>NW_026067920.1:6177853-6249691 GCF_014885135.2 Alexandromys fortis
GAGGCAGAGGCAGAGGCAGAGGCAGAGGCAGAGGCAGAGGCAGAGGCAGAGGCAGAGGCAGAGGCAGAGGCAGAGGCAGAGGCAGAGGCAGAGGCAGAGGCAGAGGCAGGGAGGGGAGGGGGGCAGTTTCATTAATATTCCATCACGGCCCACTTGATCCAGTCTTGCTCACTGTGCTGTGGGACCTGCCACATTCTCATGCAGCCCTCATTCTGATCTAGGAACCTAGGGGCCAGTACTTTGTTTTTTTAGTTTTCCTATTTTTAAATTAATTTGTATACATATTGGTGTTGTGCCTGCATGTTTGTCTGTGCACCATGTGCATGCAGTGAACCAGGAGGCCAGAAGAGGGCATCAGATCCCCTGGAACCAGAGTTACATATGGTTGTGAGCTGCCAGGTGGGTGCTGGGAATAGAACCCAGGTCCTCCGCAAGAACAAGTGCTCTAAACCCCTGAGCTTTTCCTCCAGTCCTAGAGGTCAGCATTTTAAACAGCACTGGGATCAAGTCCTTCTCTGTGAATCGGAAGTCAACTGTCCATATGGCTCATCAGATGTGTCTCCCAGCTTTTGTAGTTGATTGACTTCTCTGTGTAGCCACTCAACTTGTCCATGTGTGCCCTGGACATCTTGGTGCATTTGTGATACACCAAGCCATGAACAGGTTCTGAAACAGATAGACTCAGGACTCAGAACCAAGGCTGGGTGGCAGAACACATAGCCATGGAAGATGGCTGCAGCAGTGACACCTAGGTTTCTTGCCTGTTTATTCATCCATTTATTATTTATTTATGTTTTTGAGATAGAGTTTCACTGTGCAACTCTGGCTGTCCAGGAACTCATTACTCTGTCAACTGGGCTGGCCTCAAATTCAGAGATCTGTCTGCTTCTGCCTCCTAATACTGAGATTAGAGGTGTAAGCCACCACTGCCTGGCTTCTTGCCAATTTTATTAAATAGAGTTATGAGACTCAGAAGATTATGCTAACATCTGGAGGCTAAAAGGAACTTTGTTGTCAGGCAGCGATGGCACATTCCTTTAATTCTCTGTGAGTTTGAAGCCAGGCTAGTTTACAGCGCAAGTTCCATCCAGGACACCCAGGGCAACACAGAGAAACTCTGTCATGAAAAAACAAAAAATAAAAAAAGTATTTTGTTGAAGTCAAGTATGGAGGCTTTTGTGTGCAGTCTCAGTATTTGGGAGGCCGAGGCAGGAGGACTGTAAACAGAGACTGCTCATTTGTTTCCAGACTGCCCAGACCTGAATAATCACACAGAAACTATATTAATCACAACATTGCTTGGCCAATAGCTTAGGCATATTTCTAGCTAGCTCTTACATCTTAAATTAACCCATTTCTATGAATCTGTGTATCACCATGAGGCTATGGCCTACTGGTAAATTCTGGCATCTGTCTGCCTTGACAGCTACATGGTATTTCTTTGATTCCACCTACTCTCTCATCTCTTTCAATCTGCTAATTCTGCTTTGCCATAGGCCAAACCAGCTTGATTCATTAACCAATAAAATCAACATGTATATAGAAGGTCATCCCACATTATCTCCCCTTTTCTGTCTATTTAAAAAGTAAGGTTTTAACTTTAACATAGTAAAATTACATATAACAAAACAGGTATCAAACAAGAATTACACTTACAATATTTAGTCTATTTGTTTTTGGAAGGTTTCATATATAATTTATCATTATCATAACTAAGAAAAACTATAACTATCTCTTTTCAACTCTTCAAAGACGCCAGAAGGATATAATAATGCCTAAGTCAATAGGAAGTGCATTGTAAGTAACTTCCAAAGTTCTAGAATTGACAAACATTTTGCTGCCTGGACAGTCACCCAAAGTTCTTCTGTAATGTTGAGGCATCCATCTTCAGCTTACAGGCCCATAATATCTGGCAGACTTTTCCATGAAGCAGGAAATTTGAAGATCTGTTCTGCTTTATAAAGGTAAAGTCCATCAGTTGCTTTCTTCTGTGTCCTGTAGAATGTCTGGCAGGCTTTTTGTTTTGTTTTTCTTTTGTTTTTGTTTTGGTGAAGCAGGAACCCTGAAGGGTCCTCCCATCTTATGGAAAGTTCAGCAGTCACTTTTTCTGTGGATCCTGCATGTCCAGTTCATACAGCATACCATCAAGCAGCCCAGGCAAGAGCAGTGTCTTGTCCAGATGTCTAACCTTGTCATTGAAGGCAAAGTCCATAATGAGTTTCTTCAATGCCCATCAACCTCTCTGAAGTAATTGGTGCTGCCAGAAACAGACACGTCTCATTGTTGAGAAAAGTCTAAATTCTTAAAACCTTTTAAATGCCATATTATATAGGTCTTTGAAGTGTTGAAGATTATCTAACAGAAATATATCTATGCATATCTAGAAAACCTAACATGACTACAAGTTTGACAATTATAAATGACTATCTGTTAATCCATAATTTTAAATTATACATTACATTTTAAAATGAGTGTATAAACATAAAACCTTAAACAAGAATAGAAATGTACATATAACAAAATTGACCTTAAATTTCTATCAATAAAGTCCATACCAATGTAAAGTGTTCATTTCTATATCATGTCCCCCCCCCTTTTTAGAACAGAGATTGACCGTGATCATTAATCAATTATAACCAACCCTTTTAAAATAAAAATAAACATTTACAAACAATCGTTTTTGGAATTTGGGCATAGTTTTCTCCAAACTGATTCCTGCTGTTTGATGGGCAAACTATTTTTCGGGTTCATGGAGACCTTTCAGGAGGGGTCTTGTTCAACAAAACCACATTAGCCTGGAATGAATCCACAGATTCTTATCTTCTGTGGAGACAAAAGCAGAACCTCTTTTCCAAAGTAATATATCCTTAGACTCAAATTTTAAAGTCAAGATAGCTTAAAATATATATGTTGGTTTAGCTTAGCAGCCTGAACAATGATATATCTCTCTGTACTTAGCTCATTCACAGCCAAAAAATTAAAAGAAAACACAATAGTACACATAATCCAGACTCTCTGTGTATTTTCTATCTTTATGTGGATTTTTAAAAACTCTTTTACTTAATATTGAATTATCTTTACTCCTTAAGTCTATGACTATGACTGTCTGTACTCTTTCTTTCTCTTATAAGCCCATGTACATTTATCCAAACACTGTGACCCATTCAGAGGTCTTTTTTTTTTTTTTCTGTCTGAATTTGCCTTTATTGCATATCTGTAATCATTTTCTGACCCGGAGCACTTTTTTTTTTTAATGCTAAGTGGGCATGGCAAGGACCAACTCCGCAGCCCTGCCTGTTTGCTCTGCCCAGTCCAGCCCAGCTGCATGAGTCCCCCAGCTCCAGGGATGCAGCAGGTCTATGTTACCATTAAGCAATTTGTAACATGCTGCTCACAGACCCCATTTAAATGCTCCTAACAGGACCACCATAAACCAGGAAGCCGGCTCTTAAAGGAGCTGTGCAGTTTTTACTGCTAATGCTGAGTCAGGAAGCCTTCTCTTAATGGAGTCATGCCTCTGCTTGCTGCCAGCAAACAGAGCTCACCGGACAAAATGCTGCTACCAAGAAGCCATGCTTAACTCTGCTCTTTTGTGTCCAGAATTCCTTCCCAAGCTCTCTCAGGTTTTATGTGAATGTAGTCGGCCCATGTTGGTGTCATT
This sequence comes from Alexandromys fortis, assembly GCF_014885135.2. Lineage (NCBI taxonomy): Eukaryota > Metazoa > Chordata > Mammalia > Rodentia > Cricetidae > Alexandromys > Alexandromys fortis. The sequence continues at coordinate 6,181,515 of NW_026067920.1, forward strand.
ATGTAAACAAAGATCGCCTGTTCATTTTCTGACCACCCAGACCCGAATAATCACGCAGAAACTATATTAATCACAACACTGTTTGGCCTATAGCTTAGATGCATTTCTAGCTAGTTCTTACATCTTAAATTAAATCATTTCTATTAATCTTTGTATCACCACGAGGCTGTGGCCTACTGGTAAATTCCAGCATCTGTCTCCTTCAGCAGCCACATGGCATCTCTTTGACTCTGCCTATTCTATCTCTCCCAACCTGGCTATATTCTGCCTGTCATAGGCCAAAGCAGCTTTATTCATTAACCAATAAAAGAAGCACATATACAGAAGGACATCCCACATCAGAGGATAGCCTAGGTCAAAGAGTGAAACAGGCGGTGGTAGCGCACACCTTTAATCCCAGAACTCAGGAGGCAGAGACAGGTGAATCTCTGTGAGTTTGAAGCCAGCCTGGTCTACAGAGCGAGTTCTAGGACAAACTCCAAAGCTATATAGAAACCCTGTCTCAAAAAATCGAAGCCAAAATTAAACAAAACAGAAAGCCATGGATGAGGGCATTCCAGGAAGAGCCAGTATGTGTGTAAATGTCCTGACGTAACCCAGGGACATAGGGGCTCTTTTTCAGGTCTTAGTCTTGCAAATAAAATAATTTAAAATGGACTCAGAAGGAAACTTGATAACAATTCTATTGGTGCTTGAGAAAGAAAGCAACAGGGCAGGCAAGCTGGAGCCTCCATGGTTGCTGAGGGGGGGAAGCAAAAGAGCAGAAAAAAGGGAGCTTGCCATTTGAATTGTGAGCCAAGAGAGCAGCAGAGTGAACAAAGGAAGGTTTAGGCAGCTGCTTGAGCAAGAGTGAGCATCAGGTGTTGAAGTGCAAGATGGGAAAGGGGGACCAGTCCACAGAGAGAGGGTTTCACATGAGACTCTGCAAGCGCTTGCATTGAGGGAGAGACCTTTGCAGCAAATACATACCTCACTAGGCGGAATACTTAGTCTTCCAGGCTCCGCTGTTCTTTCTTCTTATCGTATCTTCAGGTGTATCAAGAGAGACTGGCTGGTCTTCAGGTTTAAGACATGATATTCTCCTTACCAGGTCTCCAGCCTTGTCTGGACAATGGACTCTCCTGCCATCTGCATCAGATGGGTTTTTCAGTCACTGACCCATCCATTTGGAAACTGACTGCCACACTGTCTCGAAGGAAGCAGGCATCCTGAGAGTCATACTGGGAACCAAGCCCAGGGAAGTGGGCAGCTGCAGAGGGCCCCTTTGATTCCCACTCTTCCTGCCTGGTCCCTCTGTCTCTAAGGCAAGACTAGGGTCCTTCCTATGCTGGATAAAAATTTTTTTTTATGTTAACTTGACACAAGTTAAGCTCATCTGAGAGGAGGAACCTCAATTGAGAAGATGCCTCCATAAGATCAGCTGAAGGCAGGTGTGTGGGACATTTTCTCAATTAGTGATTGATGCCAGCCCATTGTGGGTGGCAAAGCTCTGGGCTGCTGGTACTGGGTTCTATTAGAAAGCAGACTGAGTAAGCTATGGGGAGCAACCCAGTAAGCAGCACCACTCCATGCCTCTGCATCAGCTCCTGCCTCCAGGTTCCTGCCCTGTGTGAGTTCCTGTCCTGACTTCAGTTATGAACAGTGATATGGAATTGTAAGTCAAATAAACCCTTTCCCCAACTTGCTTTTGGTCATGGTGTTTCATCACAGAAATAGAAACGCTAATAAGACAGTGCCTCTATTTTCTCTGAGTTCAAAGGGTGAGAGAGAAGTGGTGTGTGTGTGTGTGTGTGTGTGTGTGTGTGTAGGAAAGGTGAGGGCAATGCGGGCTGGGCAGAAGAGTCCTGCAGGCAGGACTGCCTACAAAACATGGTGCTCTTCCTTCAGAGAACTAAGAATCTGGGCCAGCGAGTTGACTCAACAGGCTTGCTGCCAAGTCTATAGACTTGAGTTCTGATTCTCAGAATCCTTATGGTAGAAGAAGAGAACTTCTTCCACAAATTGTCCCCTGAGACCTCCTCCACACCATACACATACACGTGAACTGAATAAATATAATAAATAAAGGTAATAAGAATTCCAAGATGGTGGAACAGAGAGTTAACTTGCATTGGGTCTGTGATCTGCACAGTCTTGAAGCCAGTCCTGCCTGGACAGAGGTAAGGAAAAGTTTTTGGGCCATGCGGTGGCGGCACACACCTTTAATCCCAGCACTAGGTAGGCAGTTCTCTGTGTGTTTGAGGCCAGCCTGGTCTACAGAGTGAGTTCTAGGACAGCCAGGGCAACACAGAAAGACCTGTCTCAAAAAACAAACAAACAAAACAAAAAGAAAGAAAGAAGGAAGGAAGGAAGGAAGGAAGGAAGGAAGGAAGGAAGGAAGGAAGGAAGGAAGGAAGAGAAACTGCTGTCAGGCTTCCAGGAGCCGTGGAGAGTTTTTGACCTAGGTCCGCTTAGATCTGATTTGCGTGAGCCTTACTTGTCAGCACTAAGTCGCGTGGCATGGTCTGTGCCTCTCCGCACAGGTGTCCTGCTTCAATTCTCTTTCATTTGACTTCCTGTTCAAGAGCCTTCAGCTGCTCCTACTCTGTAGCAGACTCAACCCAAACTCTCCAACCAGACAGACCCTCAGGATCTTCAAAATCTTCGTTCACGATGTAAATTGATGTCAGCACAGGCCACCGACTGAAGCCCAGAGAGATGATGAACTAACCGAAGAACAGCTAACATACAGAATGCACCCTGGCCGTGAAACTCCTCTCTCCTGAGGTTGGCCCACCCAGCCCTGGAGGAAGAGGCGTTTCACTGTGTGCAGGGTGTCTCCCAACCTACCTTTGAGTCATCCACAGTAGGTCAATGTGTGCCTGTGATGGTATGTTCTTCCTGGGGCACGGATCTGCCAGGTGTATCACAATATAGACTCACTGAATATCCTCTGGCTCCTCCTCCCTCTAGGCATCCACCAGCCCCAGAGCACGCACTGACTCCTCCACAAGTTATTTCACATAGTAACCTCTATTTTTATAGTCTCGGCCTAGGTCTAGATTCACACTGTGGCAGTTCTTGTGGGAGAGGAGTGGGGGATTCTGCCTTAATTTCAGCAAGATAGTTGAATTTGGGATCCTGAAATAACAGTCCTAGTTGTTGCCACGGACCAGGAAGGACTCCTGAAGCAGATAAGCCATACCTCCTTTGTGGACATGGAGACTCATAATTGTCTGGAACTTCAGTTCAAATCTATGCCCTTGTCTGACCTTGGTGGGTACCATGCATTCATGTGGTATACATGCATGCAGGCAAACACTTATACACAAAAAATAAATAAAAATAAAAATAAAGATCTTTTCGTAGTATCTGCTTGCAGTTCCTGAAGATTAGCATAGGCACCCCGCTTCCATCAACGGTGGTTATTACCAGAGCAGGTCTGGTGGTGGTTCTCTGCTCCCTTGGACTCTCATCCCCACCAAAGCCAATGGTGGAAGGGTCTCCATGAAGCCAGTGGTCTCTCTCCAAACAGGTCTGGAACAGGGCCTGACATCAAAGAAGTGGAACAACACTCATTTGTGGAGCAAATGAGGTGCTTGGATTCTCAAAGACCTTTCTCTGGAGGCTGCTGCTGCCATCGGAGAGGTGGGGGGGGAGCTGTCATGGGGTCAGCACATTTGCGATCAGAGAGCAATCAGTCACTAGCTGACTGATACAAAGAGAGTTCAGGAAGGGATTAGGGAGCCTCAGAAGTGGGGTGTCTTAGCTACTGTTGTATTGCTGTGAAGAGACACGATGACCAAGGCAACTCTTACAAAAGAGAGCATTTAACTGAGGGCTGCCTTACAGTTTCAGAGGTTTATCCATTATCATCACGGTGGGGAACATGGCAAGCACGGTGCTGGAGAGGTAGCTGAAAGCAACATCCTGATCTGAAGATGAGAGCGGAAGAAAGAGAGAGAAAGAGGAGGGGACTGAACTTGGCATGGGCTTTACACACTATAAACAGAGACTTTCTTGTCCTGCAGCCACTTTTAAAATAATCACTAAGAGCTTAATATTAATTACAAACGGTTTGACTTATTGCTAACTAGCTTTAACAACTTAAATTAGCCCATTTCTATTAATCTGTTTTGTTTGTTTGGTTGGTTGGTTGGTTTGGTTTGGTTTTTCGAGACAGGGTTACTCTGTAGCTTTGGAGCCTGTCCTGGAACTAGCTCTATAGACCAGACTGGCCTCAAACTCACAGAGATCCGCCTGCCTCTGCCTCCCAAGTGCTGGGATTAAAGGCGTGTGCCACCACCACCCAGCTAATCTGTTTTTTTTTTTCCTGTGGCTCCGTGGTATTACCTGTTCTCTATCACATCTTTTTGTTGCTCCCGCGACTTGCTGGTATCTGCCCCTGACTCCACCCTTCTTCTACCTGTATCTATCTGGTATCTACCTGGTTCTATCTTGCCTTGCCATCAACCAAATCAACTTCTTTATTAATCATTGGTAGTGAAATACATTCATAGCAAACAGAAGGGTTATCCCACAGCAAGAAACCTCAAAGCCCACCATAGTGACACACTTTCTCCAACAAGGTCACAGCCACCAACTCTTCTAATCCTTCTCAAGTAGTGCCACTCCCTGATGGCTAAGCATTCAAATACATGAGCCTGTGGGGCCATTGTTATTCAAACCACCGCAGAGTGCCTCTCAAAATTTTTAAGAAAATATTGAGAGAAGTCTTGAGTAATCCCCAGGGTAACTTTTGGGAAGCCCTTCTGTGTTACTGAAGGAGACTTAAATGCACAGCAGACCCCTAAAAGGGTTTTGGTCCCTTTAAGTGTGAGTGCGCCTAAGACTGCAGAGGATGATGGAAGGAACTGGGCCGAAGTGTGTGTGTGTGTGTGTGTGTGTGTGTGTTCATCCTGTCCTACTATGAACACTCTACTTTGGGGTGTTAAGGAAGATTCTGAATTGGAGATATAGCTCTATGGCCAAGTGGGGGCCTAGATACCACAGGCAAAGCTATAGGTAGAACCTATATTCCATCCCAGTGCCAACTATAACACACAAACAAACAATCAAAAACCACTTTTTGTTTTGTTCTGCTTTGGTGAAACAGGGTCTCATTGTGTATCTTTGGCTTTCCTGGATTCACTTTGTAGACCGTGCTGTCTTTGAGCTCACGGGGATCCGCCTGCCTCTTTCTGCCTCTCCAGCGCTGGGATTAAAGGCCTGCGCCACTACACCTAACTCACTTTTGTTTATAAATATCAGAAACGTCCCTGTGTTACCCTGGGCAAAAGCGGGTCTTCCTGGAAGGCCACCGTTAGAAGTGACATCACAATCGCAAAAATTCCAGCTGAGCATGGTGGCATATGCCTGCAATCCCGGCACCTGCGGGGTGAAGAGTTCATAGGGATTGAGACCCAGCTGGACAAGAGGGACTAGGAGACAGACAGATCCCTGACAGGCAGACAGAGAGGAAGGGGGTCACAGACAGTTAACAGGAAGTCCCGGTTCTTCCTCATCTTCCTGACCTGAGACAATGGTCTGGTGGGATTTTTCTCTGGCCAGCAGGGCCCCCACTTCCGGCTGTCCCTCCCAGGGTGACTAGATAGACTCAGGACTGTTCTTAAAAATGTCCTGAGGCTGAGAGCCTGCCAGCTCCCTTTTCTTTAAGCTGAACAATCCAAAATTAGGGAAGGGGCTCTTTCCCCGGCCACCAAGAATACTTAAAACCCCTAGGGAAAAGATGGGTTGTGAATTCTGAGTCCCGTCTTCGCTCTACAGGGAATCTTTGTGTGTCTTATTCTCTGTGTGCATAACTACACTTCTTAGATGTGAATAAAGCTTCCTACCCATTGCTGCCTGCTGTGTCTGAGAATTTTCCTGTGTCTTAGTTCTTTAACCAAAGGAGAAAATAAGGGCTGGAGAGATGGCTCAGAGGTTAAGAGCATGGACTGCTCTTCCGTAGGTCCTGAGTTCAATTCCCAGCAACCACATGGTGGCTCACAACCATCTATAATGAGATCTGGTGCCCTCTTCTGGCACCTGCATGGAGGCGAACACTGTGTACATAATAAATAAACAAATCTTTAAAAAAAAAAAAAGGAGAAAATAAATGGCATCAAGATTCCTACATAGTCACAGCTATGGGAGACCTGTCTCAAAACAAAACAGAAACACCAACCTAAAACCCAGCTAAGCAAAAATGGTAATCGGGGTTGAAGAGACAGCTCAGCAGAGAACACACTTTGTGCTCTTTCTTTCTTTCTTTCTTTCTTTCTTTCTTTCTTTCTTTCTTTCTCTTTCTTTCTTTCTTTTTTCTGTCTGTCTTTCTTTCTTTCTTTCTTTCTTTCTTTCTTTCTTCTTGATATTTATTGAGCTCTACATTTTTCTCTGCTCCCCTCTCTGCCTCTCCCCTCCCTGCTTCAACCCTCCCCCAAGGTCTCCATGCTCCCAATTTACTCAGGAGATCTTGTCTTTTTCTACTTTCTACTTCCCACGTAGATTAGATCTGTGTAAATCTCTCTTAGTGTCCACATTGTTGTCTAAATTCTTTGGGATTGTGGTTTGTAGACTGGCTTTCTTTGCTTATCGTTTAAAAACCACCTATGAGTGAGTACATGTGATAACTGTCTTTCTGTGTCTGGGTTACCTCACTCAAAATAATGTTTTCTAGCTCCATCCATTTGCCTACAAAATTCAAGCTGTTGTTATTTTTTTCTGCTATGTAGTACTCCATTGTGTAAATGTATCACATGTTCCTTATCCATTTTTCGATTGAGGGGCATTTAGGTTGTTTCCAGGTTCTGGCTATGACAAACAAAGCTGCTATGAACATAGTTGAGCACATGTCCTTGTGGCACGATTGAGCATCCTTTGGATATATACCCAAAAGTGGTATTTCTGGGTTATTTATTTATTTATTTATTTATTATGTATATAGTGTTTTGTCTGTCTATATGTTTGCTGGCCCAAAGAGGGTACCAGATCTTATTATAGATGGTAGTGAGCCACCATGTGGTTGCTGAGAATTGAACTCAGGACCTCAGAAAGAGCAGTCAGTGCTCTTAACCTCTGAGCCATCTCTTCAGTCCTTCCTGGGTCTTGAGGAAGAATGTTTCCTAATTTTCTGAGAAATCGCCACACTGACATCCAAAGGGGCTGTACCAGCTTGCATTCCCACCAGCAATGCAGAAGTGTTTCCTTTTCCCCACAACCTCTCCAGCATAAGTTGTCATCAGTGTTTTTGATCTTGGCTATTCTTACAGGTGTAAGATGGAATCCCAGAGTTGTTTTGATTTGCATTTCTCTGTTGACTAAGGATGTTGAACATTTCCTTAAGTGTCTTTCAGCCATTTTAGATTCCTCTGTTGAGAGTTCTCTGTTTAGGTCTGTACTCCGTTTTTTATTGGATTATGTCACTTTCTGCTCTTACAGGGAACCTGGGTTGGGTTCCCAGCACCCACAGGGCCGCTCACAACTGCCTGGAGATCTGATGCCCTCTTCTGGTCTCTGTGTGCATCTGCATTCTTGTAGTACACATACATATTCACACACACAATTAAGTAAATAAAATATAAAAAAAGGTAATAATTTCAAAATAAAAAAGAGGGCTCAAGTTAAGAGCCTGCACTGTTCTTCCAGGGAACCCAACTTGCAACTTCGGTTGCGCGCTGTGAACCACCTGTAACTTCTGATTGGGGGGGGGGGTTCTGCTGTCTCCGACCCTATGGTTCCCAGCACACACCTGCACTTTCCCATACACTGACACACAATTAAAAGTAAAGTATGTCAGCCAGGTGGTGGTGGCACACCTCTTTAATCCCAGCACTAGGGGAGTAGAGGCAGGTGGATCTCTGTTAGCTCGAGGCCAGCCTAGTTTACAGAATGAGTTCTAGGATAGCTGGGGCTACATATAGAAAGCCTGTCTTAAAAACAAACAAAAACAAAAACCCAAAAAGGTAAGTCTTTAGGAAAAGAGAGAGAATGGTCTCTCAGATTTATTGTTTTAGTTCGCCCAAAATTGTTTTCTGGGGCCTTACTTGGTTGTGCAACTCATGGAGGTTCTGGATTCAATTCCCAACACACACACACACACACACACACACACACACACACGTGAGCACTGCTGGATGAAAAAGAAAGTTTTAGGACTAGTGCTTAGCTCAGTGGTGGGGTGCTAGAGAGTATTTCTGAGTCCCCGAGCTTCATCCCTTCCTCTTGGGTTGGCTTGGGTTCCCCGGTTTCCAGTCCTTCTCATCAGCCTGTTACTCCGAGCTCTGCACTGAAGTAGATCCTTGCTGCAATGTGGGCTCTCAGCCTGCTGTGCTTGACTGGGGCAGGTGCTTCAGAGGACGCTGAGACAGATTACTGGGCACCAAGGCATAGAAGAGCTATCAATGCCCTGGAAGATGGAGGGATAACAGCATGGCAGAGACTCCAAGGAGAGTTCAGACCCCAGCACCAGAGATAGACAGTCAGAATCAGCCTATGTGGCGGGGGAGGGAGTCGTATTTTATTATATGTTTTGTGTACGGGGAAGGTTCACAGCAGGAGCCTGCAGCTGGGCTCTCCCATTCTTAGGCAGGAGTCAGGATGCAAATTCACTTCCTAAGTGATATGTGGCGGCACTTAGCTCTGGGCTCACAATGACATAGTATTCTAACATTTATCTTTTCTCCTCCTTTTCCTTCTCCTTTTGATGGTCTAACAATATAGTTCTGGCTGTCTTAGAACTCACTCTGTATACCAGACTGGCTTCTAACTCACGGTGGTTCACCTGCTTCTGCCTCCAGAGTGTTGGGATTAAAGATACTCTACCGCACCTGGCTCTAACATGGCCTCCTTACACAGACCTCATACTAGACCTTAGTATTCAGGGATCTGTACTGGCCTGCCCTTGGGGTCCTGACAGGGTACATCTTCAGCTGCAGCCACTAAGAGCACTCTTGTGCACGTTTGCTATGTTCCCTTTTAAAAGGTGGACCTTGCCCACTTCCCATATCGCCCACTTCTCTCCCTCTCCCTCTCTCTCCTCTCTCTACCCCTTCTCTCTCTTCTGCTACTCTTGTCCCTAGGGAACAATCTCGGTCCCCCTACCCCTTCTCTGACCCTTTCTCTGACCGTTTTCTCTCTTCTTCCAACAAACCTCCCATGTGAGAGCCTTATTACATGGCGTGACTTCGTGGCATTTTTAAATCAATTACAACATTGGTTCCCTGATCAGGAAAGGCTCTCCCGGCGCTTCCTCCTGCCCGGCATGATTGATTGGTGAGCCCCCTCTTCTCCACCTCTGGCCATTTCCACCGGTGAGGACTTGTCTCTTGAGAGTGGTTTCTTGCCTTTTGGCATCATCAAATCCTGGTACCAGGAAATCGGGGCTCTTTCCAGCAAGGAGCCTTTGGCTCCTACTCTGTGTTTGATTAATCTCCCAGAAGCCTGTGCCTTCTTGAAATCGGCCCTCTGAATTCCTGGAACTCTAGGAATTACAGACCCTTGGGTCTCACCTATCTGCCTCACTCATGGGAATTTTGACATCATCTATACCTCCAACGTTTGCCCTCAGTGCCCGACATCAGGACTTCTAAACTCGTCTGCCTTTGCAGTCAGATCTGGCACAAATACCCCTCAGATACTGCTTTCTGATCCGCTGTCTTCCACCTGCAACAAACCTGCTTTCTCGTTCACTGACGCTTTATTTCATTCAGTACCAACAGTTAGGTCTCTGGCAGGATTATCAGCCTCTGACCATTCCCCTGGATGTGAGGTTCCCTTTCCTGGCACAGTTCTTTCCTTGACTTCTGGCTTTTCTCCGAGTTCTGGTATCAGGTGACTGTGTCTCTGTCGGGCTTAGAGCCCTGGGCCCCTGTTCTTGTGTGATGACGGACTGAAACAACTTGTGCCCACTCAGTCTGATCCTCCCTTGGACACCAGTGCGTTCAGCCCTTTGGATCTTTCTCTACCTCACTGGCTGTGCCCACTCAATCTTCCTCTGTCTCATCCCTGGGAGCTGTATCATGCACCTCCTTGTTCCCAGTGGGATGTCTTTTGGAGACCCACTGGCCACTCTATTAAATCATATCTGGCCTCAGTATTCCTTGGGCCAGACAGGGAACTGAGAAAGAATTCTCCACTTTCTTTTTCATTGCTCCAAAACTTGCTTTCTACTGGATGGGAGACCCTATGGAAGTGTATGCTTTCCTTCCTGACCCCTCTCCTCTCCTCGTTCTCCTATCTTTAACAACCACACCCTACTTCATCAATTTTTTTTCTCTGTATCTTCAACTATACATTAAAAAAAATCTGTGGTTAAACAACTAATCAACTATTGTTATAGGACTACCAACTGATAGCCACAGAGCTAGAGGTACAAGACCACACATGTCCAGGAGGTGAGAACCAACAGTACCCCAGAGGTAGCCACCTCCCCCAGATTCAGAAAAGAGACTCACAGAACAGATTCTAATGTGACACAGAGTTAGAAGCACAGTTTATAGTGATTATGAAAAGCATTCACCGCAGCTAAGAAAGGACAATTGCACTAACAAGATTCTCAAGGATTCTTATGATTAAGAAACCAGTGACGGGGGGGGGGTAGGATGTTTCTCATTTTTCTCATGAACACATGCACATATGCACATGCACACACACAGTCTCTATATATAGTCCAAGCTCTCCTCAAATTCACTATGGAGACCAGACTGGGTTCAGGCTACAGATATTCCTGCTTCTGCTTCCAGGGTGCTGTGACCTCAAGAATTTAAAGCTAGCCTTGGGTCCACAGGGACTTTGAGGTCAAAGATTCTTAGGCCTTGTGGGAAGGCTGTGGCTTTAGGCTCCAGAAGTTTTAGGGCCCACCTGGGGAAGGCAATAAAAGTCAGCCTTAGGCTACTCTCACCAATTACTGCTCAGATGGGAGGCTGGGCAGAAACCCAGCCAACAGCTGCCTTCCCCCCCCCCTCCCCCAGGACTGGGCCTGGGAAACCCAGGCCTCTCTGACTTGCAGGGGCTATTGAGCCTGGTTGGAGGGAGAGCTTCATGTGTGTTGATCAGTGGCCTCCCTGAGTTGACAGGGCCACTGAATGGATGCTCCCTGAGCTGTGAGTAAACAGGTCCTAGAACTCAGCTCTATGACCCCAGGATAGGAATAGCTGGCATTTCTTGGCCCTGTAGGAGTTCCAAAGTGCTGTCTGCCTTTATCATGTTGATCATTATGATCTTGGGTAAAAAGCCAAGAAGAAGCAGTGACTAGTGGCCGGCCACCGGCTCTGAAACAACCCGGGGGACGCCAAGCTGAGCTTAGTGAGGTCACTACTTGTACCTCCGTTACGTTTGTTTTTCAGTTTATTATTTTTAAGGTACTTTGTTATGACACACACAGAGGCAGAGAAGAGAGTCCGTGGGAGCATGCAGGCCTTGTGTGGAGGTCAGAATATAACTTTCAGCAGTCGGTTCTCTCCTCCTGCCGTGGCCTCTGGGGCTCAGCACAGGTCGTGGGGCTTGCTGAGCAAGAGCGAGTATATTTTGAATCATCTCACCTGCCCTTTCTTGGCTTTTAAAAATTGTCTCTCGGGGTGTGGTGGCGTTCACTGTAGTCCCAGCACTTGGGAGGTAGCAGCGCAAGGAGCAGGAGCTGGGAAACCCTCAGCTACAGAGTGAGCTCGTGACCAGCTCAGACTGTACGAGACACAAAACAAAACAAAAAACATATCTCAGAAAGTTAAAAGTGAAATCAGTTTAGGTGATTGGTTCAGAGTAAGTATATCCTCTTGGGTTGTGATTTTAAGCACACACAGATCTCTCTCTCTCTCTCTCTCTCTCTCTCTCTCTCTCTCTCTTTCATTCTGAGATGGGATCTTGATAGAGACAAGGCTGGCTTCGAACTCTTGATCTTCTTACCATCAGAATCAGGCCTGTGTCTACCACCAATGGCTACTGTAGCAGCTTCCTTTCTCACACACATGTCTGGAATAGGAGTGCAACAGCTTCCTTTCTCAGTGCTGAAACTTTGTTAGAGGAAAGCCCTGTCTACTTCTCTCACTCACCATCACCAGAGGAGGAGAGATCTTTATCCGCCACCCCCAGGTTCCAGGTGTCACTCAGCACCTCAAGGCATACTGAGTAATTGCTGACAAGGCTCCAGAAGGAGCTAGTCTGGACAGGACTCTTCTTGTGGCTCCCAAACTTATGGAATGACATCACAGGTGAGGCTTGGCCAGTAGGAGGAAATCATGTTGGTGAGGACAGACAGACGCTTGAGGGCATGAACAAAGGCAGGATGCAAACAGACCACAGATACGTGCAGGCCAGAGCGGAGAAAGGCCAGGGCTGAGGGCACAGAACTAATGATGGTAACCCCGGTCAGTTTCATAAGCACAAGTCCCCCTTCAGCGCCAGCCACGCTGAATAGGAAGGTGTTGCATGCATTACATTTCCCTTGCTGTGAACAAACACTATCACCAAGGCTATTTAGAAACGACAAATTTATTTGGGGTTGTGATTCCAGAAGGTTAGAGTCCATGATGGAGGAGCAGGAAACAGAGGGCTCACATCATGAACCATGCAGAGAGAGTGAACGCTGAGATGTTTCCTCCAGTAAGGCCCCATCTAGGCTTTCCCAAACAGTGCCACCAACCGGAGACCAAGTGTTCAAATGCCAGACCCTATGGGGGATGTCTTACTTAGGGTTCCTATTGCTGTGATGAAGCACCATGACCAAAGCAACTTGGGAGGAGAGGGTTTATTTGGCTTAGGCTTCCACATCACAGTTCACCATCAAAGGAAGTCAGGACAGGAACCTTGAAGCCGATGAAGAAGCCATGGTGGAGTGCGTCTCATTGGCTTGCTCCCCCTGACTTGGTCAAACTGCTTTCTTATAGAATCCAGGACCACCAGCTCAGGGATAGCATCCCACACAATGGTCCCTCCCTCATGGGTCACTAATTTAAAAGATGCCCTACAGGCTTGCCTATGGCCTGATCTTTGGAGGCATTTTCTCAATTAAGGGTGACTCTAGCTTGTATCAAGCTAACATAAAATTGGCCAACACGGGTATTCTCATTCAAACCACCACATGTATGCTCGTCCCCCCTTGCGATCAGGACTGTGAGGCCCACTGAGACCATAGAGAGACACATACATGATCGTGCCATGATCTTAATTCAGGGCTCACGCCACAGGGCTGCCTCACAGCGAATTAGTAGGTGACATTTGTGGGATAGAGGAAGAAGGAACGCTGTTTGGTAACATATTGTAAAAATCGTACATGATGAGCAATTTACATCTGTGCCCAGTGTTCAGAATCCCCCACCCCAATGCACCAATCACAAAGCGGTACTTAGCAAAAGAGAAACCCAGCTGACCTCCTTTGAACCACGCGATCCATGTTCACATGACCAGTAATAAACCTTACACAGACAGAGTAACTCTTGGTCTAATGCACTAAGAAGGGCATTCCATCGCTTCTCTGATGTTCTTCCCAGAAGTGCAAGACTTCCGTCTAAACACGAGGGGAAAAACACCATCAATCAAGGAATTTTCAGTTCCAGCATGAAAGAGAAAAAAAATTGGAAGGTATGTGATTGGCCCCAACTGGTTGATGGTGTCTCTGGTTTCTGAAGTCATGAGATACAAAATATAGAGATGCTGGGCACCGGAGTCCCTGCCAAAGGAGAAAAAGCCCTATCTGCAGGTAGAGTAACATGGCCACCAATGAGAGAGAAACTGGGAGAATCCCAGAGACAGTGGAGAGATGCCGGATTCCACTTTTCCCCTGGTGCTGGGAGTTGAACCTAGAACCTCACTAGTGCTAGGCCAACACTGCACTACTGAACTCATACAGTTTGGCCCTTCCATTTAAATTCCTCGATTTCTTTTTTTTATTTTTATTTTTTTCTTCTTTTTTTTATTAATTATTACCATCACTACTCTTTTTGAAATAGGGTCTGACTGGCCTTGAACCTGGCTTCCTCCTGCCTCCACCTACCAGGGGTTGGGATTACAGGAGTGGGCCCCCAAGTCTGGCTCTTTCACTTGCTGAGGTTTACTGTCCTTGCCACAGGGTAAGACTCCCTGTTAGCTAGCCCTGTGGCTGCACCGTGGCTGCCAGGCTCCAATGAATGCTACACCAAAACTTGCTTCCAACCACTTTCTTTTTCAAAATTAAGGTAGCCGAGGATTTTCTGTGGCTCTCAACCCACAGACAGTAACTATAATGGTCTATCTGTCTCCCTCATGGGAGAACCACCAGACGACCATCTTAGATCATGTCCTCTCTGGCCCTGCCTACTGAGAAAACTGAGACAAAGTGGTGAGTTACTTACACAGGTAGTTTTTATATGTATATCTGAGATTAATGTCTACTATTGTGTTTTATGAGGTGATTGTAACAGTAAAAAAAAAATCATTTTTTCCTTTCCCTTGGTGTCTGTCCCATAAGTTGGGAGGTACTGCCAGGCGAAGGCTCCTCTGGGGCACAGTGCCTGGCGTAGGTGTGGCCGTGAGATGAGCAAGATGAGCTAATGGGCTTAGATCTCTCCTGGCCTTCTGACTGTCATGTGGGGCAGATCTGGTTCAGAATGCTTCCAGCGTGTTCGTTCACCCAAATCTTTTGTGAGTTTTCAAAGCAGACCTAATTTACTTATTTGAAAAAGGTTCAAAAGAAAATGTCCTCCTTGCCTGCCCTCCCCCGACGCCACTTCTTCTTTTCCCCATTGCTGGGGACAGAAGCTAAGCGTCTGAGACACGCGGGACACCAGCATGCGCTCTACCCCAGAGCCGCACATCCCAGCCCGCTGACCTCTCCGGCAGATTTCAGATTAACCTTCTCCTCTATCTCGGTCATCTGTTCAGGGGTGAGAAGAGAGGTGCAGCCTCCCCTCTCAGGAGTGTCAGAGACCAGTTCCTGCGGTAGGGAAAGAGACCCAGAATGTGAGCCAGACAACCCTGTGGTTTCTTCTCTGGTTGACTGTTAAATTCTCAAGCAACTAGATTCATTTCTCCAAGCCACGGTTTCCCTATCTGTGAAATAAGGATGACTATCCCGCCTATTTTCCTTGTGTGTGTGTGTGTGTGTGTG
Source organism: Alexandromys fortis (assembly GCF_014885135.2). Classification (NCBI taxonomy): domain Eukaryota; kingdom Metazoa; phylum Chordata; class Mammalia; order Rodentia; family Cricetidae; genus Alexandromys; species Alexandromys fortis. The sequence continues at coordinate 6,196,573 of NW_026067920.1, forward strand.
TGTGTGTGCTGCTATACTGAACTTTTACACTAGTGCCTGGGATCTGAATTCAAGTCCTGATTTCAAGCTTTCATATCGATTGCTTTTCTCACTGAGCCACCTCCCCAGCCCCATTTGTTTCATTTATTTATTCGATACAAGTTCTTCTGTAGCTAAGTTTTGCCTTGACCCCTGACCCTTCTATCTTTATTTCCAAGATCTAGGATTACAGGCTTGTGCCACCACACACTAGAGTTATTTGTTGGTGAGTCAGGATCTCAAATGCATGGCCCAGGCTGTTGTAGGGCCCCAGATCCTCCTGCCTCAACTTCCTGAGTGCTATAGCCTCGCATTGACACTTCCTGTCAGCCCACACTCAGCTCAAGGTTGTTCCAAAGAGCTGTAAAAGGCATTGGCAACAGCTCGGAAGCAGGAAGTTTGTAGAAGAGGTGCCAGGGATTACTCACGGAGCCTGTCCCCGGTGTCTGAAGGGGCAGTACCAGTGCAGGGAGTCTTTTTTTCCGTCCCATCATCCAGCTCCCAAATAATGACACAGAGACTTATTATTAATTATGAAAGCTCAGCCTTAGCTTAGGCTTGTTCCACTAACTTTTATAACTTAAATTAACTCATTTATTTTAATCTGCGTTCTGTCTCGTGGCTCCTTACCTCATCTCTCTATTCTACTGCCCATGCTGCTTCCTCCTCGTCTGGCTGGCCACTCTGCCTCTTTCTTCCCAGAGTTCTCTTTCTGCCTGGAAACCAGCCTATACCTCCCGCCTAGCTATTGGCTATTCAGTTTTTTTACTACGCCAATCACAGCAGTACATTTTTGCATAGTGCACAAATAATCCACAACAAATGAGAATGATGGGTTGTGGTGGAACACACTTTTAGTCCGAGCTCTTGGGAGGCAGAGGCAAGTGCAACTCTGTGGGTTCGAGGTCAGCATCTGCATAGGTAGCTCCAGGTCAGCCAGGACTACTGGAGGAGGGTTGGTGGTGGAAGAAAGTAGAAGCTCTCCCAGTCTGGCCTCTTATCCTTATCACTGATTCTCGATTTCCTCGGCTGGAAACAGATCCTATGGTCTTTGGGGGGTCACATGGTATCTCTGTGATTACTTCACAGTGGGTACTGAAGGACGTACAAAAATTGCAGAGAGGGAGACTCCAGATAGAGTGCCCTCCATACACAGGGCCTGGAGTCAAGTCACTGTGACACAGGTGAGAGGCATGGGTCTCCCGAGTTTGATTTCATGGGAACAATAATGTTTCTTGTTGGGTGGGGTGATCATTTCCATAATCCCAGCATTTGAGAAGTGGAGAAGGGAGGGTCAGAAGTTCAAGGTCATTTTTGGCTACTTAGTGAGTCTGAGGCTAGCCTGGGCTATGTGAGACCTTGTCTAAAACAAAGAAAGCCAGATAGGACTAGGCATGTGACCTTGCTTACTGCCAGCAAGACCCTGGGTTCTGTCTCTTGTGCTGTAAAGTTAGCACTTGGAAGATAGAAACAGGAAGACTGAAAGTTCAAGGCCATCATCAGCTACAAAAGGAGACTTGAGATAAATGAAACCCTGACTTTAAGGAAAAGAAATGCCCCAGAGTGGTGGCCCACACCTTTAACCTCAGCACTGGGGAGGCAAAGGCAGGTGAGCCTCTATAAGTCTGAGTCTAGCCTGCTCCATATTGTGGGTTCCAGGCCAGCAGGGAGTGTGAAACCCAGTCTCAATCAATCAATCAATCAATCAATCAATGCATTCCCTTGCTTTGTGAGAATTGCACAAGACAATGCAGGTGCGTCCTCAGTACCTCCAAGGCATGGGAGGTGCACCATCCTGGTGCACACTAAAGTCACTAACAGCCCATATTCTTCTTGTGTTATTTTATTTTGGAGATAAAGTGGAGTCTCTAAGAAGAGATGCTATATCCCAGGGTCACACGGTCATCAGCTGTTGGGTAGGATTTGACCCACAGCATTTTCTTTGGTAGAGTGATAATTCAAGGTAAGTGCACTACCGCTGAGCTACACTGTAGCCCTGAGCCACACCTTGACACCGAAGCCCAAGGCTGAAGCCCTGTGCTGTAGACACCTCTCTATGGAACTTCTCTTCTGTCTGCCTCCCTGACTCAGCAACTGTGGGTGGCCTTATTCCTGTGTGTGGGCAGCAGAGCCGGAGAGCAGCCTCTCAATTCCTTGGAGACCAAATATGGCCAGTCCTAACTCTTCAGGGCAAAATCCCCAGGCTGGACCTGCTGCTGCCTGTTCACTGGGCTGCGGGGCCCTAATCACCTCTCATCCTCCTGGCTGTGTTCCAGAAGACCCTGAGAAAGACTCCGTTCGGATCACCTCGCCTAAGGATATTGTTCAACAAGTTGCTCAAATGAGCCCAAGACCAGTCTTTCCTCCACGCTGCGGTGATTCTCAACCCCAAGTCTTTCTGAAGTTCACCATTTGCTTGGACAGCCTTATCCTATTCATCCTCCACTTCCCTGCATGATCCTTCCTGACTACATTTCCAGGATGAGGTCACTCCTTTCTCCCTCCCTCTTTCCCTCCCTCCACCCTTCCCTCCCTCCCTCCCTCCCTCCCTCCAGCTTTCTCTTCCTCCTTCCCTCTCTTTCTCCCCTTCATTCATATACCCCTCCACTCATTTGTCAGCCCACTTGATTGATTGATCCACTATCCAGCCACCCACTCAGTGAGCCACTTACGCTAGGAACTTTATATATTCTTCCAGATTACAGACCTCTGAGGATTGAAGACCAAAGGATGATTTTCCAACCAACACCCACACATTTAACAGCCTTAGTGTGTTCCTCACAAATTAACTAAGTTATTTAGTTTTTGTTTTCTTAAGTTCTGTGTGTGTATGAGAGAGAGCATGTGTGTATGTGAGTGTGTGTGTGTACACTCACACGCTCATGCCAGAGTGTGAGTGTGGGAGCCATTTCTCTCCTTCCACTGTGCAGATCCTGAGGAATGAATGTACATCGTTAGGCTTGGTGACAAGTGCCTTTATCTGCTGAACCACCTTGGCCATCCTATTTTCAGGTTTGATAGAGTCTCAGGTAGCCCAGACTGGCCTTGAAACTGCTATGTAGTTGGAGCTAGCCTTGAGCTCCCAATCCTTCTTTTTTTTTTTTCTTTCTGAGTGCTGGGAATAATTGTGGCCAGGTTCTTCCACACCTTCTTCTCATAGATGTATGTTTTAAAATCCAGTCTGATATATGGGGAGAGTAAGAGGCTGGGTTTTGGGAGGTATTGGATGAAGAGGGCTCCACCCACTGAATGGGATTAGCGCATGAATAAAAGATGCCTCAGGTACAATTGCCACGCTCTGGAGGCTGTGCTAGGAGGATGGAGAGTAAAACCCTATCACTCTCCAAAAATAAAATTTGAAAGAGGCCAAGGGAGCTTGATACTGCCTTCCCCACTCAAAGACATATAGAAATCACTGTCTGTGTGGACTGGGACCATGCCGCATACTAAATCTGCTGGCCCCTTCATCTTGAACTGTTCAGTCTCCAAAGCTGATTTGATTCCTTTTAAGTCTCTTAGTCTAAGGTGTTTTGTTACAGTAGGCAGAACAGACCAAAAGAGTGCACTGAGTTCTGCCAGGTCTTTATCATGATGCCCATTTCATATCCCTTTGCACAGCCGCAAATGTTACTCTTAAGGAGGGGGTGTCAAAGGGACACACAGCCAGAGAACATTGAAGGTAACTTTTTTTTTTTAATTGTTTTGTTTTGTTTGCTTGCTTTCAACAGAGTCTCACTATGTAGCCCTTAATTTACTATGTAGTCCGGGCTGGTCTGGAACTCACCCATTCACCTGCCTTTGCCTCCTGAGTTCTGGGATTAAAGGCACGTGCCACCACTCCCGACCTTAAAGCTGAATTCTTAACTGCTGCGTGGAACTTCTCAAATCCCAGTGGGAGGGGTCATCATGTTGAGGACCAGGCTGCAGGCAGGAGCAGGGACCCAAACTCCTTCAGGATTTAGCTTGCAGGTGGTCCCGTTAACAGCCAGCCCTCTACTCGCTTTCTGTTCAACAGCTACTCTGGGATCCCGCTAGATCCTCTCCCTGCTTCCACCCGGCTCAGGTTTTGAGGGTGCCTGTCTTAGTTCAAAGCCCGTGAAGTTCATAGTGTCCCTGTGGTGGTGGCAGGCGTGGGAGATTTTCTCCGTGGTTCATACCGGAATGTCAAGGCCTCACTGCAGCCCAAGGTTAAAAGCCCTGGTAGTAGTAGCGGGCAGCCCCCTTGTGCAGCCTGTTTGCTTGAAGGAACTGAGCATGCGCTCAGTGTTAGCCTGCGAGCTCCACTTCTGCAGCCTTTGGGAGTCACTTCGCCTCTGGCGCGCGGCCTTAGTCCCTGCGAAAAGCAGGGATGATGCTAAAGCCTGTTGGAGGAATTTCCGAGAATGCCTACAAAGCAGAACTTGTAAAACGCTTTACACTGTTCCTGGAACCCAGCGGGTACCCTGGCAACGAGGCGTTTATCACACCAAGTGCCTAAGTTCTCAGCAGTTCTGAAGAGTTATCCCATGCCGAGCGCAGTGCCAGGCAGCATTTCTCTATCATGCCCGTGTGCCAGGCGTACTCATCTGGACAGCGTTCGGTAACCTGGTGTTCCTGCACAGAGTCTGTGTTCATGGCCTTAGTTTTGGTACATTTTCTGGGGTCTCTAAGAGAGGGCAAGGGACTCATACGGGGTCCCACAGTTAAGGGTAGGTCAGACCACAGTGACCCTCTTGGCAACTCCACACGGGTCTTGATAAATCTCCACAGTTAAGATTAAGGTAGGACCTACCGGGTATGGTGGCACGTGCCTTAAATTCCAGCACTCAGGAGGCAGAGGCAGGAAGATATCTGAGTTAGAGGCCAGCCTGGTCTACAGAGCAAGTTCCAGGACAGCTAGGGTCACACAGTGAAACTTTATCTCGAAAAACAAAACAAAAAAAGATTGAGGCGGGGCCGCGCGCACAAGTCTAGTCCTATGGTTTGAAAAAGCTGAACGCCATCAGCAATCAATGATGGTGAGCTTGCCTCGGTTCAATCCCTATCACCAATAAAAGAAAACCTTTTTGGGGACAGTGATACACACCAGCCAACCTTGCATTTGGGGAGTGGAGGCAGGAGGAACAGGAGTTCAAGGTCATCCTGACCACAGAGCCAAGTAGAGGTCCGCCTGAGCTACGCAAACTACAGATGCCACCCCTGTTCCAGATAAAACAAAGCAATCTACAAATAAAAAAATAATTGGGTCTGGAGGTCCCAGGCAGGTCATCAAATGACTCTGATGCCCCCCTTCTTGCTTTCCCCTGGGGCCATCTTTTCCCTACCCAAGCTTTAATGCATAGGGCCCCCGATTTTTTTTTTTTTTTTGTATCAGTTGAGCTTTCTGCCAAAGAAAACTCATCAGTGCCCAAAAGCCAGCTAGCTGGGAGGAGGCTGCCTTGGAATGTTGGAGGGGGGTCACGGAGCTGCCTGAGAGCAGCCAGCAGAGAACTCTGCAGAGAAATTGAACAGCTACCTTTTTTGGGGAAGTCAGAGCTCCATGTGTGGGAAAGGATCCAGAGCAGGCCAGTCTCGAGGCTCAGGCCTCAGTTTCCCAACACCTCCACCTCGTCAGCCTTCTCAGGGCAGGATCTCTGGCTGCTGGGAACACGGAGGAAGAGAGCCCTCCTTCTCTGGTGGGCTGACACGCTGGCAGGAGGCAGCCACTTTTAAAGTGTATCCTATTCCTGAGGCAGGGGCCTGGGGCCTAGCATCCATGATCAACATTCTTGAGGCTGGATGGATTTCAAAGTTCAAAAAAATTTCTTTTGGGTTTTAAAAAGTTATGGTTGGGGGTGGGGAGACATGGTGGCACAGGCCTGTAATTCCAGTGTTTGGGAATTTGAATTGTTTGGGATACATAGCAAGAGCCTGTTTCAAACAACAAAACAGGGCCGGCAAGATGACTCTGTGGGTGAGTGTTTGTCACCAAGCCTGTTGATCCACATTTGATCCCCAGGCCCACAGGCTGGAGCAGGACAACTGACTCCTCTGACTGACACACAGGCACACACACAAAACAATAATGATGATAATAATAATATTGTTGTTGTTTTGTTTGAGATTGGATCTCAAGACATTGGCCGGGCTAATTTTCCTTCTGGGTTCTTTCTGCCTCAGCCTCCAGAGTAGCTAGTCTGTGTGTGTCACCGTGCTCTGTGAGAGTATGGCTCCCAAATGGCCTCAGCTTATTCATGCCAGACTTTGCTTCAGAGGACCTTCCTTGAGTGTGCAGGAAAGCCTCTGGGGGCTATTTTTTAAAGATGATGAGTGTGCAAGGACCTGGTCCGCCCCCGCCCGCCCCGTTGTGAGCATGAGAAGCTGAGGATTAGTGCAGGGAGTAGGGGTGTCACATATTCAAGACCCTCGGGGTGAGTAGAAGGTGTGGGTGGGTAGGAAAACAGGGCTGGGCCAATCTTCATTCAAGCCTTGTCCCCCCACACCAGGGTCCGAGTCTGGGAGAAAGGCAGGGCCTGGGGAGAAGAGGTTCCTGGGCCAGACCTCAGTGGCTCAACCGTCAGTTCAGCCAGGAAGGAGTTAAGTTGAATCTGGGCCCTGGCCAGACTTCTGCAACACAGGCCTAGCACAAGGCCTGCCTGTCTGGGGCCTGTTTACCAGCTGTGCTTGCATCACCAGCTCCAGCGTGCAATGCAAACATTCGCATTGTTGGGTCATGAGAAACACACGACTGTGGTGACATCATGCCCAGCCAGGAGGCTCTTACCATCCTCCCTCCTCACGTTGAAGCTGCTCCATTAGTGGTTTTAACAGGAATTCTGCCTTCTTATAAAAACTGATTGGGGAAACTTAGCCAGTGGGGGCTATGGGGATTGGAGTGTGTTCGAGTGCGTGTGTGTTTTAAGGGCTAAAAATAGCCCATCTAGGACTCCTTTTGGGGTATTTGTGAGTATTAATGCAACATTGTTTATATTAAATCTGTGTCACACCGGACATTTCGTCTGAATTTGGCTTGGAGATGGGATGAGAGGAATCACTTGGGTCTATTTATTCCCTCTGGTTTTTTTTTTTCCTTTGGGAGGAAAATACATAGTCCAAGTAAAAGGGCCCTGGTCCACAGTTTAGACAAACCTTTGCTTAACTGGAGAGGAACGGGAGGCTCAGAGCAGGAAGGACCTCCCTGAGGGCACACGAATTCCCGTACCCCTCAGAGGCGTTTGCATCAAGACCCTCAGCCCCCACTTCAGCTGGAGGAGTTAGTTTTCAGGGTGTTAAAGAGAGAGAGGCTTCTGCTTACAATTTTCTGGCTGTACAATTATTATTATTTTCTTTTTTAAGCACAGCAGATTAAGGAAAATACATATTTTTCAAGGCATGGCTTCTTGTTGCTCAGGCTGACCTTAAATTCCTTCTGTACCTGAGGATGACCTTGCACTTCTGATCTGCCTACATCTCTTGAATCTTCTTGAGTGCAGGATTACAGGTGTGTGCCATCATGTCTGCTTTATGCAAACTGAGAATCAAACCCAGGACTCCATGTATGCTAGGTAAGCACTTTACCAACTCAGCTACACTTCCTCCTCTATCAGTTTATTTATTTATTTTTAATTATGTATATATTTGCAGTGCTGGGATGGGACCCAGGGACTCCCAAGCATGCAGTGTACAATTGAACTACCACAGCGGCAATGGATTGAGGTAGACCAGATGGCTGTGAATGCAGGCAGTGAAGCAGAGAAGAGTGAATGGGACTGAAAGAGACCTCAGCCAGGCTGGACATGAAGTTGCCTTTTCTTCTCTGACCCTAGACTTGTTTAAGGCTTTGAGCTATCTGTCCCACTCTTGGTCATCCAAGGCCTCCTTCTGTGACCCTTTCCTAAAAACCCACTCCTGGTTTTCTAAAGTGCTCACTAAAGAACTATATCCCACTCAGGGGTGCTGGATTTAGCCAATGAAAATAAGAACTAGGGACTGGGACGACGGCTCAGTGTGAAGAGCAAGCACTGCTCCTGCAGAGGACTTTCATCTGATGCCCAGCACCCATGTCGGCAGCTCACAGCTCCAAGAGATCCGATGAGGGCACCTGCACGCATGTGTGCATGCTCTCAGGCAGACATGTATATACACATAATTAAAAGTAGAAGAAATACATCTTTTTAAAAATACAGCATTAAATATGACGTCATAGCTTCTATGGCTCAGGAATATTAGGTGAACACCTGTCTGGAAACTACTTCTTCTTCCTGATGATCACTTTCAGTGTGGGACATTCTCACCCATCTCCCTGTCGGCCTTTTTCCTTTCTGTTCAGCTGCTGTGCCCCAGGTGTTGACTCACAACAGGCTTAAGCTAATCTGGACAAGTCTGTCTCCTTGGTCTTCCCATACTCCTCTCATCAAAGAGGATCAAATGACTTTAAAAGAATTCCCTTAAAGTTCTTTGACGTCTCTTCTTTCAGACTGGCAGAAACTCATCTCCTGCTTTGTATGTAGGCTGGACTCAGTGACTCATTTCAAACAGGGACTTCCGAGGCTGGTTCATAAACGCCATTGTTGCTTCTGTCTCACTCTCTTACTCACTCCAGGGGAAGCCTGTCAACTGGTTGCTAGCTGCCATGTTGTAAGGACACTACGTGAGGCCCACACGGGGAGGAACCAAGTCCTCCCACCAACAACCAGCCTTGACTTGTCTGGTGTGGGCCACCGTAGACGTGGCTTTTGAGCAACTAAATCATGGGCCAACAATTGTGGAATATTTGTTTACACTGTAAAGATGTGTTTCTGCCTAAGGCGCCCTCTGATTGGTTTGACAAAGAGCTAAATGGCCAATAGCGAGAGATAGGCAGGACTTCTGGGCAGAGGGAAGAAACTCAAGATGAATCTAGGCTCTTAGGAGATGCCAGGAGACACAGAACAAGTTGGACATTCAGAAATGGAGAAGGGGTAAAAAAAAAATCATGTGGTATAATGTAAAGTAATAGAAACAAATTAAATTATAAGCTATTTGGAGGCAAGCCTAAGCTAAATTCCAAGCTTTCATAATAATAATATGTCTGTGTTGTTATTTGGGAGCTGGCTGACAGGACAGAAAGACTCTCTACAGCCAACATTCTGACTTTACCAAGAGCTGGTGACCTGTAATTTGTTTCTATCACTACTTCCTCCCTCCCTCTCTTCTCTCTCCCTCTCTTCTTCTTAACTTTCCCCCTCCTTCCTCCCTTTTCCCCTCCCTTCCTCCTTCCTTCCTGTCTCCTCCTTCTTTTTCTTTTTTGAGATATGATCATACTATATAGCCCAGGTTTGCCTGGAATGTGCTATGTAGCCCAGGCTAATCTTAAATTTATGATCCTCCTAGATTATTTTATGAGCTTCCCAAATGCTGGGATCATGGCTATGTGCAGGATTTGGGTACATTAGTCTACTAATTATACTTCTTCTTTTTTTTTTTTTTTTAAAGTTTTATATTTTAAGAGGTTGCTGTGTTGCCCAGGCTGGTAATAACTTGTTAGTGTGCTTAACCACCTTCTTTCCATCCTTCCTTCTCCCTTCCTTCCTTCCTTCCTTCCTTCCTTCCTTCCTTCCTTCCTTCCTTCCTTCCTTCTTTTGTCCTCCTTCCTCCCTCTTTTTCCCTTCCTCCCTCTCTCCCTCCCTCCCTTCTTTCCTTCCTTCCTTCCTTCCTTCCTTCCTTCCTTCCTTCCTTCCTTCCTTCCTTGTTTTGAGATAGGGTCTCAAATCTGTTCAGGGTTGAATCTCAGACATCTTTAAACTCATAACAAACCTCCTTTTCCCTTGGTTTCTCCAGTGTTGGGATTATAGGTATTAGCCACCAGTCTCAAACCCATTTACTGTCTGCCTCCTGAACACTACAGGATTACAGACCTTTGATGCCATGCCCACCTTTACTCCCATATCTTTATAGCTAATTACACTCCACCCTCTATCAGTCCCAACAATTAGGAACAGCCCTTACACCCTCAAACCCAACAAAAAGATCCAGTGTGGCCAGTCCTGAACTATTTACCCTGCGCTGCCTCCCCATGAAACCCTCAACAGGGCTGTGGCCTGTACTTTCTGAGGCTCTTTTTGTTTATTGTTGGCACTGGTACTTCCCTCTGGGCCTTTCATGCCAAGTCAGGCCTACAATTCCTACTGGAATTATAAGAGTAAACATGATTTTATCTATTTTTCTTTTCCTTCCTTCCTTCCTTCCTTCCTTCCTTCCTTCCTTCCTTCCTTCCCTCCCTCCCTCCCTCCCTCCCTCCCTCCCTCCCTCCCTCCCTCCTTCTTTCCTTTCTTTTTGAGGCAGGGTTTCTCTGTGGTAGCTCAGGCTGTCTTGGAACTCACTTTGTAGATCAGGCTGTCCTCAACTCACCGAGCTCCACCTGCTTCTGCCTCCTAAACCTGGGATTAAAGGTGTGTGTCACAACCCAGTTTAAATTTGACTTTCAATGGCTTTTGACCTCTCTCTTTTCTCACCTAGTCACCTTTCTAAGTTAATATCTGGGCGCAAATCAACTCACAGATGGTATGATACCCAGTTAATTCATCCCTGGATATCTGACCCACAGAAGGCTTGAGAACACTGAAAGTCACTATTGTTTCCAGCAGTCGGAGTTTGTGATGCTGGGTCTTCAACCCGGAGGGGCCGAGTCTAGAGACAGCAGAAAGAGGATGCAGGGTCTATGATGATAACTAACGCCCTACCACTGTGCTACATTCCTAGCCCTAGATGATATGTATTTAAAAACTTTTATTCCGTGGAAAATTCCATTCATAGGACAATTCCTTTTGGCTGCTAACACTGGCTTCCAATGCACACAGACTTCTCAGCTTCTTGAATCCCTGAAAGTTTTCACAAGTGGAATCGTGTTCCAGATGATGTCAGGTGTGGGGACTTGAGGGTACCCCCCAAAGCACAGTTATTCTATCTATATTTTACAGGATGGAACCTAAGACGGGGCTGCTTAGTGTGGTGTATGAACTGGAACAAGGGTGGGTAGGGACAAGGGCTGGGAACGCTGAGCCTTCCTTGTCTCTGGGTAGTGAGATTGCTTCACAGTTCCCCATCGAGCCCAAACATTTCCTTTCACCTCCAGTCGGTTCCTGAGGCTCGGCTGCTGGACGCTCCTCCCACTCAGGACCTGTCCAGGATTTCCTGTGTGTGGGAGAGACAGGATGAGCAGATAAGCCCTCCAGGCCCCTTTCCCAAGTGCATGAAACTTTCTCCCTGGTGAGTTGGCAGAAGCCTTGGCCATGAGCTTCCACCACGGACATGTGTTTTATGTGTTTCTGAACAGCCATCAGAAGGGAAGGCCGAGGCTAGAAATGTAGCCACTTCCTAGAGTGCTTGTTTAGCAGTCACAAGACTCCCGGGTTCTGTCCCCAGCGTCTGCAATCTCAACACTTAGGAGGCAGAGGCATGAGACGCAGAGTCTGGATCCCTGGCACCCACACAAAACAAGCCAAGCGCAGAGTTTTGCCTATAACCCCAGTGCTGGGCAGAGAGACAGATCCTCTAATTGTGTTAGCTAGCTAGTCTGGGCTAAGAAAGCCGTATCTTAAAAGACAAAGGACTGGAGAGCTGGCTTAGTGATTAAGAGCAAGTACCAGCACCTGTGTCGGGTAGTTTTGGCCATGTGTGTGGTGGTTTGAAAGAAAATGGTCCCTAAAGGAAGTGGCACTTATGAGGAAGTGTGGCCTTGTTGGAGTAGGTGTGGTCTTGTTGGAGGAAGTGTTGTGGAGGTGGGCTTTAAGGTCTCCTATACGCTCAAGTCAGTAAGATAGTCTATTTCCTGTTGCCTGCAAGCCAAGGTTAGAGAACACTCGGCTACTCTTCCGGCACCATGTCTGCCTGCACAGCACCATCTCCCACTGTGATGGTAATGGACTGAACCTCTGAAAGCCACTCTAATTAAATATTTTCCTTTATAAGAGTTGCCTTGGTCATGGTGTCTCTTCACAGCAATAGAAATCCTAACTAAGACAATAGGTAATTCCAGCTCCTGGGGATCTGATGCTGCCTTCTGGTTTCCATGAGCACCTGCACTCATGTGCATATACCCACACATGAATACACACATACACATGTAAGTAAATAAAACCTTTTTTTTTTTTGGTTTTTCGAGACAGGGTTTCTCTGTGGTTTTGGAGCCTGTCCTGGAACTAGCTCTTGTAGACCAGGCTGGTCTCGAACTCACAGAAATCCGCCTGCCTCTGCCTCCCAAGTGCTGGGATTAAAGGCGTGCGCCACCACCGCCCGGCTAAATAAAACCTTAAAACGATAAACAAAGCAGAGGGCTGGTGAGACGCTCCAAGCCTGATGACCCAAGTTTGATTCCCAGAACCCACACGGTGGAAAGAAAACTGGTGCCCACAAATCATACTCAGACAGGCTCCAGGCATTCACTGACAGCCACGAGTGTGCAACCGCATGCACAGGCACACACGCACAAAGTCAAGATCACATTTGACTACATAATGAGTTCAAGACTAACCTACGCTACATACCACACTCTCTCAAAAAAGAGTGAAATTGTTGAGCTGTACTTGGGGGTGTGCACCTGTGAGCCTAGTACTAAGGAATCTGTGTGAACAAGAGGGGACCCCAAGGCTTCCTTGTAAGAAAGTGGGATCCATATAAGAAGTTGAGCAAACTTTATGAGGGCCATTGCTTCAGGGCCATTGTGCTCACCCGCTCTAGGGAGCTGTCAGAGGCATAAGCTGGTCAGGCTCTCATCCTTCATCCCGACACTTCCCAGTTGTAGGGCAGTCACACTGTGGGGCAGCCACGCTGTCACCGGTGTCCCCTGTGGCCAGACTCTGGTAGATAGAGGTCATAGGAAAAGGAGGAGGCAGGCCCAGGGAACTTGTCTCCTGTTCCAGGAAGGGATTGCAGAGGTCATACACAGTATAGAGCAAGATTTTTTTTCCTGCCAGGGTTCCATCACCTTTTTCTTCTATACCTGAATGTCAGTATTCTTCCTTCAAACACAGCTAGGTTACACCTCCCTTGCCTCAGGACCGATTCCAGACGTCAAAATGAAATGAAGGTTGAAAGGCCGTGTGATGCTTCCTGGCTCAGCTCTTCCGGTTCTACATCTTTGACAGAGCTCTGGAAGAAGACAGCGTCACACAGATTTGCTACATAAACCATCACAGCTGCTGGCGTTAGCTCTGAGAGAGAGAGACACACACACACACACACACACACACACACACACACACACACACGGAAGCAATGACTGACATATCTCTGCACTTTGCCTTTGTGACCCAGGCTGTGGAACATTGCCGTCAAAGCAGGTCTCAGAGCCGCCTGGAGGGCATCCGTAAGGAAGAGTGTCCGCCAGCACGTAATCCTGGTGGAAAGGTGATAAGTTTGCCTGGGGGATGGGTAGCCATTAGTACCACCAATAAAAGAAATCAGACTGTGACCAAGGGGGGCCCAGACTAGAGACAGTAGAAAGCGTGTGTGTGTGTGTGTGTGTGTGTGTGTGTGTGTGTGTGTGATAAATAAATGTGGGGTGCTTCGTCCCCATGCCTGGAGCCCTCTGTCCCAGAGGTCAGGCCTCCAGCACTCATGTGACTCAGGAAGGGCATTTTCTCCCCAACTGGCCTGAATACAGTAAGTTTTAACCATGGCTTCTGGTGGGCTTGTCAGTGCGGGAGGCTCTTCTCGTAGGCTTGCCTAGGAACCTTGTCTCCAAGGATTGTTAAACAAACCTGCTGGGCCAGCTGGTGGCCTGAGCTGGGGAGGGACAGCTTCTCCCTCACTTCCCTCCCCCAGTGAAGTGGCCTCCCGGGAAATGGGGCTGGCCCAGCTGCATCCGTGGGAAGATCTAGCCCCCACACCTCGCCCCTACTGCCCCCACTGAGGCTACAGGAAATGAGGCTCTAACAGGCACTAGCTGTGATCCAGAGGACAATGACAAAGGCGGAAGGCTGTTTGTCCCAGCTAACTTGTTCCCTTGGGTGGTTTCCAGCTGCTAGAAACACAAAACTGAAGAGTCAGTGGGAAAACATATCTTTAAGAAAAAAAAGTAAATAAACATTCTTTGGGTGTTAGCCAAAATGCTGGGCTCTGAAGATTTTGTTTGCTTGCTCTCTCTCTCTCCTCTCTCTTGTCTCTCTTCTCTTTCTCTTCTCACCCCCACCGTGTGTGTGTGTGCACATGCGCACACAGATAAGACTCTGTCAAAGGTCTCCGGTTTGGAGGGCCAGTGTCTGGCTCAAGAGGGAGCCCCCGTGGCTTCTCACTTTACCTTTCCTGCCACTCTTAATCCTGTCGCTGGCTCTGGTCACTGTTCTCAGAACTATGACCGCCACTCACCACGGAGAAGACCCTTTTGCGGGGCAGGGTCTTGAACTAGAGTTTAGGAGGCCTGGAACTCTCTAGGTGGCCTTCAGCGTGGGCTCCTCCTCTTGCTTCTGCCTGAGAGCCGGCCTCACAGGATTGCATCACGACGTCTGGCCAGAGAGCTGCTTAAGCCCAAATCAAGTCACCGCTCTCAGGGCTCTGCAAGCAGTCCTATCTTAATTTTTGGTTGCAGCTCAAGTGCTACCTCCTGCAAGGGGCTTTCATGACCACTCCACATGAAATAACATCTCACAATCTCACTTTTCTTCAGAGCTCGGAAGCCCTGTGGCGTCTGGGATGATCTGGTTTGTTTGCACATGCCTGGCACATAGATGCTTCTTAGTAAATATTGATTGAACTGTGCAATGGTGGCATTCAGACCTAAGTGACTCAGAAGAGCTAGGCGTGGTGGTATATGCTTGTAATCCCCACAACTCAGAAGGCTGAGGTAGGAGGATTATGAGATCGAGACCAATTTGAACTACATTTTGAGACTGTCTCAAGATAAAGCAAGAGCCAGATAGTGCACACGTGTAATACTAACACTTGAGAAGTAGAGGCAGGAGGATTCTGAGTTAGAGGCCAGCCTGTACTACTTAGAGTTCAAGACTAGCTTGAGCTTCAGAGCTAGAATCTATCTCAAAATAAAAAAAAAAAAATCTTAAAACAAATAAGCACAACCTCCATCGCTACCACCACTACCAACAACAAAAATCACAACCAAAACCAAAACAAAATTGTCTCAGAAAACCCAGACTTCACTGTATGTCACTGGACAGAAGCCATAAACTGAGTATTAGGTCAGTGTTAAGTTGGGAGCGTAGCCCCCAGCCCCTGGCATCCGTCCCAGGCAACCTGACTTGGGAGTTGCATTGCTCTGGACTCCAAATCCCAGTATGCCAGGTCCTGACCCTTCCCTGGGGGGAGGGGAGGTCAGGACCAGGAGGGGTCAGGACCACTCCCACAAGGTATTTAAGTGGGCTCCCAGAGGAGACATGGTTCTAGGTTTGCATGGGCTCCCTACTGCCCTGTCTCCCCGCCATGCGCTTGGCCACCCGAGAGCGTCTTACTTAATAAAACGATGGGCATTTTGATTCGGTTTGATTTGACCTAATTGGACTTTTTTTGTGCTGGCGGAGCTGCCCTTTTCTTATTTTTGATTAGCAGTCAGCAGTTCAGCCAGTCAGAACTTCATTTACTCGCTCACCGGTGATAGCAGACCCCAGAAGACAGATACTACCAGCTTCATGGAGGAGACAGACCTGTGCACAGTGGTATGTTAATGTGAATGTCTTTGAGAACGGAAGAGAATTCTATAGTCTGCAGACTATAGGATTTACGGTCTGGCCTGGCAGTGGAGGCGCACCCCTTTAATCCCAGCAGAGACAGAGGCAGGCATAGCTCTGAGTTTGAGGCTAGGCTGGTCTGCAGGGTGAGTTCTGGGACAGCCAGAGTACACAGAGAAACCCTGTCTCCAAAACCAAAACAACAACAAAAGAAACAAATAAACAAAAAACCAAAACAGGAATTTCAGGTCTGATCTTGAGTGGAGCACAGGAAGGCACCCCGTATTTGCTGCAGGAACGGAGGGGCAGATGTCTGGAATAGCTGCAGGTAAAGGAGTTATTGAGGGGGTTGTGTGGAGGCCTCGAATGCCGTGCTAAGCAGTCAGGGCTTGCTTTCCCAGGCCAGAATGATGAGTCTTGATCCTTGGGAGCCTGTGTAGATATATGGACGCTGTGCACTTCTAACTATCCCTCTGTTCTAGCTCAGTAGACTAGTTCTGGATGTTTCTGGAAAACACAGCGACCTGCAGTTCTTGGAAGAGCCTAAATGTAACTTGAAAAAAAAAATATATTTATTTTGTTGTTGTTATGAGTTTAGCCTTTCATGGCTGAGCCGTCTCTCCAGCCTGAAGGTGGGTGTTTACACACTTGCTATGTGATTTCTTCCCCTGTTCGTTTGGGGATGGTGAAGGCTCCGAGAGGTGATGACGTTTTACCCAAGGTCTGGAGGGAGCACAGAGGGCACCGAGAGGCAGCTGCTTGGTTCCTCCGTGCTTTGCCTCCATGCAGCTCCTCTGGGCTAGCTCCTCTCCCTGTTTTTCTTTGCCCTTGGTGAAGTAGTTGGGCTGTAGTGGAGCCTTGCCTGCTCAGCTCTCCCTGCCCCCCACTCCCCAGCCTTAAAGGTCAGGTACGTCCCAGCCTCCCTCAGCTATGGCCATTTATGGCTCTGTTGTTCCAAAATGTGGCCAAATTTATAAACTCCCCTTTCCTGGAGACACAAAACAGTTTGTTCAGGGCACGGTGTGGGGGTGGTGCTAGGAGCTTTGGCTAGACCTAGACATCAGTCTTGGGCCTGGGGTCCACTGAGCTCTGGGCCCTCCCTGGGCCTCAGTTTCCCCACTCATAAGAGCAAAAGGACTAGACAAGATCATTAGCTTAAGTCTTTCTAATTTAGACATACCCAGTTTACTGCTTAAAATGCCATTTGCCTAAACCCACAGGCCTAATCTTTGTGAAGAGGCTGGGGGTGGGCGGTGGGAGGGCTCAGTACTTAATGGTGTTTCTGCTCTGACCTGGCGACCCTGAGGCCACGTGCAGGTGGAAAAAGAACCAACTCAGAGTTGTCTTCTGACGTCCACCAGCTGTTGGACTCCGACCCACACTTTACCCTTGGTTCTGAGCTGTAAGAAACGGAACCTGGGATCTCCGCATAGTTAAACAAGAGCTCTAATTCTGGCCTACACCACCAGAACCTACATGTCTTTGAGACAGGGTCTTTTTATGTAGCCCAAGACCCTATCTTTAAAAACATAATTATCAGGTGTCAAAACCATGGGGAGGAACTGTTACGACAGGCCTTGGAACATCTATTCATTATGTATTCAGGTTCATGTGAAGCATTTTCATTTATACTTTGTTTTTTTGTTTTTCATTTTCTCTGTTTCTCCATATTAGCCTCATCTTTTCATAGACATTGCTTTGAGGTGTAATTTGCGTGTGATAACCACACTAGGATGCAGAGGCCAATTGCGTCTAACATGTTAGTAAAGCCGTGTGGTCAACTGCAGCCCTCTCCTCCCAAGTCTGAGGGTTACAGACGCAAACCGCCACCCCCAGCCTGCACTACTTTTACAGGAGGAAAAGAAGCGTCCTTTCCCCGAGCCACTCTTACCACACAACTGAAGCTGCTTTTGAAGCCTAGAGCCCTGTGAGCTCAGCACTGCAACTGTTGAGTGGGAGTCCCAGGAAAGCCAAGGGCAGCCTGTGAACCAGAGTGACCGCACTGGGGAGCCCACTGACTGTTGGTGCCCAGGGCCTGGTTTCTCAGACAGCAAAGAGCTTGACTAAAGGAGGCCCGATCCATAGGGCGTCGTAAACCTCTCCCAGAGACCGTGAGAAGTGGGGCGGGTAGAACATTTGTCTCGCATGTAGAAGACCCCTAGGTTCCCTCCCCAGCACTGAAGAGGGGTGAAAATGAGAGGTAGAATTACTTCTCCTTTCTACGCCTGAGAGAATCAAGGCTGGGACAATGAACTTGCTTGTCCAGTGTCACGGAGCTAGGTAAGGGCAAAGCTGGCTTTAGCCTTCATGGCGGTGGTGTTCCTGGAGATTGAACACAATGATTCTTGTTAAAAAGCATACCACTGAGCTACATTTTACTCTGAACCCAGTGTTTGGGTAGTGCTTAGGTTTGGGAGGTAAATATTTTCCAAGGTCTTGGTCCATATCCTGGGGCACAATTGGGAGGTGGTGGCACCTTTAACGAGTGGGGCTAGTGGGAGGTCTTTGAGCCATTGGGGAAGTGGTTGTGGGCCCTGGTCCATTCTTTACTCTCCCCCTCTTGCTTCTTGGCCATAAGGTTGGTTGATTTTTTTTTAAAGATTTTTTTAAAAAATATATACAGTGGCCGGGCGATGGTGGCACACGCCTTTAATCCCAGCACTCGGGAGGCAGAGGCAGGCGGATCTCTGTGAGTTCGAGACCAGCCTGGTCTACAGAGCTAGTGCCAGGACAGGCTCCAAAAGCCACAGAGAAACCCTGTCTCGAAAAACCAAAAAAAAAAAAAAGTATACAGTGTTCTGTCTGCATGTATGCCTACGCGTCAGAAGAGGACATCAGATGGCTGTGAGCCATCATGTGGTTGCTGGGAATTGAACTCAGGATCTCTGGAAGAGCAGCCAGTGCTCTTAACCTGTGAACCATCTCTCCAGTTCCTGAGGTTGGTTGGTTTTATTATAGCACTGGTTGCTGCCACGATGAGCTGCTGAGACCAGTGCAATGGGGCTTGGTTATTGTCTGAGTTTACTTTTTTGATCTTTTTCGTTTGTTTGTTTTTTGTTGTTTTTCGGGACAGGATTTCTCTGTAGCTTTGGAGCCTGTCCTAGAATTCGCTTTGTAGACCAGGCTGCCCTCAAACTCACAGAGATCTGCCTACCTCTGCCTCCCAAGTGCTCGAATTAAAGGTGTGCACCACCACCATCTAGCCTGAGTTTACCTTTTAGTGCTATAAAAAAAATGCCTGACAGTGGTGGCACATGCCTTTAATCCCAGCACTTATGAGGCAGAAGCAGGAGAATCTATCTCTGTGAGTTTGAGGCAAGCCTGGTCTACAGAGCTAGTTCTAGGACAGCCAAGGCTACACAGAGGAAACCTTGTCTTGAAAAAAATAATAATAATAAAAAAACATGACCAAAAGCAATTCAGGAACGGAAGGGTTTATTTGCCTTGTACACACCGATCAGTCATCGAGGGAGGCCAAGGCAGAGACTCAAGCAGGAGAGGAACCTGCAGGCAGGAGCTGATGCAGAGGCCATGAAAGGGTGCTGCTTATTGGCTTGCTCAAAAACCCTGTTCGTTTGTTTTTTTTTTTTTTTTTACAACCCAGGATTACCTGCCTAGGGATGGAACCAGCACAGTTGGCTGAGCCCTCCTCCTCCATTAAACAATCAAGGAAACCGCCCATAGACTCGCCTGCAGACCAAGCTGATGGAGGCAGTAGCAACACAAGTTCCTCTTGCAAGATGGTTCTAGTTAGTTTGTATCAGTTGACAAAACCTCAGGAGCACAGTTGCTCCTTCTGTTGCCATAATAAAACCCCCTACAAAGCAATTTAAGGGAGGAGGGGGACACAGAGGAGGCAACAGCTTGAAGCAGCTGCTTAGGTTGCAGTCTTGATTGAGAAGCAGAAGGGGAGGAATGGCTCAGCTCACTTTCTCCGATTTACACGGTCCAGGACCCGGGGAGCAGTCTCGCCAGCCTCAAAATAAGATGATCCCCATGGACCTTCCCAGAGCCTAGCCCTAATCTAGATAACAACTTACAGGTATATCTGGAGTTGCCAGAGTCCTGGAGACCCTAGTAAGTTGGCACAGTCATCCGAGGTATCTTTACTAGTGATGGAAGCCGACTTATACCTGGTATCCAATAGCATTGCTTGTAGACAGGGCTGGGACAGACCAAGATCAGGTCTGGGGTCCCCAGCTGGAAACTTAGTAGGCCCCGAACAAGTGAACCAGCAGCTGTTTCCAGTCATCAGAGCACTGGGATGGACAAGAGGACATTTCTTTTTCCTAAGGGTGTTCAGAGGGGCGAAGGAACTTGCTTCAGGTCACACAGCCTGTGAGTGGCTGAGACAGGATATAGGTGTCCTGAGAATCAAATGTAGACCTTCACCTGTTCTGTGGCTCTGCTTGGGTCTCCTGGCGGCTCCCTTAAGCCTCAGACAGGAACACCACAAAGGCTTTGCTCTCCCTCTTCTGCTTGCCGTTTGATGTTTTCTTGGGATTTTGTCTGCGCCAGCTGAAATCAGACAGGCGGAAAAGGTGTGAGTAGCCCAGCAGCCCTGTCTCCCTCCCTCTCTTGCCACAGTCATGGACACGAGTCCAGCCCCTTTTCCCAGGTCACCCAGCCTAGGTTCTCTGCACTTTTATCACGTGACCCCGATGACAGCATCTTTTTAAGTGACACTTTCCTAAGCCACAAATAGGAGCTTACTTATGTCCTGAGTCACCTAGTTCGTTAATCTGGGTGAATGGCCTTTTCATAGGCCTGTTGGCCTGCAAAGGGCTCCTCCCTTAGCTTTTCCAGACGTGTACAAATCCAGTGGGCGGGGAATATGGTTCAGAGAAAAGTTAAACTTTTTTTCATGGCGTGAAAATTTCTAGGAAAGAAAATACGTCAATGTTGTGATCTAAGTGTTTCTCAAAAACAACAGCAACTAGTAACCCCAAACCAAGCCCTTTTCTATGGTGGCTTGATTTGTGCAGGCTGCTCAGGGCCTAGGCCAAGCTGTAGGAGGCCATGGAGGGCAGTTAAGAGGACAGGGAGTTCCCCAGTGGCCTTCCATCTCTTGCCACCCCGCTCTCTAAGAAGCTGTGAAGAACCCATCAGAAAGCCCCTGGGAGAGCTGAGGTCTGTGAGTCAGAACCCTGTGTAAGTGTTCTGGCTCTGAAGGGTAAGCATCCTGGCAGTCGAGAGTCAAGGAGTACCACAAAGTCACACACCACACACACAAAGAATCGCACAAGAGATTTAGTGGAAAAGGACACACGAGGGTAGCTGCCTCTGCTCGGGCAAGAAGCACCAGGGAACTGAGTGGGAGGCAGGCTTAACAGAGGGTCTCTGGGGGGCAGAGCTTTCCAGGGTGACCATTGGTGGGATTTAAGGTTCTGGGTTTGAGGTGAGGGATTGGTGGGGTTTTGACTTCAGAGTCTGTCTTTCTTTCTTTTTTCTTTCTTCCTTCCTTCCTTCCTTCCTTCCTTCCTTCCTTCCTTCCTTCCTTCCTTCCTTTCTTTCTTTTTTGTTTTTTGAGACAGGGTTTCTCTGTAGCTTTGGAGCCTATCCTAGAACTAACTCTTGTAGACCAGGCTGGTCTCGAACTCACAGAGATCCGCCTGCCTCTGCCTCCCGAGTGCTGGGATTAAAGGCATGCACCACCATCGCCCGGCCGAGCTCAGACTTTTTACACCACACTTTGGACTCGAGTTTTACTTATAAGTCACCTCAGGGAAGTTCGCGGGCCTCTTGACCCTCAGTTTCTGAAGAAGGAAGTAACACAATAATATTAAATATGGTTGTGCCCTCCATCTACAGGGGACTAGTTCCAGGATTCCCGCAAGGAACATGGATAACGGAGTCTGTGGGTGCTGAAGTCCCGTATATACAGCAATACAGTCACATCACCTACACACATTCTCCTGGATACTGGGATCACTGCTGAATAACAGAGTACCTAATACAGTGCAGATGAGATGCAAATGGTTGTCAAATGGTATTATTTAGAGAAAATGTCAAGAGCAAAGTTTGTACAGGTTCAGCACAAGTATAGTGTTCCCCCAAACATTTGTTTATTTGTTTATTTATTTATTTTTGCAGTGTTGAGGACAAAACCCAGGAATGGAAACCCAGGGCTTCAGGCATCACCACTGAGCCACTCTCCACTCCCCCAAGTACTCCACCCACAAATGATATAAATATATATATATTTAATTTATTTATTATGTATACAGTGGTCTGCTTGCACGTATCCCTGCAGGCCAGAAGAGGGCATCAGATGTCATTACAGATGGTTGTGAGCCACCATGTGGGTGCTGGGAATTAAATTCAGCATCTCTGGAAGAGCAGCCAGCTCTTAACCTCTGAGCCATCTCTCTAGCCCCAAAAGATATATTTTCATGAAACTAATGTGATACCTACTGTGTCAACTGAACACTTAAGTTTTTTTTGCTTTCTTTTGTTTTTGTTTTAATTTTCTGTGGACTGGCATTGGTTAATCCCAGCACTAGGAGGCAGAGGCAAGTGGATTTCTGTGAGTTTGCAGCCAGCCTGGTCTCATACACAGTGAATTCTAGGAAAGTCAGGGATCTAGTGAGACTCTGTTTCAAAACAACAACAAAAGCGTGTGTGTGTGTGTTCCATGTGGGTGCAGGTAACCCCAAAGGCCAGAAAAGGGCATCAGAACCACTGGACTAAAGTTACAGACACCTGATGTGGGTTCTTCAGATCAAATTCAGGTTCTCTTATCTGCTCTGCCATCTTGTCAACCTCCTCCAAATACTTTTCTTTTTAATTTAGTTGAGATTTTTGTTTTGTTTTGTTTTAAGACAAGGTCTTATTATGTAGCCCTGGCTGTCCTGGAACTCATTATGTAGACCGAGCTGGCCCTGCACTCACAGAGACCAGGCTGCCTCTGCCTTTCCGTGCTAGGATTAAAGGTGTGCACCACCACAAGCTGCTATGCCCTACTCCTTCAAACACTTTTGTCCTGAGGTTGCTTCAGCCCATGGATATGGACGGTTCTCCAGATTTCCTAAATTTTCTTTGAGCTCTGAAACTGTTTGTTGGGGGAAATTCTGTCCACAGTGGAGGGTTAGTTGATTGTATACATTCTGAGGAAAGAGACTTTGGTTGCTGGAGACAAGCTGGAGCTAACAATTGTGGAAAGTACATTCCAAATAGAGTCGCTGTGTGCCTCCTTCCGGGAATGGGCACAGAAAAACAAGTTTCAACATCGGCACGTAGTTTAAAGCTGTCTCCTGCCACTCATTTGTGGGATCAGCCTGTGTCGTGTGTGGATAGTTACTAACGGTGGTGAGGGGTGTGGTGTGTGTGAGTGTGTGTGCGCGAGTGTGTGAGTGTGAGCGTGTGTGTGAGTGTGTGTGTGTGTGTGTGTGTGTTGCTGTTGTTGTTCCTTTCATCTGGGCTTTTACATACGGAACGTCTAACAATGGGAGGATGAGATTTAAAGAATAATTAGATGGTTTTGCAGAGAAGTCTTGGACCACCAGGTTTCTAGAAATAATTTAGTAGCACTTAGCTGGTCCAAGCAGACGGCAAGGGCCACACCTAATCTTGAGTGGTCTCTTCAATTTTCTGGGCTCAAATGAAAGTTTTCAAATATTTTTTCCAACCTTTTCTGTACATTTCTCTCTCTCTCTCTCTCTCTCTCTCTCTCTCTCTCTCTCTCTCTCTCTCTCTCTCCAGACACACACACACACACACCTCATCTCTGTTAGTAATTTTTGGTACTGGGTATAGAACTTCATGCATGCTAGGCCAAGGAGTCTACCACTGAATGACACCCCAGGCCTAAGAGGTTTCTGGTCTGTTTTAGAAAAATCGCACACACATAAGCAAGATGAGCACCCTTCCTGCCCTGCATGACTATGGGGTTTTCTTATTTTGTTGTTGTTATTTGTGTTTTTGGGACAGGGTCTCACCATGTACCCTGGCTGGCCAGGAACTCACCACACAGATCAGGCTGGTCTCAACTCACAGAGACCACAGAGATGGGCCTTTCTCTCTCCCAAGTGCTGGGATTAGAGGTGTGTGGAACCATACCAGGCCTGGGGGACTGCTGAGATGCTGAACTTTCGATCTAAAACCAAGGGGGTTGCAGGCTGCAGGCAAACAGGGCTGAACAGCCACCCTATATAAAGCATTTACTGTGCTGCCTGACACTGCTCCAACCATTTTTTAAATACTAACTCTTTGTGAGGTTGGTACTATTATTATCTTCAGTTTATAGCTCCTTAGGGAAATCTGGAGCTCACAGGGGTTAAGTGGTTTTCCAGGGACACACAGCTGGCCAGATGCAGAGCTGAGGGAAACTCCTGAAGCCTGGCTCTGGGTCTGTGGTGGTAAAAGCTGTGTCATGTCATCTTGCTTCAGTGAATCCCAGAACCAAAAGACCAAGGCTGATTTGATGCCCAGGACAGCCACCTCTGGATCCCTGTGATGTCAGGAGACCCCGGCTTTTCTGGGTAAGGCTGTCCCAGTGAGAAGTGGACTATGGAGTAGCACTTTCTTTGTTTTTCTAAATTAAAAACTTTTTTTTAAGAAGTAGGACTTGTTGGCCCATTTGACAAGGACCTCGCTCTATGAAACATAAACTCTAGCCCCACAGTTTATGTCTTCTGTGTTTAGCTGGAAATTCCTCATGGAGTACAGAATTCTTGAAACCCTATCCCATAGCCCGAGGCGTCCAGAAATACAGTGTGTGTGGACTTTTAGGCTTTAGCAACAAATAAGCATCTCATTTGCTCATGCTGCAAATATGTTTGACTCATGTGGCTTTCTAGGTGACAGCCTAGGCCAGGGTCAACTTATCAGTTGCTATTGTCATTTAGGGCTGGATCATTCTGTCGCGAGGTTTGTGGCCTGCTCCGCAGCCCTCCTGCCCTCTGCTAGCTGATGCCTGAGCCCCTCTCCAGGGGTTCCAAACATCTCCACACATTACCAGATGTTCCCTGTGGGGGAAAACCAACCCTGGTTAAGATCTGCTGACCTAGACTAAAAAAACACATCTCTCATCTCCTTTCCAAGGGAGAAGCCGAAAGGAAGTACATTAAAAAAGGTGGGGTAGGTGTGGGTTATGTGATTAGAGATTTGATCCCCAGCACCGGGCTATAAAAAGGTCAGGGAATGATACACATGTGATTAAAATAAACCGAGGAGAGCACGCCTTTAACCCCACCCAGCACTCAGGAGGCAGAGGCAGGCAGATCTCTGTGAGTTCAAGGCAAGCCTGGTCTACACAGCAAGTTCAAGGACAACCAGGGCTTTATGGAAAAACCTTGTCTCAAAAAATAAAAATAAGTGAATAAATAAAATGATAGGCTGGGTGGAACTGGCCTGGTTAAGGCAGTCAGGAATGTGACTATGGACGGACACCGGGAACAAGGAGGAAGGGAGTCACTAGGCCTGGAGGGAGGGCCTCAGAGGTCAGGGGACAGGGTAGATTGGACGTAGTTAAATGTGTGTATATTGTGTTGAGCATGTGGTATGGGTGTGTACACACATGTCCAGGTGTGTGTGGAGGCAGGAGGATGGCACTAGAGGTCTTCCTCAGTCACTTTTTTTTTAGATCTATTTATCTACATATTTTATGCATACGAGTGCTCTACTTGCGTATATGCCTACACAACAGAAGAGGGCATCGAATCCCATTATAGATGGTTGTGAGCCACCATGGGGTTGCTGGAAATTGAACTCAGGACTTCTAGAAAAGCAGTTGAGCACTCTTTTTTTTTTTTTTTTTTTTCCGAGACAGGGTTTCTCTGTGGTTTTGGAGCCTGTCCTGGAACTGGCTCTTGTAGACCAGGCTGCTCTCGAACTCACAGAGATCCGCCTGCCTCTGCCTCCCTAGTGCTGGGATTAAAGGCGTGCGCCACCACCGCCTGGCTGCAGTTGAGCACTCTTAACCACTGAGCCATCTCTCTAGCTCCCCCTTTTTAACTGTGGAAATATGATATATTTTGATCATGTTTCCCCCTCCCCCCAATTCCTCTCAGATCCTCCTCACTTCCTTCCCTACCCAGTTTTATTTTCTTTTTCTCTCTCTTCAAAACAAACACATAAAACAAAACAACAAAACAAGAAATATATACAACCCCCCCCAAAAAAAAACCAAAAAAAAAAAAAAGAAAATTGAAATGGATGAGCACAAGACTATTAAAAAACACACCCAGAAAAAAAACAAGGCAAAATGAGGCCAAAAGTCTACAAAATACCAATTGTTGTTTGGCTTTGACCAACTATTCCTGGGCACGGGCTTGCTCTGAGACGTGGTTAATATGTCCAGTGAGAATCCATTGGAGAAAACTAATATTCCCTTGGCCAGCAGGGATGAGTTGTAGTTAGCTTCTTGGTTAGGGGTGGGAGCCCATGTCCAGGTCCCCACCTTGTCTCAGTGCTGGGACTCCGTCTGACTTGAACGCATGCAGGCCCCGTCCATGCTGCTACCTGCTCTGTGTCAGTCCTGTTGTGTCTGGAAGACACTGCTTCCTCAGGGTCATCCATCACTGGCTCTCAGAATTTTTGTCTCCTCTTCCGCATAGCTCCCTGAGCCTCGAGGGAAGGGCTTTGTTACAGATGTCCCATTTAGGACTGGGTGATGCAAAGTCTCTCACTCTCTGCACATTGTCTGGTTTTGAGTCTCTGTGTTGATTACTATCTACGTCAGGAAGCCTCTCTCACACAGGCTGAAGGAGCTGGTCTAGGGGTACAGCAGTGTGCCGTGAGGAGGCGCTGGTCTAAGGGTACAGCGGTGGGCCGTGAGGAGGCGCTGGTCTAAGGGTACAGCGATGGGCCGTGAGGAGGCGCTGGTCTAAGGGTACAGCGGTGTGCCACGAGGAGGCGCTGGTCTAAGGATGCAGGGGTGTGCCGTGAGGAGTCATTTCCTCTCCATGCTTTAGCAGAACAGTGGTAGGAGGTTTCCCCTAGGCCCCTGACCTGACTCCCAGGTTCTCGGTCACTGGGGCAGTGTCCGGTGTGGGTTCCATGTCATGGAAAGGGCCTTAAATCCAATCAAAAAGTAGTTGGTAACCCCTAAAACATTTGTTAGGAGTGTAAAAGAGGATTATTCTACAGCAACCCACATACAAGATAAAACATACAATATTTGGGGGTCTGGATTACCTCACTCAGGATATTTTCTAGCTCCATCCGTTTACTTGCAATTTTCATAATTTCGTTTTTCTTAACAGCTGAGTGATATTCAATCATGTAATGTACAACATTTTCATTATGTATTCATTATGCGTCCATCTGTTGATGGACATCTAGGCAGTTTCCAGTTTCTGGCAATTATGAAGAAAGCAGCAGTGAACTTGGATGAGCAAGTGTCTCTCTAGTAGCATGTTGAGTCCTTTGGGTTCCCCCTTATTGTCTTGAAACAGAGTTTCTCACTAAACCCCAAAGCTTTTCTATTAGGCTAGGCTGGCTAGCCAACGGATTTCAGAGATTCTGCCTGCATACACTCACCTATCCCTGTCCCCAGCTGGGGTGACAGGTCCGTTCCTGGCTTCTTATGTGGGAGCTGGCTTTCTGAACTCAGGTTCTGTGTTCGCCTGGCAGGTACTTTGTCAGCGGCACCATCTCCCCAGGCCCGTGATTTTCCTCTTAAATACGAGCATGGACCACATGCAGAGTGCTGGGTCAGGCCCTGAGGAATGTGAGATGAGACAATGAATTCTTTGTAGGTTAATCAAGGAAGCTGCACGAGAGAGGTGATGTTGGAACACACACTTGAGGATAAACAAGAATCCATTATGTGGAGGGCAGATTGTGGGGGGAAATTGCCTCCACCACCCCCATGTGGGTGACTGTGTAAGCTGCCCCGTGTTAACGCCTAGGCCTGGAGTTGGGCTGGAGCCCAATAACTTTTAACCAACGTTGGGCTGATCCTGATGCAGTAGGAGGAACCCCAGTCTGAGAATGGTGCCCAGCAGCTTTTATGAGACGCCTCTAGGGGGTGTGAATGTCTCCACAGATATCAGTCCAGTTGGGAAGGAGAGAGAGCCAGTGAGAGAGATAGACACACACACAGAGAGAGAGAGAGAGAGAGAGAGAGAGAGAGAGAGAGAGAGAGAGAGAGAGAGAGAGACAGAGAGACAGAGAGACAGAGACAGAGAGAAAGAGACAGAGAGAAAGAGACAGAGAGAAAGAGATAGAAAGAAAGAGACAGAGAGAAAGAGACAGAGAGAGACAGAGAGAAAGAGACAGAGAGAATATGAATGTCTCCACAGATCTCAGTCCAGTTGGGAAGGAGAGGGAGCAAGACAGAGAAAGAGAGACAGAGGCAGAGAGAGAGTGAGAGAGAGAGAATATGAATGTCTCCACAGATCTCAGCTGGGCTGGGCGGCGCTCAGTGAGAGTATGGGTCCAGTGTAAAGCCCTATGGACTTGCCTCTGTGTCTCCCCACACTGCTGTCACACAGGGAAGGACAGATGTAGAGGGTCCAAGGCCTCTCTGGACACGGAATTTAGGTTAGGGACCCTCAACCCAGTGTTCTTCCCCTTCCCTCACCACCAGACTCGGGGTATTTTAACCCCTGAGAAGGCCTCGAACATGCCGCCCACAGAACCAGCAGCTACCAGTTTAAAAGGCTAGGGGTGGCTGGACGGCCCAGCAAGTAAAGGTGCTTGCTGCCAAGGCTGAAAACCTGGTGGTGCAAGGAGGGGGGGATTGTCCTTCAGTCTTCACACATGGACTGTGGACCGTGCTGCACGTGAGCACACGTGCACACGTGTACTTGTGCGTGTGCACATGCACACGCACATTCTCTCGCTCACAAATAAAATAAATGTTTTATTTTTTTAAAGAAAAAAAAAGGAAAGGAAAAGAATAAGGAAAATCAGTTCTGACTCACCCAGCAGAGCCATTTGAAGGCAGGCCGCTCGCCAGGGTGACTGAGAAGACTATGCGCAGAACACCACACACAGGCCGTGAACACACACGTCCTCTAACCTATTTTTCTTCCAGAGTGATGTGGAAATGAAGGGGGAAAAATCCACAAAAATGTGCAGAGCATAGGAAATATGCTGGCTGGCAACTGTTAGGGGTGTGGCCAGGGCCTCCTGCCAGACAAGCCAGCACGAGGCAGAAGCCAGAGAGGAGAGGAGCTGACTGCTGGGCTTGGGACCAGAAACTGAAGTCTCAGAAATCTACCCAGGTCCCCACCAGTGGACCCCGTCAGACCTGGCTGTCTTCACAGGTAAGCGTGGAACTGAGTAAACTTATAACCACTTAAGTGTGGAATTGTATTAGTGACAATTAGTTGTGGCGCACACCTGTGACCCAGCACGCAGAAGATTGAAAATAGGATGATAGTGAGTTCGAGGTTAGCCAGGGCAACAAAGTGAGACTCAGAACAAAAGGGTCTATGGAGATGGCTCAGTTGATAAAGCGTTAGTCACACAGATATGAAGACCCGAGTTTGATTCCCTCGAGCTGGAGTCCCAGTGCCGGGGAGGCGAGGATGAACAGATCCCTGGGGCTCACTGGCCAGCCAACCTAGCTGACATTGTATGTTCCAGACTACAGTGGAGAGACACTGCCTCTTAAAAAAAATGGTACCCAAAGAATGCTGCCAGAGTTGTTCTCCAGCCTGTACTCTGGCCTCCACACGTGCACCTGCACACACACAAACATGCACACATAAAAACACATCCTCATAAACTGTGTGAATGCTGGAGCAGGCAACAGCTGAGCATGCACTTGAAGACAGCAGAGGGGCGGGTGCTGGCACGTGGGTGTGTAAGCAGATGAAGACAGCAGAGGGGCGGGTTCTGGCACGTGGGTGTGTAAGCAGGCGAAGACAGCAGAGGGGCGGGTGCTGGCACGTGGGTGTGTAAGCAGGCGAAGACAACAGAGGGGCGGGTGCTGGCACGTGGGTGTGTAAGCAGACAGAAAACCCAGGTGTAAGAAGGCGAGCCAGGAATAAGCAGGGAACGAGGCAGACAGGGGTGTAACGTTAAGCAGACAGAGGTGTAAGGTGTAAATGGACAGGGGTGTAAGATGTAAGCAGACAGCGGTGTAATGTGTAAGCGAACAGGGCGTATGTGTAAATGGACAGGGTGTAGCGTGTAAGTGGACGGGGTGTAACGTGTAAGTGGACAGGGTGTAGCGTGTAAGCAGATGCTGCACCAGGTGAGATCACGTGTCACGGTGTTTGTAAACAGGCAGTCCCACTAGCACAACGGTTCTCAACCTTCCTAATGCTGCGACTTTTTAATACAGTTTTTCATGTTGTGCTAACCCCTGACCATGAAAATATTTTCATTGCTACTTCATAATTATAATTTTGCTAGTGTTATGAATTTAATGTAAATATCTGATACGCAGGATATGATATGTGGCCCCACATAGGTTGAGGCCCACAGGTTGAGACACTGCATTAGTGGGTCAGCATTGGGGGCACAGTGCTTGGCAGCTGCATGTGGCGTAAGGGTAGAAACGGGCTGTAGCTTATCAGGATTCTCACCTACTATATGGTAAAATAGCAGCATCGAAGACCGCATCCAGAGTGCTCTCCACGCTCAGATCACATTACTTTGGTTTTTTTTTTATTTATTTATTAAAGATTTCTGTCTCTTCCCCACCGCCGCCTCCCCTTTCCCTCCCCCTCCCCCAATCAAGTCCCCCTCCCTCCTCAGCCCAAAGAGCAATCAGGGTTCCCTGCCCTGTGGGAAGTCCAAGGACCACCCACCTCCATCCAGGTCTAGTAAGGTGAGCATCCAAACTGCCTAGGCTCCCACAAAACCAATAGGTACAGTAGGATCAAAAACCCATTGCCATTGTTCTTGAGGTCTCAGTAGTCCTCATTGTCCACTATGTTCAGCAAGACCGTTTTAACCCGGGCTTTTTCAGACCCAGGCCAGCTGGCCTTGGTGAGTTCCCGACAGAAGATCCCCCTTGTCTCAGTGTATAGGTGCACCCCTCGCGGTCCTGAGTTCCTTGCTTGTGCTCTCTCTCCTTCTGCTTCTGATTTGGACCTTGAGATTTCAGTCCGGTGCTCCATTGTGGGTCTCTGTCTCTGTCTCCTTTCATCACCTGATGAAGGTTAATATTCAGGAGGATGCCTATATGTTTTTCTTTGGGTTCTCCTTCTTATTTAGCTTCTCTAAGAACCCGAATTATAGGCTCAATGTCCTTTATTTATGGCTAGAAACCAAATATGAGTGAGTACATCCCATGTTCCTCTTTTTGGGTCTGGCTTACCTCACTCAGGATGGTGTTGTAAAAAATAAGGACTTCTTGAAGTTTGCAGGCAAATGGATGGAAATAGAAAACTTTGGTTGTTTTGACTTGAGGGTTTCAAGTAGTCCAGGCTAGCCTCAATCTTTCTCCTAAGTTGATGATGACCTAGTGATTCTCCTAGTTCCGGGCTTATAGGCATGTACCACCACGTTAGTCTATGCAGTGCTGGGGCTCAAACCCAGGGCCTTTTGCATTCTAGGCAAGCACTCTACCAATTGAAATACACCCTAGCCCCCCTCTCCTTTGTTGTGTCATAGGGTCTCACTGGCTAGCATGGCACTCATAGAGATGGCCTGCCTTCACCTCCAGAGTCCTGGGACTGAAAGAGGACATCACCATACCCTGCCTTGACACAGATTTCAAGGTATCCAAAATGCTTAAGGAGTAATTAAGCGGTAACATAAAAGTGGTAAAATATCAGCAAAGAAACAGGAATTATTAAAAAGAATAAAGTAGAATATATAGACTTGAGAGGTATGTTAATCAAAAGTCTTGGTCAGGGCTGGGGAGATGACTCAGCAATTAAATACACTGACTGCTCTTCTAGAGGACCAGGGTTCAACTCCCAGCGCCCACACAGTGGCTCACAACCCTCTGCAAACTCAGTGCTAGGGGACCTGTTACCCTCTTCTGGCTTTTATGGGCACTGCATATATGAGGGAAACATACATGCAGGTAAAAACATCTGTCCATACACACAAAATAAAGAAAAAGAAAAGAAAAACCTTCAGAAATTGAGGGTTAAGTGGCACCAAACAACCAAAAGACTCCAGTGGGTGTTTGTAGAACACTCCACCCAGCAAGAACAGAAAATATATTCTCTTCAAATGCCCAATAAACACCCACCAAAGGCCGGAAGCCATGTCCTGAGTCATAAAACAAACTATAGTCATTTTTTTCTTTTGAGTTTTCAAGACAGGGTTTCTCTGTGTAGTTTTGGAGCCTGTCCTGGAACTCACTCTGTAGATCAGACTGGCCTCAAACTCACAGAGATTCTCCTGCCTCTGCCTCCTGAGTGCTGTGATTAAAGGCATGTGCCACTCACCCCTAGCTGACAAAATTTTTAAAAATTGATAAAATGTATTCATGAGGGAGGCAGAGGCAGGAGAATCTCTGTGAGTTCTAGGTCAGTCTGATCTATATACAGTGAGTTCCAGGACATCCAGGACTGCATAGAGAGACTGTCTCAATATATATATTTTTATCAAATTTGTCCACTCTCTTCTGGGTACAAAAGAGGATGGATTTCTTCTCCTGATACCCAATACAAAGACAGATCAGAAATAAAACTATACACCAATATCTCCCATAAATTGAAGCACAAAAATCCTCAAAATTTTGACTTGTTGATTTGGCTTAGTGGGTAAAGGTTCTTGCTGTCGCATCAGGTGACCCGAGTTTGACCTCCAGAATCCACGTGGTGGAAAGGGAAAAAGGATTCAGTTAAATTTAATTCCGGGTTAATAGGAATCTGCCGCTGCTGATATAATAAGCCAATTAAACCGAATTAATAAATCCAGGTTTATTCTGAGCCAAGCATTTCTGGATGGCCCCAGGAGAAGCTGAGACCACGTGGGGGTGGGGGGGGGTGGAACACACTAGGTGGGGGCTTTGGAGATCATGAAGGGAACCCAAGAGGTTGGGGCTTTGGAGACCTTGAGGGGAACCCAAGAGGTGGGGGATTTTAATACCTTGGGGGTGGAGCCATGGATGTTAGGCTTTCTCAGGGGTGAAGCCCAGACTGAGGCAACTCCAGGGGGGGAGGATTGGAGTGGAGCCTCCACCTGAACATTCCAGACTCTTTGGGTATGGGGGCGCCGGTTCAAGTCTACTTCCTGAGGGCATGGGACGATGTGGGGAGGGGGAATATTGGGAGTTGGTGGGCTCATCTTTAGCAGGAGGTATGGGTGGAGAAACATTCAGTTACCTGCCATCCTAAAGACTTCAGGCCTCTGTTTCTTGAGGGAGATGAGAAAGTAGGTTGTTAGGAGAAAA
This sequence comes from Alexandromys fortis, assembly GCF_014885135.2. Taxonomy (NCBI): domain Eukaryota; kingdom Metazoa; phylum Chordata; class Mammalia; order Rodentia; family Cricetidae; genus Alexandromys; species Alexandromys fortis. The sequence continues at coordinate 6,229,462 of NW_026067920.1, forward strand.
GATAGTTGTTATTAGCGGCCCTTTGAATGGAGCTAGTGGATGGAACGAGCGAGATGAGAGCGGAATGCCCTTTAAATCCAGGTTTTAGTTGCTGGGTAGGTGCCCATTTGAGCCTGGAGAGGTGGTACCAATGGTGACGTTCCAGGAGCTGGTGCAGGTGTTGGTGTTATCTGTAAATTGGTCTTGGCCCAGGCAAGAGGAGTGAATCTACACAATGTACTCAAAAATGGATGGGATCAAAATGGGCTCCAGAGTGTTGTAATCTGCTGGCCTGTCACCTGGGTACTGTTAGGTTTTCCTTAAGACGAGCCTCTCCACCAATACAAATAATTCCAATCAGACCAAATTAGACCAAATAAAACACACCCGTGTTTAATGCAGTCTCCTGGGTGGCACCAGGAAAGCACGGTGAGGGGAAGGGGGGGGGGGAACCACACAAAACCCAGAGAACATGTGTTCATTCTCTGGGAGGCAGTTTAAGTAGCCTGTGGGAGTGGTCTTGACCTTCCCTGGGGAGGGGTTACTCGTAGGCTTTCTCATAGATGGAGTTTGGACTAAGGCAACTCTCAGGGGAGGGGGCTTGAAATGGAGTTCCTACCTAGTATTCCAAAGATGGATGTCAGGGGGCTGGGATGAGGCCCCCGACTATAATATTCCAGACTCTTTGTATAAAGGGGTATTAGGGAAATGGGGTGATGCTTTCGCCCAAACAGGTACTCTGTCCCTTTAAGAGATAAGCTCTGCCCACTCCCAATCTCCCCTTTCTGCCAAGGCAAGTGGATCTCCTGCCTCCTCTGCAGCCCTGTCTCTCTCTCTGTTTGTCCCTCTTCTGAAAAGGTAACTACTGCCTCTTTACCTTCTGCCCTTCCCCCTTCTTTCTTCTCTCTCCCCTCCCTCTTACTTCTGTGATTATTTTGGTTCTGGGTGGCTGGGAAAAACAAGCAGCCTTTTCCTACAGATTGGCACTAACGTGGGTAACTACATCCATGTAAAACCTGAGAGGGCTTGAAAAGGAATTCTAGAAAAAAAATACAGAGTTTAGCACAACATTTTGCTGTTTGCTGCTGGTGTGTTGCAGCTCCTTTAAGAGAGATTTTCCTGACTCAGCAGCAGCAGCAGCAGCAGCAGCAGGAAAAAGAGCTGTGCAGCCATTTTGAAATGCAGGTTTTTATGGGACCTACCACCAGTGCAAACTCCGGCTATGGAGCATTTCAATGGCATCTGTGGCCCCGGGTGTTTGTGTGCCCACTTGGAGTAGGGAGGAAAGTGGTTGAGACCATGCCCGTGGCTCAGCACTCCTGCCTGGGCAGGCGGTAGGATCAGGTCTACTAGGCATGGTCTACAATCAGGAGAGCATGGCAGATTCCTGCCACCATACAGAGAGATGTTTCTAGGCCACTCAATGCACTGCATGGCAGATTTAGCTATTTCTCAGATAAAAAGGGTTTATGTGCTGCATGCTCATTCTCAGAGTTAAAGTGCTGAGCTTGGCTCCTACCGGATCTGGCAGTAATGATACATCCACCATTTTGAAAGTGGAGAGAGGCAGAGACAGCATCCAGAGCAGCTGCAACCAAGCTGCTTGTCATTTTAAAAGCTCTTCTAGACAGCAAAGAATTACAGATATGTAATAAAGATAAATCCAGATGAGTCATAGTGTTGGATAAGTGTATGTAGGCTTGGAAGAGAGAAGAAAAAGAGTATAGAGAGTCATAAAATAAAGTTAATGCTTAAAAAAAGGGTAAAGTCTTTAAAGAAACAGAGTACACAGCCGGGCGATGGTGACACATGCTTTAATCCCAGCACTTGGGAGGCAGAGGCAGGCGGATCTCTGTGAGTTCAAGACCAGCCTGGTCTACAAGAGCTAGTTCCAGGACAGGCTCCAAAGCTACAGAAAAACCCTGTCTCGAAAAAAAAAAAAGAAAGAAACAGAGTACAGACAGTCATAGATTAAAAGAGGTAAAGAAAAATAAGCCATGTCAAGATGGACTATACACAAAGAGTCTGGATTCTGTATATTATTGTGTTTTTTTTTTTTAATTTTTGACTGTGAAGGAGCTAAGTACAGAGAGAAATTTCTTTGTATGGGCTGCTAAGCTAAACCAGCATGTATATTTATAAAGGTATCTTGACTTCAGAATTTGGATCTAAGGATATGTTGCTTTGGAAAAGAGGTTTTTCTTTTGTCTCCACAGAGGATGAGAACATGTGGATTCATTCCAGGCTAATATAGTTTGATTGATCAAAATTCCCTGAAAGGTTGCTGTGAACACCCCCACAAAGAAAATACTTCATTTAATAAACAGCAGGAAGCAGTTTAGAGAGAAATAACTATATCCATATTCCCAAATATTGTCTACAAATGTTTGTTTACATTTAAAGGGGGATATGATATAGATATGAATAAGTTGCATTGGTATGGATCTTGTTTTATTGATATAATAATAAATTTAAGGTCAATTTTGTTATATGTATATTTCTGCTCTTGATTAAGGTATTGTGTTTGTATAGCTCATTTAAAAATGTAATGTATAATTTAAAAATATAGGCTAATAGATAATCATCTATAATAGTCAAGCTTGTAGTCATGTTAGTTAGATTTTCTAGATATATAGAGATAAATTTCAGTTATATAGGTATTCTTCAAATCATTCAGAGACCTTGAGAATATGGCATTTAAAATATTTAAGAACTTAAGACCTTGCATGACAGTGAGACACATCTGCTCCTAGCAGCACAAGCTACTTCAAGAGGAAGATGGGCATGGAAGAGACTCCCTATGGAGTTAGTTAGTCATTTGGGCAAGACACTACTCTTGCCTGGACTGTTGCATAAACTGAACATGCAGGATCCACAGAGCAATGACTGCTGAACTTGCCTAAAGGGAGACAATCCTTCAGGGTTCCTGCTTCATAAAAGGCTCTACTAGACGTTCTGCAGGATACAAAAGCAAGTGACTGGAAAACTGCCAATATAGGCAGCAGTGTCTTTAATATTTCCTGCTTCATGGAAAAGTCTCCTGGATACTATAGGCCTTAGGCTGAAGATGGATGCCCTATTGGTACAGAAAAATTTTGGGTGACTGTCCAGGCAGCAAGATGTCTCTGTCAATTCTAGAATTTTGCAAGTTGCTTACAATGTATTTCCAGTTTACTTTGGTAATATTATATCCTTCTGGAGTCTTTGATGGAGTTGAAGAATTTATAGTTATTGTTTTCCTTAGTTATGATAAAAGATAAAATAGATATAAATATTGTAACTGTAATTCTTGCTTGATAACTGTTTTGTTACATGTAATATGTTTATATATATATATATAGTATATGTTACTATGTTAAAATTAAAACCTTCCTTTTTATTTAAACAGAAAAGGGGAGTTGATATGGGAGTCCCCTCTATGTGTTGTGATTACCATTAATGAATAATGAAACTGCCTTGGCCTGTTGATAGGGCAGAACTTAGGTAGGCAGGGAGGACTGGACTGAATGTTGGGAGAAAGAAGGGCAGAGAGAGATGCCATGGAGCCGCCGGAGACAGACACTGGAAATTTTACCTGGTAAGCCACTGCCACGTGGTGATACACAGATCAATGGAGATGAGTTAAATTAATATGAGTTAGCCAATAAGAAGCTAGAGCTAATGGGCCAAGCAGCGTTTTAATTAATATGGTTCCTGTGTGGTTATTTTGGTTCTGCGCAGCAGGGACGAACAAGTGGCTTCCTCCTGAATTCCTCTTTCCCGTCCCCCTTCTCTCTCTTCCCATCTCCCCTCCTCTCCATAGCCCCTCACTCTTTTAAGTAAAGTCTATACCCAAGCTCTGTGTTCATGGCATATCTGCCTGTCTCTTACCAGCCTTGGTCTCCTACCTGCCAGGGGACCTGTCAGGGTAGTGCCACCATAAATCTTTCATTGATTCTGTGCCTCAGAGCAGAGACTGATAGTTTTTACCCAACCAGATTTCTTGATACAACAGAACTTCTCCCAGGAGCCACTGAAGCTACATCTGGAACCTGTTAGATTCTTATAAGTTGCCCTCCAACCTTCACAAATGTGTTGTGGTACGCAGGTGTGTGCGCCCCCCCCTACTAAATAAATGAAAAAAAAATTAAAATACCTTAAAATTTTGCCAAATTAAATACAACAAAGTATAAAAAAAGACCAACTACATTATTTCAGGTATATAAGTTAATTATTTGAAAGTCAATTAATACACTCACTATTTCTCTTAGAGTTGCTATGGCTGTGATGACACACCATGACCAAAGCAATGTGAGGAGGAAAGGGTTTATTCAGCTTTGGCTTCCACATCACTGCTGATCATCAAAGGAAGTCAGGTCAGGGTCTCCAGCAGGGCAGGGACCTGGAGGCAGGAGCCAATAGAGAGCCCATGAAGGCACACTGCTTACTGGCTTGCTACCCATGTGCTCAGCCTGCTTTCTTTTTTTATTTTTGTTTTTTCAATACAGGGTTTTTAAGTGTAGCCCTGGTTGTCCTGGATCTTACTCATTAGATCAGACTGGCTTCAAACTCACAGAGATCCACCTGTCTCTGCATCAGAGTGCTGGGATTAAAGGCATGTACCCCTACACACACACACACACACACACACACACACACACACACTTGCTTTCTTATAGAACCCAGGACAAACAGCCCAGGAATGGAACCATTGACAATGGACTGGGCACTACCCCATCAATCACTATTTAAGAAAATGCCCTACAAGCTTGGCTACAGACTGTTTTTATGGAGGCATTTTCTTAATTGAAGTTCCTTCCTCTCAGATGACTTTAGCTTGTGTCAAGTTGTTATAAAACTAACCAGCACACTATTGTATTTAAAAATGAGCCAAACTCAGGTGTGGTGACACATGCCTTTAATCTCAGCATTCAGAAGTTTGAGTCAGATGTGCTTTTATGAGTTTAAGAGTTCAAGGCTAGCCTTATTTATATGGAGAGTTCCAGGCTAGCCAAAGATACAAAGTGAGACCCTATCTTAGAGAGAGGTAGGGGGAAGGAGAGAGCAATCAGAACTTTCCTGTCTTGGAGCCACTCAGTCCCAAATACCCAGAAGCCACTTCTCAAATTACCACACAGAGGGTTAATATTGCTTATAAATGCTTGACCAATAGCTCAGGCTTATTATTAACTAGCTTTTACATTTTCACCATTTTACTTTTTAAAAATCTCACATACTATCCTCAGTTTTCCTCCCTCTCCTTCTCCCTCCAACCCACCTCCATCCACACTTCAGAGGAGGTAAGGCCTCCCTTGGGGAGTCAACAAAATCTGATACACCAAGCTTAGGCAAGATCAAGCCCTCTCATCAAAGCTGAGCAAAGAATTCCACCATAGGGAATGGATTCAAAAAACTAGTTCTTACATTTTAAGATAACCCATATTCCTTATCTTTGCTCTGCTACATGGCAGTACCTTTTTACAGTACAGTGTGCCCATCTTGCTCTCTCTGCATCTGACCAGCATCTCCTGACTCCACCCTTTTCCTTCCCATTGTCCTTAGTTTAGTTGCCCCATCTATACTTCCTGCCTGGCTACTGGCCAATCATTGTTTTATTTAATCAATTTGAGTGACAAATATTTACAATGTACAGGAAGATTATTCCACAGCATTCACACACACACACACACATACACACACACACACATCAGCAACTGGGCTGGAGACCATTTTTGTTACATTTTTGACAAAGAATTTAGCTGCTTTTGCCCTTGTCCTAATTGTCAGGTCTGAAGAAATGCCTTTTCCCAAATTCTGACAAAAACCCACATTCCCTCAGGGTCTTGGGAAGCTGGTTCCCACTTGTCAAAGTGAGTCATTCTCACCAGGGTGGTGGTGGTGGTGGTGGCTGCACACACCTTTAGTCCCAGCACTCTGGATACATAGTTGAAGGATCTCTGTGTGTTCAAGACCAGCCTACAAACAAGTTCCAGAATAGTCAGGGGTACATAGAGAAACTGTCTCAAAACAAAACAAAACAAAAACAAACAAACAAACAAAAAACCAAAAGCAAGCAAATAGCACGAGAGAGAGAGAGAGAGAGAGAGAGAGAGAGAGAGAGAGAGAGAGAGAGACAGTCATTCCCCTTATCTTTAGCAAAAGGAACATTGGCTCCTCCATTGACATGCTTGTGGGGTCTAGCAGCATATCAAGGTCCATGCTGGCCTAGAGACCCCTCAGCCACTACTCACAAATACTTGCTCTATTTTGCAAAGCCTCCTACCCTGCCCCTGGTTCCCCTTTTTTTTTAGGTAACAATTCTCTTATACCCTGAAGATATGTTTCCCTGTCACTTCTCTCTGCCTTCCTGAGGGACAATGTGGTGTGCTGGTTTGAATAAAAATAGCCCTATAGGCTCATATGGAGAGGCACTAATAGGAAGTGTGGCCTTGCTGGAGGAAATGTGTCACTGGGGGCAGGCTTTGAGGTCTCAGATGCTTAAGCCAGGCCCAGTGTGGCTCTCTCTTCCTGCTGCCTGCAGAACCTGATGGAGATCTCCAAGCCACCTTGCCAGCACCACATCTGCCTTCCTGCCACCATGCTTCCTGCTATGATGATAATGGACTGAGCCTTTGAAACTGTAAGCTTCCCAATATTTTCCTTTATACGAGTTGCTGGGGTCATGGTGTCTCTTCACAGCAATAGAAACTCTTACTGAGGCAGACAGCCTTGACAGTTCAGAATAAACTTTTTCCTTTTCACCTACGGAACATCTATTTTGATTCTTTACTGTACCCCTCACATTAACCAATATATAATCTGCCTGAGAGTAAAGTGAAGAGTTTTGGACTGATTTCACCAGCAAAGGAGGTCTCAAGACAGCCTAAAGTAGTACATTGAGGGCGGAAAAAAAAAAAAAGAGAGCCTAGGGAGGGGGAGGGAAATGGGAGGCAGTGGTGGGGAAGAATCAGAAATCTTTAATAAATAAATANGAGGGGGAGGGAAATGGGAGGCAGTGGTGGGGAAGAATCAGAAATCTTTAATAAATAAATAAAAATTAAAAAATAAGAATAGTGTTACAATAAAAAAAAAAGAAAAAAGAAAAACACCTGGCACATGACATGCCTGGAACAAAAAGTCTGCTGAATGAATAAATGAAGTCATTACTTTAAAAAAAAAAAAGAGAGCCTAATACTGTTGTGGAATAATGTTTTTGTACACTGTGAAGATATGTCTTTGCCAAGGTGCCTTCTGATAAAAAGCTAAATGGCCAATAGCTAGGCAGGAGATGTAGATGTAGGTGGGATTTCTGGGGAGAGAAAGGAAGAGGAGGAGAAATCTAGGTACTCAGAGACACCAGGAGACACGGAAGAAGCAGGATGGGCAGTCCCTGATAAAATGTAGATTAATAGAAATGGGTTAAGTTATAAGAGCTAGTTAAAATCAAGCCTAAGTTAAGGCGAAGCTTTCATAATTAATGCTAAGTCTCTTTGTCGTTATTTGGGAGTTGGCTGCAGGACAGAGAGAGACTCGTTACATATCACTGACTGCGGTTAGTGGTCACTCTTATGTGGATCTACACTGAAAAAGACAAAGTGGGGCAGAAAGAAATAAAATGTGTATTTGGATGATAAAAAGAGCACCAGGAAATTTAATGTTGAAGCCTTGGTTTTAGCTGGAAGAGATAAAAAGAAATGGTAATAAAGGAGTGGTGTCCCCAGGGCAAGACCCCAACCAGCTAATTCTACAGTCTGTGAAAAGAAAAGGCCTAAGGAAGTACATGTTTCTACAGGTCAACAAGAAAATCTTATGCTAATGCAGTCCATGGAAGGACAGGGCAGGTTCTAGCCCAAGCACGAAGCAGAACTTGGCAACTTTGGTCCTATGGTTCTGGGCGTTAGATACAGCAGTAAAGAGATTGTGGAATCTTCCTCCTTGGTTAAGGAAGGCCACTAAGGCCAGTCGTGTGACAGGGGATTACCTGTATAGAGATCCAGAGAAGCCATTGCATGAGCTGTAATATTGAAGCCTGGATTGTGTTAGAGACCCCCAAGACGTTGATGATGCCAGAGCCATGGGATGTCAGCAGAGGAAAGCCGGCCCTTCTTGGGAAGTAACTTGTTTTCAACAAGCAGGAGTAGCTGATCTGAAGAGTCACCTAAACATTTTAATATCAGAAGAGACTTTGACTTTTTAAAGTGTTGAAATTGTGAGAGACTTTGGGGACTTCTAAGTTGGACTAAATGCATCTTGTGTTTTGATATGGCCATGAGACTACGGGCTCCAAGGAATGGAATGTGGCGGTTTGAAGAAGAACGGCACCCACAGGTTTGGGTATTTGAACATTTGACTACCAATTGGTGGTACTGTTTGGGTGGTATAGCTTTGCTAGAGAAAGTCTATCATTTGTGGTGGGCTTTGAGGTTGTATAGCCTTTTCCTTCTTCAGTTTTTTCTTTAGTTTGTGTTTGTGGTAGTATATGAGAGCTTTTGCTCATGGCATTTTATCAAAGTAACAGAAAAAGAACTGACACACTTTGTATTTAGTTTCTGCAGTTCTTGGTAAATTCTGGATCTTAGTCCCCTGTCTAGAGTATAGCTGGTAAAGATTTCCTCTCATTCTATGGACTGTTTGCTCTGCTGATAGCTTCTTTGGCTGTGCAAAAATTATATTTTCATGTAGTCCCAACTGTTGATTCCTGAGACTAGTTCTTGTGCTGTGGGAACAAATTAATACAGCCATTATGGAAGTTAGTTTGGAAGGATCACTCAAAAAATTTAAAAAAAAAAGAGAATGACCGCATGACCCAGCTACACTGGGTATTTGACAGAGTGTGGTGGTTTGAGAGAAAATGGCCCTCAAGAGGAGAGGCATTATTAGGAGGTGTGGCCTTGTTGGAGTAGGTATGGTCTTGTTGGAGGAAGTGTGTCACTGTGAAGGTGGGCTTCAAGGTCTTATATATGCTCAAGCCATGCCCAGTGAGACAGTTTACTTCCTGTTGCCTGTAGATCAAAGATGTAGAATTCTCAGTACCTTCTCCAGCACCATGTCTGCCTGCATGCCACTATGTCCCACAATGATAATAATAGACTAAACCTCAATTAAATGTTTTCCTTTATAAGAGTTGCTGTGGTTACAAGGTCTCTTCACAGCAATAGAAACCCTAAGATGCAGGGCAAGACAGTGCGGAGGACTCTCCATCCTGTATTCTTACCAAGGTCATTTCAGGTTTAACCATAATTTGATCTCCTTAACAGAGAATCCTATGGAAAATTACCTAACTCTATTCTAAGACCACAAGGTCAAAATACTTAGCTTCTGTTAAACTGGCTGTTAGCGCAGAATCACCTTCAGCTAACTGCTTATTTTAGCTTCTGTTGAATTGCTTGCTTATGTGGGTGGTCCCACCTCCCCCCCCCCAGCTTCTGTTGAATTGCTTGCTTACGTGGGTGGTCCCACCCCCACCCCAGCAGCTGAGTTCTGCCTTCAGAACCACTGTGCTCTGAACACCTGGTGCTACACGTAGGCCCAAACACCTGAGTGCAGTCCAAGCTGGGTGGCATAAAGACTTTTAATAGGTTATATAAACTGTGTTTGAGTGGCCTCTATGGTGGGTTTCCCATAATATTTTGGAGGATCTAAGTGAGAACTCCAGAGGTTGGACCCAACACTTAGAAACCTTGGAGTCAGCCGGGCAATGGTGGCGCACGCCTTTAATCCCAGCACTCGGGAGGCAGAGGCAGCGGATCTCTGTGAGTTTGAGACCAGCCTGGTCTACAGAGCTAGTTCCAGGACAGGCTCCAAAGCCACAGAGAAACCCTGTCTCGAAAAACCAAAAAACAAACAAACAAACAAACCTTGGAATCCCCAAGATCAGGAAAAAGAACATCAGCTGGAGGGGACTCTCAGAGTATATCCTAAGGTTCCAGGACCCCAAGAAAATCCTCTCAAACTGATCTCTGCTGAGCATTCCAGAGGCACCTGTAGGCAGAGTTTTACTGCCCCTGCAGTTCCCAAATAACCAACACAGAGACTAAACATGAATTATAAATGCTCAGCCAATAGTTCAGGCTTGTTACTAGCTAACTCTTACATTTACATTTAACCCATATTTCTTATCTAGATTTTGCCACATGGCTTAACACCCTTTCTCAGTATAGAATGCTCATAAAACTTCTCTCTGTGTCTGCTGGTGACTCTGTAGTATGAACTCTAATAGGTCTCAACAATAAAAACCAGGAGCCAGATACAGGGGTAAATGCTGGAAGATCAGAGAGACAAAGGAGCAAGCTACAGCTAACTCTTAAGTAGCCAACTTCTCAGCTGAAATGGGCTGAGCCCCTGCTCCACCCTGCCTTATCACTTCTTTTCTCCGCCCAGCCATATCATTTCCTGTTTCCTAGGTGCTAGGATTAAAGGTATATGCTACTACTCCCTGGCCTCTGTGGTCAACTAGTGGCTAGTTCTGCACTCTGATCTCCAGACAAGCTTTATTTGTTACAGCACAGACAAAATATCACCACATTTCCCCCTTTTTTGTCTAAAATAAAAAGAGGTTTATAACTAATATAAAAAACTATATATAATAAGTACAATAACTATGAACAATATATAAAGGCAATAACTACCCAAACAATGTCTAGTACATTTACATTTGATAAATTCACCAAAAATACTCCATTCTCTATTCTATCTTGATAAGTCCAAAGGGTTGTTCCTTATTCTCCTTCTATCCTAATTTGCATTACCAAAACTATCTTTTTATGTCTCTGAACTTTTTTTTTGTAAATTCCTTTTCTGAATCTGGTAGCAACAAAAACTATAACTAAAAAGTCTTCAACTCCATCAGAGACCTAAGAAGGAAATAATATTACCTGAGTAAGCAGGAAGTGCAAGCAAGCAACTTCCAAAAAAAATGTGAGAAATGACAGAAAAGCTGACTGCCTGGGCAGTCAGCCAATGTTCCTCTACAACATTTAGGCACCCATCTTTGGCCTACAGGCCTAGCATATCTGACACACATTTCTGTGAAGCAGATATTTTGAAGGACTGTCCTACCTTGTCTTGGCAAAGTTCAGCAGACCTTCTTTTTGTGTCCCACTTGTCCAATTAGGACAGCACACTGTCAGCAGTCAAGGCAAGGGCATTTTCTTGCCCAGTAGCTTATTTTTGCCACAAAGAAAGTAAACTCCATGTGGAGCTTCTTTGATGCCCATTATCTTCTTTGAAGTAGATTGGTGCTGCCAGGAGCAGATGTGTCTCATTGTCATAAAAAAAAGAATGTATGTTATTAAAACATCTTAAATGTCATAATCTACAGATCTTTATAGAGTTTGAAGTTGATATGTCTATATAAAATATATTTTTGCCTTGAAAACATACCTAGTATGACTACAAGTTTTTGTAATAGGTGACTAATCACTAACCTGCATTTTCCTTATTATCCTAAATAGTTGGTAATAATAACTTTCAAGAACCATGAATTTGCATTCCATTGTTAAATGAGCTGTATACATTGAAAAAATGTAGAAATGTATGTAGAGTATGTTCTAACAAAAGTAACCTTAAATTTGTATCAATATAAAAAATCCATATCAATATAAACTATTTAAAACTAGTAAATGTTTTTTTTATTTAAAAGTAGATTCCATAATCTACCTTTTTTAAAATTTAACTTTATTTCATGTGCATTGGTGTGAAGGTGTCAGATTCCCTTGGACTGGAGTTACTGACAGTTGTGAGGTGCCATGTGGGTGCTGGGAATTGAACCTGGATCCTCTGAAAGAGAAGCCAGTGTTCTTAACCTCTGAGCCATCTCTCCAGCCCCCATAATCTACTTTTTATCCCATTTCAATATCTCCCCTTTTATCTTTTCAAAACAAGAACTCTGAATCTAAACTCCTTTGTTCAGCATTTTTCCTGACCATTACCAATAACAACTTGTAGCCAACCCCCCTAAACAATGACAAATATACATAACCCAACGGATGATCAAAACCCACCCACCCTACCTTGTGGAAATGTGGGTGTTGTGTTCTCAAAATTACTTTCTTCTGTCTGGGAGCAACAGCATCTTTAGGGGATCCTGAAAAGAAAAATTTGGGTTAATTGTCAAATCCTGGGAAAGGTAGCTGTATTATTTGTTGTCCAGTCTCTGCATAATAGGAAAGAGCAGAAACTCAAACCTCAAATCATGTACAGGAAGCTAGATGAAGCCTTTTTCTAGAATGAGTTAGTAGTCTATGTGACCATTAATATCATGACAAAAGTTTTAAAAATATATACATATATAAATATTAATAATAATATTTGAGATATCTATACCTTAAGAAAAACTTTAAAGAATCAAAATAAAACTAAAGGATTATGGAAATTAAATAGTCTCTCAAGTTTTGTTTTTCTTCTGGCCTGTATCAGGTGGCTCTTCTGACATGAGACAGAGATTTTGGATTTTATTTTAATAAGTATGGTTGGGATTTGAAAAGGAGAGAGCCACACTCCAACTCCAAAACCAGTTTTAATTTTTAATTGGACCAGGACTGTTGTCCATTTGCATTTTATGCCTGTAGAGAACTATGAAACAAACATTTGGGAAGGTTTATGAAATTTTATCTTGTTGGAAATGTGATATAACAATAGGCCAGTTTACTCTTTTTCTTGGGCTTTATTTTTGGATGATTTGTCCTGTTTGTTCAGATGTCTTATTTTCCAGTGATCTTCAGGTTTCTTACCTGGATGCCTTCATTCTTCTGAAAAGACAAAAATAAAACCCTTTCCCAACCATAATTTTGGGGAGGTTCTCTTTCAGCAAGTTATATCTGGTCAAATGAAAAGCATTTGTTAGTTTTATAGGTTAGTTTAGATTGAATGGTCATGCCAGGCAGTGGTGGCACACAGTTTTAATTCCAGCACTTGGGAGGGAGAGGCAGGCAGATACATGTCCTGATTTCCATTCTCTGGTCCATACATCTTTACAGTATACTGGTTGAGTTAATTTCATTGTTTTTTTTTCTATTATCCAATATCTCTCTGCAACTGTTCCTTTTTCATTAGAATTTAGAAAATTCAAAGTTAATAAAGAATTATGCAATCTATTTCTGGGGGTCTTTATTACCCCTCTCTGTTTTTTTAGCATATTCTTTAGAGTTCAGTTTGATCTTTCTATGACTGCTTGCCCTGTAGGATTGTATGGTATGTGTGTAATATGTTTTATATTGTAATAAGCAAAAAAACGGTTTCATTTTACTAGACACATTTGCTGGAGCATTTTCAATTTTAATTTGTACAGGTATACCCATGATGGCCATAACTTCTAGCAAATGTGTGATTATCAAATCAACCTTTTCAGAACTCAAAGTGGTTGCCCTTTGAAATCCTGAATAGTTATCATTGATGTTGAGTACATATTTTAATTTCCCAAATTCTACAAAATGAAACGCATTCATCTTTCAGATTTTATTCCTTTGGCTACCCTTTGGATTACTTCTTGTACTTTGTGGAGTTTGGTTGTATGTAACATGAGGGTCTGCTTGTTGGGGTTTCTGTTCTGCCCAGTTCCCCCAGCCTGTACATCCCAAAGAAATCACACAGAATTCTACATTAATCATAAACTGATTGGCCCATTAGCTCCAGCTTCGTATTAGCTCTTATTACTTATATTAACCCATTATTCTTATCTATGTTAGACACATGGCTCAGTACCTTTCTCAGCCACCAGGTCACATCCTGCTTCTTAGGTGTCTGTGGAGGATTGTGGAAAGAGCTTCCTTCTTCCCAGAATACTCTTGTTCTCATCACCCCATCACTACTTCCTGTCTGGTTTTCCCGCCTATACTTCCTGCATGGCTATTGGCCAATCAGCACTTATTTAAAATATAATTGACAGAATATAAAATTGTCCCACACTAGTTGTATAAAGAACAAGTTGGACATTTCTTTATATTGTCCTTTGCCTGTTGCCAAGTGACGGAAAAAATCCTTTTTTAAACCTTTACTATTGACATGATGGGTTTTATGAAATTCTGAGGGCTCCAGCACATTTCCTATCAATAGTTGATCAACTTGTTTGTTAGCTTGTGCTAGATGGTCTGGCAGACCCATATGTGATTGGATGTGTGTTATATATATGGGATGATTCCTATTCCTGATTATTTCTTGTGAATGAATAAATAATAAAGTCAATTCTGTATCATCTGGTATAAATTCAGCAGTCTCAATGTGCTAAATAACTCTTTATGCATATTGTGAATCAGTAACTGTGTTGAGAGGTTCAGTAAAATCCATTAATACCATGAGAAAAGCATATAATTTTCACTTTTGGACAGAATCATAAGGGCTTTGAGCCACTCTAACTAAATTTTCTGGTTTGTAACCTGCTTTTCCTGATTTATTTGCATCAGTATAGAGTATAGGGGCTCCAGTATATTGGTGTCCCTTCTACAGTGTGAGGAAGGATCCAGTCAGTTCTCTTTATTAATTAAATTCTCTTGCCTTTAAGATACTTGTTGTTAATCTCTCCCAAAAAATTACTGCAAACTCTTTGCCAAGGTTTATTTTCTGCCCATAATTTGTTAATTTCATCATTAATAAAAGGTGCTACAATTTCTGCTGAGTTTATTCCTGCTAATTGATAAAAATCTCAATTTTCCTTTTAGAATCAACTCAAAGACCTTTTTAATTTTTTTTAAATATTTATTTATTTTTTATGTATACAATAGTCTATCTGTATGTATGTCTGCAGGCCAGAAGAGGGCACCAGACCTCATTCCAGATGGTTGTGAGCCACCATGTGGTTGCTGGGAATTGAACTCAGAACCTTTGGAAGAGCAGGCAATGCTCTTAACCACTGAGCCATCTCTCCAGCCCTGACCTTTTTAATTTTTAACTCTGTTTATGTAGTAAAAAGATTAATTCTAAGATAATATCTTCATTCCACATTGATATTCCTGTAGGAGAATGCATAGAGGGTAAAATAACCAGAATGCAATCTGATGGAGGAGGGTCATCTGTCTATGTGTTACTCTCATTGGTTAATAAAGAAACTGCCTTGGCGTTTTGATAGGGCAGGATTTAGATAGGTGGAGTAGACAGAACAGAATGCTGGGAGAAAGAAAGCATAGTTGGTCAGACACAATGGAGCCAGCGGCCAGGTCAGACATGCTGAATCTTTCCCGGTAAGCCACCACCTCGTGGTGCTACACAGATTATTAGAAGTGGGTTAATCAAGATGTGTGAATTAGTCAATAAGAGGCTGGAACTAGTGGGCCAGGCAGTGTTTAGATGAATACAGTTTGTGTGTTGTTATTTCTAGGGCTAAGCTAGCCATGCGGGAGCCAGGTGGGATGAAAAGCAGGCCCGCCCACAGCTCCATCACTACAGCAATCAAACTCTCGATCCAAATAATTCACATGTGCATTTTGTAATTTCTTTTTCACCAAAGCCAATTCTCTTTCAGCTTCAACTGATAATTTTCTTGAACTATTTAAATCCTAGTTACCATGCACATGGGGTTGTGATGAAGAAGCACATGTGGTGGTAGCTGCCTGAGGCAGAGCCCGTCAGTCTAGGGTGGGTACATCTGGTGGTATTTAGATCCCAGGTGTTTCTGGAGTTTGGATGGCAGCTGAAACTGTTGTAGAAAGGCTGAACAGGACACTCTCAAAGTCGATTGGAGGCTTGGGGATAAAAGGAAATAAAACCTAGTTGGCAGGGCAGTGACTCTGGTGTAGGGCCCATGGGTCTACTCCTGCTCCTGGGGTTCATCTTGAGGACAGTTTCTGGCCAGCCAGCTAAAACATCCTGTTTGTTCCTGTACTCCCTCTGCCCCTCTGGTGGTTAGCTATAGGCCATTGTTTACTCCACCTATATCTACACAATGTAAAGTAATATTCCATAGGCACTCCAAAGCTGCCACCCAGAAGAAAATAAAAAAGGCAAATTGAAAGTCATCTGGTTTGAACACTTTCTAAGGTAACCTCAGTATGTAAGAGGTGCCATATGGTTAGTATAATGGTTTAGATAAAATGCTGTGGTTCCCCTGAGGGATGCAGCGGCAGAAACACTGCAGGTCCCTGAGGGTTGGCAATGGGCAGTGGGCCACAAGATCACAGTGGGCCATGTGGCAGGTCCCCGTGTAGTGGCAGTGGGCAGCAGACCATGAGACCATGCCACAGGTCCCCAAGTGGTGGCAGGTCCCAAGGTCCAGGGCAGACCACGAAGGCAGCCAAGTCCCAGGCAGGAAGCCTCATGGTGGGTGAGAGACAAACACTGATAGGCATGTCATACAGAGTGAAGTTGGATATTTATTTAGTGGGTTATGGAGGGGAAGGGGAAGGGGAAAAGGGAAAAGACAAGAGAGAGAGAGAGAGAGAGAGAGAGAGAGAGAGAGAGAGAGAGAGAGAGAGAAGAAACAGAGGGGGAAGGGAAGATGTGGGGAGAAGGGAGAGAAAGAAGCTGTCTCTTCGAGATAGAGAGATTGAAAATGAAGGGACTCAGGCTGGAAGCTGAAGATCAGCTTGCCTCAGTGGATGGGGTGGCAGGGGATTGGACATGGTTTGTCTCTTAAAGGAACAGGACAGATCATTACAGTTAGTACACAAGAGGGGAGATTGGCTGTGAATATAGGTCCTGTGTTGGGGATCCCTGTAATATATCACTGGACTTCTCTGGTGTGTCCAGGTGTATTAGTGTGTGGTGACCACCCCTGTTTATCTTTACTATGTGTCTCTCGGTATGACTGTGTCTCCCTGTGTCTCTCTGTGCTTCTGTCCATTCTGTTGGTTGGAGAAACAGATCTAAAATGGAAGGGGGAGTGAGCCATCCTGAGAGTACAGTTGTGGCCCACACTTCCTTTTCCAGGTGGCCATGATTCCCCACAGCTCATAGGCCAAGCTGGGCTCCCTAACCAATGGCTTTCTCTGTTGTAGTACCCTATCCCTGCCTGCCTAAGACCTGTGCCCACTTGTTGGGGACATGAATCATTTGCCTTGGCCAGGTCACCTAGAGAAACACAAAATCTTCTACCTATTCTCAGCCCTAGGAAATTGATGCCTCCACCCCTTCCTGCTCTGGAGTACTTGTGCCCAGTTGTTTAATCTCTTGACTCCCTCTCAAGGTCCCGGTCCTGGTCCTGTTCCCTGTAGAGGTATGGAGGGCCTCAAAGTGTGTGAAGGGAGGAAAGAGATCCCCAAGTCACAGGCTCTCTGTTTCTTCCCTGGCTAGCCCTTTGGAAACTTTTTCTATGCACACCAGCTGATTTGGGGTGATTGCCAGCAGCTCCTGGCCACTGTGTTCATAGCCAAGCAGCAGAATAGAATCCCTTTGGGAAGTAGGAAGCTGACTCAGGGACTGAACAGAGGATACTTCCTCATGCTGAGGCCCAGACTGAACCGACCTTCCTGTCTAGCCAACCCAATTAGGATCCTAATACCTAAGAAAGTAAGAGGTCGCTGGACATTTTTATTTCACCAAACAATATTGGGAGGTAAGTCAGGTCATGTAAGGACCTGGTGAACTGCTGGCTTTGTTTCTGGAGACATAGTAGGTATTTAGTTCCCCAATCCCAGATGTCCCCCACCCCCAGCCACTAATATTGCCTTTGTCATGCATTTGGCCCCGGGCATAAATTGAAATCTCCAGAAATGAGAGGGATTTGAAGAGATGAATAGGTCTCAACTTTTGGAAATTGCTCAGAAAGTCTACTATAGCTGAGATCCAGTTGAAGAAAGACAGGGAAGGAAACTCTCCCATGCTGTGATTGCTGCCCTTGGGGAAACAGACAAGAGAGGAAATGGGGGAAAGGGGCCAGGAGAAGTGGTTTAGGGACTTACCAGCGTTGTTCAGGGCCCTGAGTGCTGTGTGTTGAAAGTTAGACAAAAATGTCCACAAAGCACCCTGCTCCGGCATCTAGAAGGCACCCCTATAACTTGCACTTCTGCTGAGGAATGTGGGCCAGCAACAGAAAGCATTTTAGAAAACTCCCAATCCCTGGAGTACGGAATCTCAGCCAAGAAGGCTCATCTGTACGTCCCTCGGGCCACACGCTGGAGGAAGGAAAGTCAAAGCTTTTACACGACCGTAGTTCAGTCATCCTGTAAATCCTCCGGTGTTAGCATTAAAGCTGTGATGAAACTCCAAGACCAAATCAACTTGGGGAAGAAAGGGTTTTTGTTTGTTTGTTTTTTGTTTTGACTTACACATCCACATCACTAAAGAAGTCAAGAGAGTAACTCAAACAGGACAGGCACCCAGAGGCAGCAGCTGCTACAAAGGCCATGGAACAGTGCTGCTTACTGGCTTGTTCCCCAGGATTTGAACCAGGACCACCAGACCAGGGAACTGGGCCCTCCTCATCAGTTCCAGGACAGCCAAGGTTATTACACAGAAAAACCCAGTCTCAAAACACACCACAAAAAGAAAAGAAAAGGAAAGAAAAGAAAAGGTATCCTACAGACTTGCTACAGTCTAACTTATGGAGGCAATTAAAGTTCCCTCCTCTCAGATGACTTATGTTTCTCCAAGATCTCAAATTAAAAACATAAATAACCTTTAAAAGTCCCACAATCTATACAAATTCAAACATATTAAAAATTTAGTCTCAGTCAGGTGTGGTAGCTTACACCTTTAATTCCAGCACTCAGGAGGTAGAGTCGGGAAGATGTCTGTAAGGCCAGCCTGGTCTACAAATTGAGTTCCAGGGCAGTCAGAGCTACAGAGAAACACTATCTCATAAAACAAGACAAAACAAGCCAGTCAGGGCAGGAACTCAAGTAGGGATGGGACCTGGAGCAGGAGCTGATGCAGAGCCATGGAGGTACTGCTTACTGCCTTGCTCCCATGGCTTGTTCAGCGGGCTTTCTTGCAGAACCTAGGACCACCAGCCCAGGGATGAGTCATGAAAGATGATATCATGCTATTTTTTTTCTAGCTGCGACTCTGTCATACCATACCTTTTAAAATTTTTGTGGTGGATATGTGAGTTCAAGTTTGGTCTACTGAAGCAGTACGACCCATTTTGACTTTCATTGGACACAGCTGGTTACCAATGTGGGAATTGGACACGACTGGTCACGGGATGTGGAAATTGGACACGGCTGGTTACTGATGTGGGGATTGGACATGAACTGGACATGACTGTCACGGAATGTATTTTTCACACTAACTCATTTGTTTGTTTGTTTGTTGTGGGGGGAGCAGTTTTGTATCCTGAACATTTCCCCTTTCTCACGTGTGGTAGGGCTGGAGACACAGCTCAGTGTGAAGAGCTCTGTCTGCTTTCCCAGAGACCTGGGTTGGATTCCCAGCACCGTGATGACTCATAACCATCAGGTAATGGAACTCCGGGATTTTGGAGTTCCATCCTCAACTAGCGCTGCAGACGTGTGACAGCCAGACATACATATAGGCAAAATAACCTTATAATACAATAATAATATAAAATAATATATCTCCCCTTTCTCCTCTGTTTAAATGTTATTTGAAATGTATTGTTAGACATAAAATAAAGCATAGTTAATTTTTTGGAAGGAGTTCTTGTCTCAAAAATTAAGTGTTGAGCAATTGAATAAGACATTTACTATAGATCCCTGGTCTCCAAACCCACATCACACCCACACTCAGCCACGTGCACACATGTGCACACCCTCGATTATCTGTGTACACATGTACACATACAAGAGATAAATTCTGGTATGAGCCTTGTACAAAAATGAATACTTGTCTGGTGAAAATTACAACCTTTTGAGGAAAAAGTCAAAGAAATAAGTCCATGGGTAGACATTCAGTGTTCATGAACTAGAAGGCTCAAGGCAGTAGATTGTTCTCCATAACTTCCTTTTTCCAGCTAACCAAAGTCCCATCCAAGCCCTGTAAGCTGTCCTTCACTGTTGAAGGACAGGGTAACTTATTGTAACATTCAGGCACTGTAGCAATGGGAGGAATCATGCTTACCGTGTAGCATGGCAGGAACTCTTGAGAGGCCAGTCAGAGACTGATGGGACAAACTGCGATCTGGGAGCCACAGCTGTACAAAGAGACCCAGTGAAGGATGCACGGGCTTTTTCTTGTGGACCACTATTTATTACTAGTTGTGAATGTCTGGCCAACCTTAGGCATGTTTCTGGTTAGCTCTTTTAACTTAAATTAAACTTTTTCTATCTACCTTTTACCTCAGGGCTTATTACCTCTTATTACCTCCTTCTTTCCTTCTTCTCCCTCCTCCTCCTCCTCCTCCTCCTCCTCCTCCCCCTCCTCCCCCCCCCCCCCCTCCCCCCCC
>NW_026067920.1:6252380-6308418 GCF_014885135.2 Alexandromys fortis
AAAAACCAAAAAAAAAAAAAAAAAAAAAAACCAAAAAAACAAACCAACAACAGCAACAAAAAAAACCCCAAACCTTCATAGAGCCATGTGAGTGAGCACACACACACAGATGCACACAAGTGAGTGTAAAACAGAGACATGCCAATCATTTCTCCCCTCACTCTTTTTTGGATATAGGATCTCACTCTGTAGCCTTGGCTGGCCTCGAACTCACAGCGATAAACCTGTGTCTGCATCCTGAGTGCATGGTGTGTGCCATCACACCCAGCTTAATGTCTTCTTTTAAGAGATTTATTTAGGATATGGAGAAATGGCTCATTGGTTTTGAGCACCACTGCTCTTCCAGAGGACACTGCTTGCCTCAGCATCCCCTGTCTCTGTAGCTCTGGGGGACCTGACACTTTCTTCTGGCCTCCACATGTGGCATACACATATATACACATATATAAAATTTCATTTTAGCATTTGGGAGGCAGAGGCAGGTGGATCTCTTTGAGTTCGAGGTCAGTCTGATCTACAGAGATAGTTTCAGAACAGCCAGGTCTATACAAGGAACCCAGTCTAGAAATCTTTTTAAAGGTTTATTTATTTAATTGTTTACTTATTTGTGTGTATGTGTTTGTGTGTGTGTGTGTGCATACCTGTCTGTGAGTGCAGAAAGGTGGGTGCCTGTTTCAGTCTGAAGAGGGTGCTGTGTGCCCTTCATCCCTCTCTCCTTAGTCCTTTGAAGCAAGGTCCTTTCCAGGAACCTGGGTGTTCTTTTGCTTTGATAAAACTTCTTGCCCCAAAGCAACATATGGAAGAATTTATTTTGGCTTACAGTTGTAGGGGTAAGTTCCTTGTGGTGGGAAAGGGTGGTAGCAAGTGGCAGGCTTGGTGGCAGGAGCAGGAACCTGACTGAGAGAGCTCATCCAGTCAGAGCCATGAAGCAGAGAGTGAACTGGAATCGAGGTGAGGGACTTAACTCACAAAGCCTGCCCTGACGATATACTTATTCCAGCAAGGTTGCACCTCCACCAAACCTCTCCAAACAGTGCCACGAACTGGGGACCAAGTGTTCAAATGCCCGAGCCTACGAGGGATATTTCTCACTTAAACCACCATGCTGGCATGCTCCTGGTTTCAGGGCTAGGCTGGGGGCTAGCAGGCCCTACTGATTGCCTTGTCCTTCCCCCTCTAGGAACTGGAACTACCAGACGTGCACTGGATGCCTGGTGTGGTGGTTTGAATGAAAATGGCCCCCATAGTTTCCCAGGGAGTGGTGCTATTAGGAGGTGTGGCTTTGAGGTTTCAGATGCTCAAACCAGGCCCAGAGTCACTCTCTCTTCCTGCTGCCTGCTGATTCAGATGTAGGATTCCAGTTATCTCTCCAGCACCATGTCTGCCAGCATGCTGCCATGCTTCCTGCCATGATGACAATGAACGAAACCTCTGAACTATGAGCCAGCTCCAATCAAATGTTTTCTAAGAGTTGCTATGGTCATAGTGTCTTCACTGCAATAAAAACCCTCACTAAGATGCCTGGCTTCTTCCATGGGTACTGAGATACTGAGCTCTGAGGCTCTCCATTGCACAAAAGTGCTCTTACCCACTGATATGCCTCTCCAGGCCTGGAATCAGCCTGTGGGTTGCAGGGATGCCAGTTATCTGGTTTTGTTTTTGTAGTTCCATGTGTGGGGTGCTAACATTGGGTAAAGCTGTGCAAGAGAGAATGGGAACTTTTCTGCATTTCTTTTTACCTTCCCATGAATCTTTAACAACTTAGAAACAATTCCTAAAAAACTGAATTTGCTGGACAGTGGTGGTGCACACCTTTAATCCCAGGAGTCGGGAGGCAGAGCTAGGTAGATCTCTGTGAGTTCGAGACCAGTCTGATCTACAAACTGAATTCCAGAACAGCTAGAGCTGTTACACAGAGACACCCTGTATATATATATATACACATACACACACACACACATATATATATATATATATTGGATATATACATATTGGATATATATATATATCCAATCAACCAATGAAACAAACAAACAAAAAACAAAAACAAAAGCAAAAACATGAGTTCATTTAAAGAAATATTATGTGTACAGTAAGAGACAGAGATGAACAGTCACTGTGAGGGTTGTAATGCAAATAACTGTCACTGTAGGGAAAGAAATGGTACAGGAGATTCTGGCTTCACATAGTTGTGAGATACCATGAAAGTACTGAGCATCAAACCCTGGTCCTCTAGAAGAGCATCCAGTGCTCTTAATCACTGAGCCACCTCTCCACCCCCCTCCTTCATATATTTAAGGAGCCATGAAAGGAAGGAAAGGGCAGCTGGGGTAGAAGCCTGGCCAACAGTTACAGCTTGCTCCCCAGAGAATAGCTCAGGATCCAGAGACATTTGCAGACCTCCTGCTCTGGGCATGCAGGCCCTGGCATCCCTTTAGAGCTTTTGTGAGCTAAATTAGGCCCTGGGGCTCTAGAACCAAGAGTCTCACCAAAAGCAACGGCCAGGAGGAGCTTGCCAATTACAAGGTGATAGCACTGCCATTCTGTGTCCAAGGTGGAATGACACCATCCTATAACTTAAGCTTGCTCCTAAATACCTCCTATGACTTAAATTAATCCGTTTATATTAATCTATGCTCTGCCATGTGGCTCATGGCTGTTACCTCTCCTCCTGCACGTTCTGCTTATTCTGTGTCTCCTGGCATCTCTGCCATTCTTCTTCCCAGAGTCCTCTCTGTTCCTAGAAGTCCCACCTATACCTCATACCTAATTATTGGCCATTCAGATATATATATATCTTCACACCATGTGCAAATATCCCACAACATTTCCCCCTTTTGTCTAAATAAAAGGAAAGTTTTTAACTCTAACACAGTAAAACTATATACAACAAGAACAATTATCAGTTAGGAATTATATTCACAATGTCAGTCTATGTGCATTTGGCAAATTCAGAGAAAAATTTTCATTATCTCTTCTATCTTGGTGAGTCAAAGTTTTGTACCTAATTTACTTTCTATCCTAACTTATATCACCAACCCAAAACTATTTTTTTAGACCTGAAAACATTTTCTTAGATAAACAACTTAAGTTCATATGTCTCTCAACCTTGTACATTTTACACCTCATTTGTGAATTTCTTTTCTGAATCTGGTAACAAGGGAAAGTGTAACTATACGTTTATAGTCCTTAACCCTATCAAAGATCTGAGAAGGATATACTATTACCTGTATAAACAGGAAGTGCAGAACAAACAGCTTCCAAAATTAACAACATACATCTGGCTGCCTGGACAATCACTTCAAGGTTCCTCTGTAATGTTGGGGTATGTATTGTTAGCCTGCAGGCTAGAATATCTGACAGATTTTTCTGTGAAGCAGAAATTCTGAAGAACTGTCCTAACTTTCCTTGACAAAGTTCAGTAGTATATATATATCCTATTTTTCCAGTTTGGACAACATACTATCAGCATTCAAAGCCAGTGCAATTTTTTGCCCAGTGACTGGCTTTGCCACATTGGAAGCAAACTCCATATGAAGGTAATCTGTTTTTGAAGTAAATTGGTGCTGTCAGGAGAAGACATGTCTTACTGTTATGAAAAGACTTATGTTATTAATACATTTTAAATGCCATATTCTGTAGGTCTTTGAAGTGTTTAAAGATCATCTACTTATCTAAAATATATTTCTGTATGACCTTGAAAATATACCTAATATGACTACAAGTTTGATTGTTATAGATGACTAATTACTAACCTGCAGTTCTTAATTATCTTAAATGTTTTATAATAATATAAAGGACTAGAACTTTATATTATAGTTTTAAAAGAATCGCTTATGTATAATATCCTAAACAAGAATAGAAACATGTATACTGTTGAAATAAGAGCGGCGGGGCTGCGTCCCCAACACCCCAGCCGCTTGGCTAGCTCATGCCCGAAATAACAACACACAAACTGTATTCATTTAAGAACTGCTTGGCCCATGAACTCTAGCCCTTACAGGCTAATTCTCACACCTGGACTAGCCCATTTCTAATGATGTGTGTAAGCACCCCAAGGTGCGCTTACCGGGAAGATTCTAGCCTACGTCCATCCTGGGTTGGAGTTGCCTGGGAGAGCTGAGCCTGGCGTCTCTGCTCCAGAGAGCAGAGCTGTCGGGTCTGTCCGGGAGCAGAGCAGAGTCTGACCTCACTTCCTCTTCCGCCCAGAATTCTATTCTGTTTACTCCTCCCATCTATGTTCCAAGCTGAGGCCAAGCAGTTGGTTTATTATAACTTAACCAATGAAATCAACAGATTGATATATGACACTCCCACATCACTTCCCCTTTTTCTGTTTAAACAAAAAAAAAAAGGCTTTAACTTAACATCCAAAGCTCTAGAAATGACAGAGACATCTCGCTGCCTGGACAGTCACCCAAAGTTCCTCTGTACCGTTGGGGCATCCATCTTCGGCCTACAGGCCCATAGTTTCCAGCAGACATTTCCACAAAGCAGGAAATTTCAAAGGCAGTCACTATCTGCTTGTCCTGAAGAATGTCTTGCAGACTCTTTCATGAATCAGGAACCCCGAAAGATCATCTCACCTTTAGGCAAGTTCAGCAGTCCTCTCTCTGCGGGTTCTCTGTGTCCAGTTTATGCAATAGTCCAGGCAAGAGCAGTTTCTTGCCCAAATGGCTATCAAACTCCATAAGGATCCTCTTCGATGCCCATCTTCCTCTTGAAGTAGATTGGTGCTGCCAGGAGCAGAGTGTCTCATTGTCATGAAAAGTCCTAAGTTATTAAAACATTTAAAATGCCATATTCTATAATCTTTGAAAAATATGAAGAATGCCTATCTAAAATATATCTATGCACATCTAGAAAATCTTAACTAACATGACTACAAACTTAACTATTATTAATGATTATTCATTAACAATCTATATACATTACAAAATTAACCTTAAATTTAAATCACTAAAGCAAAATCCATATCAATGTAAATTATTCATACCTATATCATCTCCCCCTTTAAATGTAAAAGAACATTTATAAACAATATTTGGGAACATGGGCGCAGTTTTTTCTCTCCAAACTGCTTCCTGCTGAATGGGGGCGTCGTTAATTAGGTCTTTCATGGTATAACCTGTGTGCTAGTTTCATCTCAGTTGGCAGTTGAGCGAAGCAATTTTCTGAAGGTATTCACAGCAACCGTTCAGGAGGGCGTGGTCCATCATACCATATCGGAATAGAAGAAATGAACAGGGTCTCATCCTCTGTGAAAACAAAATAAGAAACTCCTTTCCAAAGTATCATGTCCTTAGATCCAAATTTCAAAGTCAAGGCATCAAAATCTCTACGATGGATTAGTTCAGCAGCATTTATAAACAAATATCTTTTAGCATCTGTTGCTCCTTCCTCAGCATTCAAACAATTCAAAGAGAGCATAATAGTATACAGTATCAAGATTCTCTGTGTATTTTCCATCTTTGTACGCTTTATTTTAACCTCTATTTCGTTTATTTTTACTTTTATTTTATATTCTCTGTATCTCTTTGACCTGGAATAACTCTGTAGACCAGGCTCTCCTTGAACTCTCAGAGATCCGCCTGTCTCTGCCTCCCAGGCATTGGGATTAAAGGTGTTTGCTACCACACCTTGAACTCACAGAGATCTGTTTGTCTCTGCCTTCTAGGCACTGGGATTAAAGGCGTGTGCTACCACACCTTGAAGTCACAGAGGTCAATCTCCCTCTGCCTCCCAAGTGTTGGGATTAAAGGCGTGTACTACCACACACAACTTCTCTTTTTCTTACTTTTTTTTTAAAACTTTTAACTTTTAGCTTGCATATATTTTTAACACACTGTAAATCATTTAAACATTTTCTTTATCTTTGAATCTCTTTACTGTATATCTCTCTTTTTCTGACCACACGAGCCTTTAAATTACTGAGCAATATGAGTAGGATTAAAGCCGTGGCTTTGCCAGCTAGATCCAGTCCATTCCTTAGCTTTCCAGCCTCATGGCGGAGATACAGGCTGTAGCCATGTTTATAGCCACAATTCTATGGCGTTTCAAGGTCCCTGCCAGCCAGCGAGCTACAACAGACAACAGTCAAGTCCTCTCTCGGTAGTTGGCCCTCCTGCCTCAGTCAGAGTTTGCCCTGGCAGGACGGCCCAGAAAGCCGGCATTTTTAAACAGCACAGCTTTTTTCCTGCTACGGCTGAAAACCGAAAAGCATGCGTTCAGCTTTTCACCAACACCGTTTAAGTGTTTCGTGGCAGGACCTCTTAATGAGCTGCAGGGTTTTGCAGCTGAAGCTGAGTCAGGAAGCCTCTCTTAGATGAGAGCGCTTGCTTGCCTCTAGCAAGCAGAGTAGACCCAAGAAATTTGTTGCTACCAAGAAAACATGCTTCATTCCATTCTTTCCCCAGCTTTCTCAGGCTTTTTGTGGATTCAGTTAGCCACACGTCTGGGCGCCATCTGTTGAAATAGGAGCGGCGGCGGGGCTGCGTCCCCAACACCCCAGCCGCTTGGCTAGCTCACGCCCGAAATAACAACACACAAACTGTATTCATTTAAAGAACTGCTTGGCCCATGAACTCTAACTAATTCTTGCACCTGGACTAGCCCATTTCTATCTAGCCTCTTCTAGGCTAATTCTCACATATTAATTTAGCCCATTTCTAATCATCTGTGTAAGCACGCCAAGGTGCGCTTACCGGGAAGATTCTAGCCTAAGTCCATCGTGGGTTGGAGTTGCCTGGGAGAGCTGAGCATGGCGTCTCTGCTCCAGCAGAGCTGTCGGGTCTCTCTGGGAGCAGAGCAGAGTCTGACCTCACTTCCTCTTCCGCCCAGAATTCTATTCTGTTTACTCCTCCCATCTATGTTCCAAGCTGAGGCCAAGCAGTTGGTTTATTATAACTTAACCAATGAAATCAACAGATTGATATATGACACTCCCACATCAGTATACAGTATGTCCTAACAAAAGACTTTAAATTTGTATCAATATACAAAAATCCACAACAATATAAAATATTTGATATTAGTAGTTGCTTTTTAGTTTATGGTAGACTAAATAATCTACCCTTTTATCCTATCATTCCTATATTCCCCTTTTTCTTTGCAGAACAAGATTTTTAAATCTAATCTTCTTTGTTCAGTTTTCTCCCTGACTATGACCAACAACAACTTGTAACCAATCCCCCTAAATGATGAGAAACATCCCCAATCCATCAAACAACCCAAAACCACTCAGTCCATCTCTTGGGGATGCTGCATTGTGTTTTCTAGATTGCTTCTTGTTATCATCTGAGGTCACAGCATCATTAGGGGACTCTGAGAAAATTGGGATAATGGTCAATTCTTGGGGGAGCTAGCTGTATTATTTTTTGTTTAGTCTCTGTGTAATGAAAAAGTGTAGAGCTTATCTGAAGTCCTGGCTGGATAGTCTGTGGGGCTGGACCATCTCAGCTAGCAGCTTTGAAGTTGTTCTGGATGCAGAATTTTGAGGAGACTGCAACAGAGGCATTCTAAGAGGCTGGATCATCTGGGCTACTTGTCTTCATTGGCATCTGGTTTTCTTTTCTGTAAACACACAGATTTTTATATCCACATTAACACAGGTATGAAATTTATGGTGTGTAAAACTCAGCTAAAGATAATTTTTGTTTTATGCTTGAGCAGGTAAAAGGCATCTATCAACTTTGTAAATCCTTTTTGACTGTAAAACCAAACTATAAATCTCCATCCATGTTATATGAAAGGTTGGCATGTAATAACAACTCATGAAGACTATAACCAGGAAGATTTATCATGTCTTACCCAGTCTCAGAGCCGTTTCCATGTCAAGGGATATCAGCATATACATCATCTGTCCTGTGGTCTTTCCTGGTTTCTTTTCTCATGTCTGTAGCCAATTTTTTTTGGGAGCTCTCCCCAATAAAATCTAATCTTCATGAATTTTGAAGAGAACCATAGCTTTTTGTTTCCTGGAAACAAAGGCATAACCTCTCTTCAAATACAACATATTTCTTGACTTCCATTCTGAAGTTAAGACATCTCTAAAATGTCTTGGCTGGTTTAATTCAGCAGTTTTTTTTTCACAATCCAGGATCTCTCAGAGCTGTTGTTTTTTGTTTGTTAGCATAAAAAAATTCAAAGTCAACAAGGTACCGTACAGAAACCAGATGCCCTGTGTATTTCCCATGTAAAAATTCAAAGTCAATAAGGTACTATACAGAATCCAGATGCCCTGTGTATTTCCCATGTAAAAATTCAAAGTCAACAAAGAGCCATACAGGATCCAGGCTTTTCCTTTTATATTCCTTACTCTCCCTTTAAAGACTTCACTTTATTGTTTTTATTTATTTTTTATGACTTTCTATTACCCATTTTCTTTTCTTTCTTCAGCATATAAGCACATTTTAAAGCATACCACATCTGCTCAGAGGGCTTTGGCTTTCTTTACATTTGTGAAGTGGGAACATAAGTACTTGACTCACAGGCAAACTAGGCAGAGAGTGGATCCTTCTACAGAGCCCGTGTCCTCTGGTCATTTACAGAGATCACTCCCAACGTATTTTATGTTAGCTTTTGGCTTGTAACCCTACACTCCTTCATTTCTAGGTTCTGGGAATTAGATGGAACATCTTACATGCTCCACTACCGAGCTAGATACCTCTGGCACTTCTAGAGTACCTTTTGTTCAAATTGTTTCTGTTTTTAAATACTAGGAACCTCTTCTGCTGGATCTTGTGACATACTTTCATAAATTTTTAAATTCTTTTATTTTATTCTTTATTTTCAGATGGAGTTTTGCTACGAAGCTCAGATTAGCCTCAAAGTGTTGTGTAACCTAGGAGGCCTTTGGCCCCCTAAGTGCTGGATTACGGGTGTGTGTCATTGTCTAAGGTTTGAAGAGAACCCGTTGTTGTGAAGGAAACCATTTTATTGGAGCTTTGCTTACTGTTCAGAGCTTTAGCCCTTTGTCACTGTGGCAGGAAGCATGGTAGCATGCAGTCAGATTGGTGAGGGAGAAGTAGCTGAGAGTTCTACATCAACAGGAAGAGACAGCTACACTGTATCTTGCTTAAGCATCTGAGACCTCAAAGCCATCTGCCCCAGTGACAACTTCCAACAATGCTACACCTACTCCAGCAAGGCCACACCTAACAGTGCCACTCACTCCCTGGAAGCTTATGAGGGTCATTTCTTTTCATACCACCACAGCCACCATGACCAGCTCATGAAATTTTAAAAAGTTTTAGAAATGTTATTTCTCTTATTTTATTTATAGGTGTTTTACTTACACGTATATTTGTGAACCGTGTGTGTCTGTTGCCCTCAGAGGTCAGAAGAGGGCATTAGATCCCCTGGAACCAAAATTAGAGGTAGTTACCTGCCCTGTGGATACTGGGAATTAAACCTGGGTCTTCTGCAAGAACAGTGAATGCCGTTAACTGCTGAGCCATCTCTCTAAGTCCTGTTTTTTCCTCTCCTTTCTTCTCCTCTTCTTTTCAAGGCAGGTATCTCCACATATCCCTGGCTGTCCTGGAATTCACTCTGTAGACCAGGCTGGCTTCAAACATACAGAAATCCACCTGCCTCTGCCTCCTGAGTGCTGGGATTAAAGGTGTGCGCCACCATGCATGGCCAGCTCCCTCACTCCTCTCTGTTTGTTAAAAGCGTTTTCCTATTTTCGAAGACGCTTCAGGTTCCTATTATCCATTGCCTGCTCCGGTCTGCAAATCAGTCATTTGTCCAGGAAGTAAATGATTCTCTTCTTTGCAGAATAGCATCAGAAACCACTAGGAATTGCCATTGCTCCTGGGGTGAGTTTTTTTTTTTTAACCCCTCTCAATTTACAAATGAAAATAAAACGTTTCCCTAACCCCTACTCATACAAGTATCTTCAAATATTTCTCTGTGTAACCATTCATACCTGTGTTAGCTAGAAATGTGCTCATAGTGGTCCACACAGATTCATCAACACCAGTCTATTCCATGGTTCATCTTAGCCCTGCTACCTTGGCAACTGTGAGCTTCTCCAACAGTAGCAAAGCTCATGCCCACCCACGGCACACACTTATTTAATTATTCCACTCCATTGTGCATACCTGGCTGTGTTTGTACTCACCCAGCGAACAAGCCTCTCACTTTCAGTGTGCTGCGTATGCCAGCTAGCCTCCCCCCAGTCTACTCATCCAAAAATCATTTCTCCTGAGGTCAGCACACTGCCCTCACCCCAGTCCCCTGCGGTGAAGTGGTTGCATGCATTTATCTAATTTTTTTGTTACTGTTGAGTCCCTTCATAGGATCCCCCCAACTACTAGAGGATTCTTGAAGGCTTTGTGTATGCTACAGGCTGACTCTTTGTGGATTTCCACAAGGGCAACAACGAATGGTACTCACCATTGCAGTGTGGTGCAGAGAACTTCCTCTGCTCTGCACATCTCCCGTGCTCTAGCCCTCCCTCGGACCCCTGGCATCTATTCGCCGTTCTTTCGTCTCTATGGTTTTCTGTTTTTTTTTTTTTTTTTCACATCATCTGCTCTTACTTAGCAGTGAGACTTTTAGCTTCTTCCTTTTCTTATTATGGTTACATAGATTTTTTTTTCTATTGCTAAATAATATCCTACTGTTTGATACTATCCTCTTTGTTCTCTTATTCAGACTCAACTAGGTTGCTTCTGGGTTTCAGCAGTGATAGATGCTGCTGCTATGAACATTGGCCTGCAGGCTTTGGTGTGAGGTGTGTGGCCAGGTCTGAGGGTTGGTCTTATGCACTGACTGTGTGTTCATCTGGTGTGAAAGAAGCATCTCTCACAGGCTTCTAGGTTTTTTGTTTTGTCGGGGCCTGGTGGCAGCCTGGACCCCAAATTAAGTCTCTGAACCAGACCCCAACATAAACTCTCTCTCTCTGGACCGGCGAGGAGGCGCGGGAATAAAGACACAACTCACATGGCTTTATCGGGAGGGAGATTCTCAGAGGTCCCTCATGAAGTTCTGAGTTCACATGCTGAAGATTCCTCTCATTTATTCTCCAAACAGTATACCAAAACTTAACTGAGGGGAAATACATTAGCCTTCTGTCTCCTAGGTAACCAGGTGAATGGCTTTAGTCACATCCACAACTCCCTGTGTGCTCTGTATGCTAGGCGTGAATCAGCATCTCTATCAGGCATCCTCCAAATTACAAAGAAAGGAGCAAAACAACATCCTGACCCTTTGTTAGGGCAGCGACAGCCTGTCTGCAGGGCTACGGGACCACCTCAGAGACTGACTATGGCTTTAGAGCCTGGCTGCCACACCATAGGGAAATATGGGCCTACGTCATTTGCCTTTGATGGTCTGAGGCTCAGACTACATTGCGAGACTCTTCCTCTCCGAGCTCCCCCAGCTTCAGTCTCCAAAGTGCTGGGATTGCAGTGTACTACCACGCTGTGCTTTCAGTTTTAAGATGGTCTTTCTTTTTTTTTAAAGGTTTATTTATTTATTTATTATGTATACAGTGTTCTGCCTGCATGTATGCCCGCAGGCCAGAAGTAAGTACCAAATCTCATTACAGATGGTTGTGAGCCACCACGTGAGTGCTGGGAATTGAACTCAGGACCTCTGGAAGAGCACCCAGTGCTCTTAACCACTGAGCCATCTCTCCAGCCCTACAATGTTCTCGTTTTGAGGTTCACAGAGAGGCTATGCACTGGCTCAGGGATTTGATATAAACTAGTGCCATCTGGGAAGAGGGCTCCTCAGTCAAGAAAGTACTTCTGTAAGAAGACCTGTGGGCAAGCCTGTGATTAATGATTGATGTGGGAGGGAGGGAGTGCCCATGGGTCCACCCTACTGTAGGTGGTGCCACTCCTGGGCAAGAGCTCCTGGGCTGGATAAAACAGGTGGTGAGCCAGGGAAGTCATGTGACCTCTGCTTCAATTACCGCGTCAGGCTCCTGCCCTGACTGCCCTTCATGGGAGACTATAAGCTGTAAGATGGATGACTCCTCCCCCTGAAATTGATTTCCATCCTGGTGTCCATCACAGCAACAGAAATCAAACAAGAACAGATGCTTTCCTCAGTTTCCTTCCCATGACTTTGGCACTCCACACACCCACAACTTTCCTTGCTCATGCCTTCCTGAGGAACACCTCAGCTAATGCCTCATTGTCTTAGTCACTGTCCTATTGCTGTGCAGAGACACCATGTCCAGGGCAACGCTTATAAAGAAGACGTTTAATCGGGGCTGCTTTACAGTCAGAGATTTAGTCTATTATCATCATGGTGGGGAGCATGGCAGCCCATAGGCAGACAGGGTGCTGGAGAAATAGCTGAGAGTTACATCCTGTTTAGCAAGCAGAGAGAGAGAGAGAGAGAGAGAGAGAGAGAGAGAGAGAGAGAGAGAGAGAGAGAGAGAGAGAGATTGGGCTTGGCAGGGGCTTTGGAAGCCTCCCAGCCCACCCCCACTGAGACACTTCCTCCAACAAGGCCACTCCTTGATGATTAAGCCTTTGAATCTATGAGCCTATGGGGGCCATTCTTGGTCCAACCACCATTCCACCTGATCATTAGTATTCCCTTTCTTCCAATTTTGAGCTCATTCTCTCCTCCCTCAAACCTAGATTCTTTACTTTTTATTTATGTGCAGATATATCTGAGTTTGAGTGTGTGCACTTGAGTGTAGTGCCTACAGACAACAGGAGAGGGCATCAGATGCCCTGGAGCTGGAGTTACATGCAGCTGTGAGTCACCTGATGTGGAAGCTGGCAATCCAGCCTGGTTGTCTGCCAAGAACACGGCATGCTTTTAACCATTGAGCCTGCTAGTCACGTCCATCCTTCTGTATCAAGTCAGTCACATAGTCTGGATTCGCCTACATTCTCCACCTTTCCACCACAGATGCTGCTTAGAAGTCTCTCTAGTCAGCCTTGCTCTTTGAAGTTGATGCTTCAGACATACCAGGTGATTTCACGTGTCTGGATCTTTGCATACGCTGTTTCTCTGCTAGAACACACCCCTCCTCTCACGAACTCCCTAGGAAATTAAAATTCAATGTCTGGAGGTGCAAAGCCATCCGTAGACGTTTGCTTTCTTCAGTCTACACTCTTGCATCTAGAAGCTGGTAGGAATGCACTCTCGAGCTCCATGTCAGACCTGTCACATCAGGATCTGATTAACCAACCAATTAATTAGAAGTAAGGTCTCCCATAGTTCAGGCTGGCCTTGAACTCATTGTGTAGCTGAGCCTGACCTTGCACCCTTGATCCTCCTGCCTGTACCTCCCGGATGCTGGGATTATGGGGTGTATCGTTGGGCTCCAGACTTTTCAAGATTCCCCAAGGGATTCCTGTATAGTTCAAGTGTGGGCCGTCTTTCACCTGCAGCACGCACAGAGCTGCTTTGCCCAGCACATCATATTCATTCACTAAAACAATAGCACAGGTTTTTTTTTAATAAATATTTTATTTATTTATTATGTATACAATATTCTGTCTGTGTGTCTACCTGCAGGCCAGAAGAGGGCATCAGATCTCATTTCAGATGGTTGTGAGCCACCATGTGGCTGCTGGGAATTGAACTCAGGACCTTTGGAAGAGCAGGCAATGCTCTTAACCACTGAGCCATCTCTCCAGCCCCCAATAGCACAGGTTTTGTTTAAGTTCTCAGTTTCCCCTATGACTGCTGTGGAGCTAGACTTAAGTCTCATCAGGAAGCTGACTTTATCCATGACCACTTGTGCTCCTACGGCATTAGCTGATATGTACCTCCATCATGAAGAATCCCGGATCCACAGTTAAGCAGGCTTGGGGCCACAGTTTTCCTCAGCAGCCTTAGTATCACCTTCTAGTGCTGCAGAGCCAGACCACAGGGAGGGGCCACTTCCAACTCACTCCTAGCCTTGCTTATCTATCCTATCACCAAGGCAAGAGACATTTCCAGTGATGGGGCTTGTCTTAGTTAGGGCTCCTACAGATGCAATGAAGCATCATGACCAAAAAACAAGTTGTAGAGGAAAGGGTTTATTTGTCTTACATTTCCACATTGTTGTTCATCACTGAAGGAAGTTGGGAACTCATGCAGAACAGGAACCTGGAGGCAGGAGCTGATGTAGAGGCCGTGGAGGGGGGCTGCTTATTGGCTTGCTCAGTCTGCTTTCTTATAGAACCCAGGAACAATAGCCCAGGGATGGCATTACCCATCTGGGCTGGGCCCTCCCCCATTGATCTCTAAATCAGAAAACGTCTTAGAGTTGGATCTCATGGAGGCATGTCCTCAGCAGAGGTTTCTTCCTCTCTGATGCTATTAGCTTGTGTTATTCTTTTGGTCTCTGGTCCCTTTAAGGGACAAGCCATGGCCACTCCCCGCGACCTCTGACCTCTCGTCGCCATCTTGAATCTCTCTTACTGTCCTCTCTTGGCGTGTGCACGTGTCTCTCTGTCTCTGTCCCTTTCTCTTCTCTTCTCTTCTCTTCTCTTCTCTCTCTCTCTCTCTCTCTCTCTCTCTCTCTCTCTCTCTCTCTCTCCCCTTTAAGTAATAAATGTTCAGTTTTATGTCTATTTACTGTGTTTTGTAAGCCTTTTACCCACCTTCTGCTCACATGGCCCCCGGGGATCTTGCAGGGACCCACAATCATCTCTGCCGGGCTATTGGCTACTCTGCGAGCCCGCCGGGGGACACGCCAGGATTTTTAAAATAAAGCACAAAAGCTTGGGTCAAGTTGACCCAAAACCAACAGTACAGGGCCTGAGCATTGGTTCTGCACCCCTAGCACTGGGATTTGTTTTTAAACAATTGTATGGCCTTTGGGAACAACTGTTTTTACTTTTACAAGATACCTTGCTTTAGTCTTTAGAAATTTCGGGGATTTTTTTTTTAACTTCTTAAGTTGTATTTGTGTGTTTCTTAAATGTATCTCTAAGTCTGTAAAACATTTAAGGGTTAGATATAACAATAATCATCTTACATAGGGCAGGACAACAATGCAAAGTTCAAAGCCACCCATAGCAAATGGAGGGCTACGGAGATGAGCTTAGTGGAGCACTCTGAAGCCTGTTGTCATCTGTTCCAATCCAAGTAAGGGTCAGGTGATTGCAGAAGTTCATTACCAAGAAGATACTAAAGTAAACTGTTAGCAATGTCAACACAGCAGTAAAAGGTTTTGTTCATTTGTATTAATTATCTGGCTGTCTCATCCTGAAGCACTTTTTAGGGGCTCTGTATTATTTCTCTGAGCCTTGATGAATTCAGTGGGGTGATCTTTATCTGACTGGTCTAGCCCAGGGCCAAAAGACCGGAAGAGTCACTGGTCTCCTTGGCTAGGTAAAAAGTCCCTGCCCCCAGGGGAGAGACAGCTGCACATCCCCCCCCCAGGCACACTGAATCCCTTTAAATTTTTTATTTGTTTGTTTTTTATTTTTGTTTTTCAAGACAGGGTTTCTCTGTGGTTTTGGAGCCTGTCCTGGAACTAGCTCTTGTAGACCAGGCTGGTCACAGAGATCCACCTGCCTCTGCCTCCCAAATTTTTATTTTTGTTTTGTTTTTGGAGACAGGGTTTCTCTGTAGCTTTGGAGCCTGAAACACGCTCTCTAGACCAGGCTGGCCTTGAACTCAGAGATCTGCCTGCCTCTGCCAACAAGTGTGTGGCACCCAGCTCTCCCTGCTGGTTTTTCCCTTTGTGTTGACCTGTTGGTGAGTCCGTAAGGCCTTCTAAAGTGTCACCAGCACTGTGTTTGGTCTCCTCACGATTTTTTCCCCAGGAACTCGGGTTTAATGTAAATCTACCCATATTTGTTTTCATGTAACTCAGACAGGGCTCAGTTTACATTTTGGTCTAGGACATTTTACTTCATTAAAATCTCTTTTACTTTACAAAGGCTCTGTCTTACCATGACAGGACATACCGAAGTCACTGAATCCTGGTCCTGAGGTTAGAGAATGTCCTTCGATCTTTTCCTTCATCCTTTTTTTTTTTAAAAAATATTTATTTGTATTTTATGTGTTATTCTTTTGGTCTCTGGTCCCTTTAAGGGACAAGCCACGCCCACTCCCAGCAACCTCTGACCCCTCCCCCCGCCGTATGTCTGTGTGAGGGTGCCAGATCTTGGAGTTAAGACAGTTGCGAGCTGCCATGTGGGTGCTGGCAATTGAATCTGGGTCTTGTGGAAGAGTAGTCAGTGTTCTTACCTGCTAAGCCATCTCTCCAGCTCCCCTTTTCCTCAACTCTTGAATGAGCAGAGTTTCATGTGACCTTGTGAACTCTGCATCAAACATTGATTTTAAATATCTTTAACATTTTGACTACTACTTATCTTATTTTTTTTCTTTACTATCCAACTCTTCCCATAGGTTCCTAGTGTATTGGATCCCAGGAAGCTCTTTGGCAGACTTAACCTTAGTCTTGTTTCCTTGTATTCTACCGACTACAAAAACCAGCAATCATCTCCACCTCATGTTTTCTTGCACAAGCAAATTTCCACTCAACAGTCATCTCACCCTAAAACATAATTTTTGTTATGCATAATAGTGGCTATGGAAACTCTATGGCAACCTAACACTCTCCTTTTTTTTCCATGTTACACTCATAGGCCACAAAATATGTTCTAATCTCCAGCCTTTTTTTAAATAAAGATTTATTTATCTATGTACTTTGTGTACATAGATGCTCTACTTGCATGTATTCCTGCATTGCAGAAGAGAGCATCTGATCCTATTATAGATGATTGTGAGCCACCATGTGCTTGATGGGCATTGAATTCAGGACCGCAAGAAGAACAGTCAGTGCTGTTAACTGCTGAGCCATCTCTGCGGTCCCCAACCTCTAGCCATTTAAAGAGCATAGCTAGACTTGCACTGGACCACAGTCATCTAATGGGCATGTCACCCTATACCACGTGGAGGAATCCCCCGCCCCTTCCCACTTCCCCCTGGTACAACATTCAGCCTTCCACCCAAGTGGATGTTTTTTCTGTCTTCACTGAAGGAGAAGGGCACTTCTTATGTATTCCCATACTTCCTTGGTCATCATTGAACATCTTGGTGACACCGTCGGAGATAGCCACACCAGACTTGTTTGTGGTGTGAATTGAAAGGGAGACAAGCAGGGAACGGAACTGAGCCTCTGTGCTGCTGGGATCTAACTGAACCTGTCAAAATGGCTTTTAGGGTACATTGCATTGTGTGACGTTCTACATCGTATACATGATAGCTATGCAACTCTCTTAAATGTGTGCATCCTCCTTAGCAAGTCCAATCCAGTTTCCTATGTCAGAAAACAAGGGTTTTCCCCAGCTGAGTATTAGTTTGCATCCAGGGGTTAAATTTTAATATGTATATACATGTGCAATTACAAATCTATCTCCTCAACTATGACTTAAAACAATTCCCAGCCCTTCAAAATGAACCTGAGAAATTTAGACTGATTTTTTTCTTAACAAAATGAGAACATATTTTCCTGAAAATGTCTTTCCTTAATATTTTTCAAGTTCCTTCCCTTAAGTCTAGCATATTCTTTTCAAGAATTATACCTTAGTGGTAGGGCACTTGCCTGCTATTCATGAGATCCTGGGTTCAATTCCCAGTACTAGGGTGTGAAAGGAAATAAATCAGACAAAGTGACAGAGGCCTGTAATTCCAGCATTTGAGGCTGAAGTAGCATGTGGTGGTTTGAATATAATTGGCTCCCATAAATGAAAAGGGAGTGGCTCTATTAGGAGGTGTGGCTCTGCTGGAGTAGGGGTATGGCCTTGTTGGAGGAAGTGTGTCACTGTGGGGGCGGGCTTTGAGGTATCCTATGCTCAGGATACTGCCCAGTGTCTAAATTGACTTCATTCTCGGTTGCCTGCAGGATGTAGGACTCTCAGCTACTTCTCCAGCACTGCATCTGCCTGCATGCTGACAGATTGAGCGTGTTACAGCTCCAGAGGAAAAGGCGTTCTGACCTGTCAGGAAGTCAGGCTATACCTGAGGCTTGGCCACGGAGAGAGAGCTCAAACGGGGCTACTCACTCTGGGCCTCAGCTTCCCCAGTTAGCTTCTGCTTGGAAATTCCGGATTTGAAGACATAATCTTTCTGCAGTTGTTTCTTTCATTTGGGAGTCTCACCCCAGAGCTCGGTGCTCTGCCTGGACTCTCCTGGTAAGGAAAGCTTTAACAGGACTTTCTGCGTCTACTTCCATGGGATGCTGTTGAGACTCAGTTTGAGGATTTGCTGTCATCCATCCCAGCTGTCTACCTACCCATTATCTCTTGCTGCTTATTGTTTTAGTTGAGTTTGTTATATACTTAATAAACTCACTCATTTAAACCCAAAGTGTGGCTATTATAAATCACTCTCTGGCTGGGCGGTGGTGGTGCACACCTTTAATCCCAGCACTTGGGAGGCAAAGGCAGGTGGATCTCTGTGAGTTCGAAGCCAGCCTTGTCTACAGAGTGAGTTCCAGGACAGCTAGGGCTACAAAGAGAAACCTTGTCTTGAAAAACAAACACAAAACAACACAAAAAAATCACTCTCTGTATCAAATAGAACAGCCCCAATTTTCAAAATTTAAAAAGAAATTGTGAACTAGTAAAAATATTAAATGTTTTTGTAATAGGTATTAATTTAAATTTTCATGTCATAAGATTTTATCACCTGACAAATGAAAGTCAGAAGACAACCCAGCAGACAACATGCACTCATATACACACTTATACACTCACACACTCATACACTCACACACTCATACTCACACTTATACACTTACACATTCACACACACACATTCATTCAAACACACACTAATACATGTACACACACTCACGCACACTTATACATTCACACACACTTATACACGCTTACACACTCATTCAAACACACTACTCATACACACATTCCTACACAATCACACACTCAAACACTCATACACATACACACACTTATACACTCACACACTCATACACACATATACACTCACACTCATACACACTCACACACTCATTCAAACACTTACACATGTACACACACTCATGCACACACACACTTATACACTACACACATACACACGTATATACTTACAACTCATTAAAGCACTCATAATACTCATACACACACTCATACACACTCACACACTCATTCAAACACTCACACTCTCATACCCATACACACATATACACACTTATGGTCCCACACACTCACGTACACACATTCTCACTCATTCACACACACACATACACTAACACACACATTTTATTACTAAAATGAATTTGAGGGCTGGCGATGAGTTCAGAGTCAAAGTGCTTGCCCAGCATGTGAAGCTCTGGTTTCCCATCACAAAAACAAAAAACGAAATAAACCAAACCAAGCCCAAAAGCCCAACACCTGGTTCCACTTCTCTGGGAGAAAGTGATAGAAAAAGGCTGATCGCCAATACAAACGTCCCACAAACCTGGCAGATTGCTTATAGGAGAGAAAAAGCTCCTACAAAAACAAACCTTTTTTTTAATATAAATTTATTGAAATTAATCACAAATTTAGAATAATAATGACTTTCCTTTATAACTTTGTTTGGTCCAGTAGGAACATGGCACTATTTCATATTTGTTCAAAAAACAATAAAACTCTTGGGAGTTTTGAACACACACACTCCATTACTTCTGCGGATGACCTGAGGCCTGGCAGGTCTTTAGAACTCATTGTGGACTTGCTGGAGTCAGGCTCCTTGATCTCGTGAGACACAGAACTCTGCTTTGGGAGACCCCAGGCACCACATCAGGCCGTGTCTTGGCCAGTGTGCTTCCTTGTTCCCTCCGTCAGCCTTTATTCACCAACTGTAATCTTTGTCAGGACACAGCTCTCTCTTGCCAAGACGACAGTGTGGTCGGCTTTGTTCTAGTTTGTTACATGGCTATCTTTGCTTCTTATCCCCAGCTGTCCCACGCGAATCCCGTGCACATCAGCTTGACCCTGACTTTCTATCAAAGTTTTCTCCCCCAGAGTTTCCAGTTTTGCTCTTTTCTGGTAGCAAAAGTTCCATCGTTATGTCCTTTTAAAGGATTGCTAGATGTAAACTGAATTTGTGTAATCCTGCTAACTTCCTTGCAGTTTTTGTCCTAGACCCTTCTAATTTCCAGTTGTAGTTTTGATAGAATTTATTTTGCATCCACTGTACCACTTTTGTGGATTTGTAGTGTAACAAAGGGTCTTACTATCTTGCCCGGGTTAGCCTTGAACTCCCAAACCTCTTGCTTCTCCCTCCCCAGATTCCTGAGGTTCTAGGCAGACATCACTGTCCATCTATCCTCACCCTCCACTGATTTAGTTTTGATGATTCGTAGTCCCCACATCTTTTTTTCTGGTTGCTTTTATCAGTTTGTTGGCGCGCACACACCTCCTGCTTTTGTTAGAGAAGATGCAGAGAGAAAGTTCTAGGGTCCCTGCTTACCTTTGAGCGTCTTCTTTTGCCCCCATAGTTGCTTAGAAGTCTGTCTGGAGATGGAATTTTAATTCAAACCCATTTTGTCTGTACAAAAGTTTATGTAACTGGTTAAAGTTTGTCAAAATGATGAGGAGAATACATGGATTTGCTCTCCTGGGCAGACAGGCAGGGAGGAGACCAAGGGGGGTGGGGCATCATATGGTTTTGAAGGAGCAGAGGACTGGAGGAATAGCTAATATTCCACAGGAAGTAGATTCTGTTTTAACTGTGCTTTTGAAAAAAAAATGTTCCCAAATTCTGTAACACTACTCTTCAAATTAGAGCTGAATTCTTCATTCTTTTGAACACCTGGCAGACTTTGTGACTTATTTCTAAGGAACAGAACAAAGAAGTAACACTGTGTGACTCTGGGGATGAGGTCATACAAAGGCACCGTGCCTTCCCTCCTGGTTGCCTTTAAGAGGTGTACCTGCTAGTTTTATGTCAACTTGACAGTCATCTGAAAAGAGGGAAGCTCAGTTGAGAAAATGCCTCCTTAAGAAGGGCTGCAGGCATGCCTGTAGACCATTTTCTTAGTGATTGATGGGGGAGGGCCCAGCACATTGTGAATGGTGCCATCTCTGGGCTGGTGGTCCTAGGTTCTATAAGAAGGCAGGTTGAGCAAGCCATAGGAAGCAAGCCAGGAAGCAGCACCCATCCATGGCCTCTGCCTCTGCTCCTGTCTCCAGGTTCCTGCCCTGCATGGGTTCCTGTCCTGACTTCCTCTGATGATGAACTGTGATGTGGAAGCATAAGCTGAATAAACCCTCTCCTCTCCAAGTTGCTTTGCTCATGATGTTTCATTACAGCAGCAGAAACCCTAGTTGAGACAAGTTGGTACCAGGAGTGGGGTATTGCTGTAACAGACCTGAACATATGTTTTGAGAGGATTGTGGAAGCTCTCTGGAACTCTAGAAAAGCCATTGAGTGTTGAGATCGCAGGGAACTTCTGTAGGAGCTTGAAGGATACCACTGTGAAGAGCAATGTAGATGAGGGAAGCCTGGCTTATGAAGTTTCATAATTGGGACCATTTATTGTGAATTAAGATTCTGTGTTCTGGTAGCTGAGGGTGAAGAATCAGCTGCAATGAACAAGATACAAGAACTACCTGAGTAAAGTCTCTGCTGGAATACTTGATGCTGGCCAGAGATATAAGTTTTTGTTTAGAGATACTAGCCAAGTGGGGGCTCCAAAGACTTTGGGCCAGGTGGACAGGGGGTAGGTCAGACTTCAATATAATTATGGTATAAAAAGGCATTAAAGACAATTTCATAAAGCTCCAGAACAGACACTGTGAAGCTGAGAAATTAGCAGTGATTAAGAAGAGACTAGTACTGTGAAGGTGACATCTTCTGGGAAGTGTTTCCTGAGAGCACAGAGAAGGGGTGTTCCACAGACAGCCAAGGCTGTATCTCGCACTAGCAGCTGAACTTGGGAGTGTAAGACTCACTCAGGCGGTACTGCTTTTGAAGGCTTGAAGGGGTCGTGGTCAGCAGCTGATGTTTGGTACTGCAGAAGCCCAGGAGATGCTATTGATGAAGGTGCAGCCTCCGTGGCAATTGAAGGCTCAGAATTTTAGGGGCCAGGAAGAGAAGTCGAGGCTTGGCACAGTGAAGAGAGCCCAGGTGTAACTATTGGTGAAAGCACAGCCCAGTTGCAGCAGACGCCCCCAGTATTTTGGAGATGCCAGTGCTGTAGGGTGACCACCAAGAATAGCAGCCACAGTGAAGAGGATTCTAGCCAGCTTAGAAGATGGGCTATGTTTGCTGCAGAGGGCAGAGCCAGGGAAATGGCCCTTTGGAGGAGCCCAGAAGACTGTGTGTGAATACGGAATGGTATTGGACATGAAGTTATTCACATCGTTTGTTTTTGCTTTGCTCAGTTTGTGGCTATGCTCTAGTTCTCTTCTCTTGAAGTAAGCAAGTATTTAACTTAATTTTGATTTTTTTTATGGGAACCCACGGAGAAGAGACTTTGAAATTTTAAAAGAGATTTTTGATTCTTAAAGAGACTGGCTATTTTTAAAGACTAACCTCTTTTTTTTTTGTTTTTGTTTGTTTGTTTGTTTTGAGACATGGTTTCATTGTATTGCTGTTCTAGAACTCACTCTGTAGACAAGGCTGGCATGGAATTTATAGAGATCCTCCTGCCTCTGCCTCCTGACTGCTGGGATTAGAAGTGTGTGCCACCATCACCAGGCTTGTAGGTCATTTTCTTAATTAGTGATTGATGGGGGAGGGATCAGCCCATTATGGGGTGGTGCCATCCCTGGGCTCGTGGTCCCGGGTTCGATAATAAAACAGACTGAGAAAGCCATGGGAGGAAGCTAGTAAGCAGCATCCTTCCATGGCCTCTGTATCAGTTCCTGTACCCAGATTCCTGCCTCGCTTGACTTTCTTTGATGATCTGTGATGTGGAAGCACAAGCTGAATGAACCCTTTTCTTTCCAACTGGCTGTGAGCGTGGTGTTTCATCACAGCAGTACAAACCCTAAGACAGGAGGTCTGATGGTTTCCACTTTCTCTTTCTGGGGATGATTGCTTTGAGGGAAAGTGCCACACAGAAGTCTGGCTTTTTATTTTCAACTTAAAAACAAAGTAACCATGCGCGCACAAGCATGGTTATTGGTGCTTGGATGCAATTGCTGTGGCCGGCAGAAGAGGGTATCGCAGCTCTTAGAGCGGGAGTTAGAGTTGGCTATGAGCTGTGCAACGTGGGTGCTGGAAACCAAGCTTGGGTCCTCTGCAAGAGCAACAGAGACCCAAACACTGAGCCATCTCTCTAGCTCCAAAGTCTGACTTTTTAAAGGCTACCATGTTACTAGGAAGCCCAAGCCAGCCACAAGGGAAGACAGGATCAGACATGCTCACCCTGCATCTGTAACCAACGATATCTAACTCTTCAG
Source organism: Alexandromys fortis (assembly GCF_014885135.2). Lineage (NCBI taxonomy): Eukaryota > Metazoa > Chordata > Mammalia > Rodentia > Cricetidae > Alexandromys > Alexandromys fortis. The sequence continues at coordinate 6,275,717 of NW_026067920.1, forward strand.
AGACGAGGTCCCAGACAAAGGAATGAAGGAACTGTCTTGGCCATTCGGTCCCGGATTCATCCTGGGACACTGTATGGCTCCAGTGGCGTCCCCAGTCACTCTAGTGGGTTTCTTGTCTAAACACGGAGTTGAGTAATCCATACCGGGCTCTAACCGAAGTCTGACTCACAGAATCCTAAGTATATGCTACAGTTTATATCTTGACTGCCATCCAAAGCCTTAGTACCTAACAAGGCAATATTGCGAGTGGTGGAAATCCTTAAGAGATGGCGCCTAGTGGGAGATCTTAGGTCAACTGCGGGATATGCCCTAGAAGTGGATAATGGGACTCTAGTCTCTCTTCTGTTCCCTGTTCGATTCTATGAGCTGAACGGACCTCTACTGTCCTCTGTTCTTGCCAGGATGCACTATGTTACATAGACCCAAGCAACAGAACCATTCAGCTATGGACCAAAACCTTCAGAATGGTGCGCCAAACAAAACCTTTCCTGTGTTCAAGGTAATTTACCTCAGGTACCATTACAGCAAAGCTTACCCAGTACAGTAAATGGCTGTCACTTTATGGTAAGTTTTTGGAGTAGCTTTTTATGTAGCAGTAAACAATTGCAACATACACAGTTAGTAAGTGTTTAACTCAAATGTTTTTGAAATTTTTATTTTAAAGATTTTATTAGCAGGTGCCTGCATATGTCCACATGAATGTGTGTATACTAAGGTGTATATGGAGGTCAGAGGATGACTTTTGGGAATTGGTTCTCTCCTTCTACCATAGGTACCAGGGGGTTAAACTCAGGTATAAAAAGCCCTTTTACCTACTGAACCATCTCCCCAGCCCTCAAACATCTTTTAAAAGTCTTTGCTAGACATTTTTCATTACAAAACTAACATCAGTATATTGTGTCTCACTCAGCATAGAAGTATTGTTTGACTGTTTGGATTGCCCACCCCTTCCTGAGACAAGGTTTCTCTGTGTATCCCTGGCTGTCCTGGAACTCACTCTGTAGTCTCAAACTCAGAGAACCATGTGCTTCCTGAGTCCTGAGATTAAAGAATGCCACCACCATCCAGCATCCTTCTCCTCTTTTTTTTCTTCCTCGTCTCTCCTCTACCTTCTCCCCTAGTGCGTGTCTCTCTTGTCTCACCCCATAGCACACAGTTGCCTTGAACTCACGGCATCCTTCCTGCCTCAGTCTCAGAGTGCTGGGACCACAAGTGTGGGGCAGCATGTCCTGCTTATCTTTTGCTATAGCTCCCTTAACTAGCACAACTGTTCACAGGCTTAGTGGAAACGTATCAAATAAACAGTTCCTGCTGCCTTCCTTCCCCCTCTTCCCTATCATCTACCCATTCACACTTCAGCCCTGCATGTGCTGCTGCGATGCTGCAAGTCAGCAAACTTCTACTTCTCTGGAGGCCCAGGCCTCGTGCATGGGCAGCTTTCAGACAAAAGGGCACTGGCTTCCTCTGACCTTCCTTGACTGAAGTAAGGCTGTGGCTTTATAAAAGCCAAACTCCAAGAATAACTCCAAGGTTCACAGCTTCTGGGCATAGTGTGGGCTTTGAGAAAACTGCAGGTAAGCTGCAATGTTAGTAGGAATTTGGAGAGGGAGAGATCTCTGGGTACCAACAGGTTATCTAGCCTTGGGCATGTCCTCCCTTCTCTGTTCGGTGTCCTTATGAGGCTCCTTAGCTAAATCCAGAAGCAAGAAAACCTGAGGTCATCAAAAGTGAGGTCTGGCAATGCCTCAAAATGTCAGGAGTGACTGCACATGCCCCCCAACACTTTAAATTCTTTAGAAAATGTGGGCTGACATTATGGAAAGAGCAAGTTACAAAACAGGCTGTACAGAGTGTTCCCTGTGTGTAACCTTATCCTGCTCTCTGCATGGGACCAAGTTGGGGAAGGCTGTTTGCCAATGTGTTATCTGTGGTTATCTGAGGGGGCAGAAAAATTATTCCCAGTAATTTTAATTTTCTTTCTGGTGTGTTTCCAAATTTTCTACAATGAACATCTATTACTTTTTATGAGCAAGAAATGAAGAAGCCCTTTTTAAAAGCAGGCAGTTTGACACATGCCCCTTGTCACGCTTGGTAAGCATGTAAGTTATTTCTAGATAGTTTAAAAATGAGAACTCATCCATGCAGTTCTGTAAATGGAGGCTGCGAGGCTGTAGAGCAAATCATAATTTATTAGCTTAAACCAGCACACATTATCTCATGAGCTTAGCTGAATCTTCTGATCAGAATCTCACAGGGGGCATTAAGGTGTTGGCCAGAATGTATTCACATCTGGAGTTCTAATAGTGTTTTGGTTTCTGAGGCAGTTTGAACACGAATGGCCCCTATAGGCTCATATATTTGAACACGAATGGCCCCCATAGGCTCATATATTTGACCGCTTAGTCATCAGGAGTGAGTGGCACTACTTGAGAAGGATTAGGAGGTGAGGCCTTGCTGAAGCAAGTGTGACCTTGTTGAAGTAAGCACGTCCCTGGGGGCAGGCTTTGAAGTTTCAAAAGCCTAAGCCAGGCTTAGTGTCTCTCTCTCCCCGCTCCTTCAGATCTAGATGTAGAACTCTGGTTACTGCTCCAGTACCGTGCCTGCCTTCATGCCACCATGCTCCCTGGCATGATGGTAACGGAGTGAACCTCTGGAACCACATTAAATGTTTTCTTTATAAGAGTTGCTGTGGTCATGGCGTCTCTGCACAGCAATGGAACACCAACTAGGACAGGAGTTGGTACTGGGAGTGGCGTATTGCTGTGACAGGCCTGACCATGCTGCTTGTTGGTGGAATGTGGACTTTGACTTAGGAAAACTATAGAACACTCTAAGTCGGGTTTAATGGACCACACTAGGGAGTGTGGAAGACAGTTCTGGGAGAAACACTGACTATGATGGCCCATGGTCCAACTCAAGAATTTCAAACAGGAAGAATAGTAAGCGACCTAGAAACCATCCTTGTGATGTTCTGGCAAAGAGTGTGGCTGCTTTTGCCACTGTCTAAATAAATCTGCCTGAGGCTAATCGAAGAGTTTTGGATTAATGGCAGCAGCAGAGAAGACTTAAAAGAAGCTTGGTATTGACAATGTCCTGTGGTTAACAAGCTGAGCCAAGGAAAAATACAAAATGTTTGAGGAAAAAAGGAGCTTCAGGAGTGTAAAGAAGCTAAATCCTGTGCTGCTCAAGGAGATAAAAGGAAAAGCCTGGTGCTAAGTGGAATAAAGGGAGTGGTGATCTCAGGGCAAGACCCCAAAAAAGGAATGAAAGAAAAGTTTAAGTAGTGAAGGAAACCATCAAAACCAGAAAGCTGATGCAAATGAATTTGAATGAGGGGGCCACATTCCAGCCTCAGCAAAAGCAGAACTTGGTAGCTTCAGCCACATAGTTCTGGCTTTAGAATCAAGGATACAGGAAAGGAGTTGTGGAGTCTTTCTCAATGGTTAAGGAAAGCCATGGAGGCCAGGTGGGTGTCAGGAGTGTCCTACATGGAGGTTCTGGAAGTCATTGCGTGAAGCTGTGAAATCCAGGTGAAGCCTGAATTTCAGTGGGGACCCCAAGATGTTGCAAACACCTAAGATGCCCAAGAAGAACAGTAGACAAGCTGTGGAGCCAGCTCAAAAGAGAGAAGTGTGTTTCAGTAAACAGCTGAAAGGAGTTGGAGATCTGAGGAACGCTTTGACAGAAGACGTGGAGATTCAGAATTTGGAGTTTGCCCAGCTGGTTTTCAATCTTGTTTCTGTCCAATATTCCTCACTATGCTCCAATTCCTCCCCTAAGGAATGGCAGTAATACATATCCTGTGCCATTGTATGTTGTCATCTATTTATTTTGATTTGCTTGAGGTTAGAGTTAAGAGAGCGTCCTTGACTCTCAGGAGGGACTTTGAACTTTGGATTTATAAGTTTTCTTGAGACTGTGAAAGACTATGGGGACTTTTGAAGTTGGACTAAATATATTTTGTATTGTAATAAGGTTTATAAGCCTATGGGGGCCAGTGAGTGGAATGTGGTGGTTTGAATAAGAATGGCCCCCATATGGGGGCTGGAGAGATGGCTCAGTAGTAGAAGAAGACCTAGGTTCAATTCCCAGCACCCACATGGAAGTTCACAACTGTCTATATAACTCCAGTTCCAGATAACTCAGCACCCATGTCAAAACACTAACACACACTGATTAAAATATAAACAAACAAATAGACAAATAAATAGAATGGTCCCCGTCGGCTCAAGTATTTGACTGCTTAGTCATCAGAGTGGCACTGCTTGAGAAGGATTAGGAAACAGTACCTTGTTGGAGTACACGTGGCATTGTTGGATCAGGTGTGGCCCTGTAGGAGGAAGTGTGTCACTGAGGGTGGACTTCAAGATTTCGAAAACCCAAGCCAGGCCAGTTCTCTCTCTCTCCCTGTTGCCTGCAGATCTGGCTGTAGAACTCTCAGCTCCTCTCTACACCATGTCTGCCTGTGTGCCACCATGCTTCTGCTGTGATGATAACGGACTCAGAATCTCTGAAGCTGTCAGCCCCCCAGAAGTGCTTTCCTTTTTACGAGTTGCCATGGCCGTGGCGTCTCCTCCCAGAACTAGATCTCCTACTAATTTAATGGTTTCCATGCATCTCTCGAAACTTCATACACTGGAACTTTAATCCACCAGTCACAGGTTACTTAGAGATCATGCCTTGATAATGTAATTAAAATTACCTGAGGTCATAAAGGTGGCGGCCTATGATGTACTGGTGATTCTGTGGGATGATGTAATACGCTCTGCCATGTTCTGAGCAGCAACAATGCTTTCCCCAGGTGTCAAGTAGGTCCTGGCATCCTGCTCTTGGACCCCACGGCCTCCAGAACTGAAATAAACCTATTTTTACCCTTACAGATTACCTAATCTCAGGTATTTTGTTATAGCGTTAAGAAACAGACCACTGGGGAAGAATCCACTTTAATGGAGGAAGACTTAACTTACGTGTTCAGTCATGCTGTTGGCGGATTTCAGTTTCCCTGTGGCTGTAGGAGAGAGCTTCAGTTTCCTGATGTCCTTGGGCTGGAAGGTACTGTAAGTTCATTGAGGACACTCATTTCTTTTCCAACATGGCCACGTTCTTCAATAAACCATCAAAGAAAACTTCTAGAGCAAGCATGCAAATAAGATGTACTATAGACTAGAATGTGGTAACACACTTCACAGTAGTGTTTCATATACTCTGGCATACACATAGGGTAACATCTCCTCCCCTTCGTCAGTCACTATTGCTTAAAGCTAGTGGTGGCAAGTACCATTGTTTTTCCAGCAATGGCGGCTCTGAAGTCACTGACCTGCTCTTATGTCCCGCTCTCCTGCCCTGCCACCAAATGTAGATTTAAATAAATTTATATCATTCTATTTACCAATAATATTCAGGAATAAGAGGCTGGAAACCCACTAGCTCAAGTTGAGGAATAACTAGCTGGCCTTCCCTCTTAGCTACAATCTCTGAAAGAGAGCTTCCTTCTACTCTGCCAAACCAAAGAGTACCAGCCACACTCAAAGCCCCTCCCTACTACTTTCTGGGCATCTCTATTCATCTTCCAGATACCCTCTGACCTCTGACTCTGTGATTTCTTTCTGTTAACTAGTCGCTAGCTCCACCTCCTGAACCAAGGTTGATTTTATTTAGTTAGCCTAAACACAAACTCGGGGTTCACAGTGTTATCATATATCCCGTAACATACCACTTCAACAGAACAAGGATATTGTCAACTGAATAATTCCCAACATTCAGTTTGAACGACTGTATTTGAAGATGCTGCTTCAAGGAAGTACTAAAGGTTAACTGAGGAAGGAAGGGCGAGGCCCTGATCCAATAGGATTAGTGTCATTTTAAAGAAAAGATGCCACCAAGTTTTTCTTCATTTGCATGTACCAAGGAATGTCACACCAGGACATCCCTGAGATGGCGGCAGTCATCCTCAAGCCAGGAAGAATATTCCACCAGAATCTGAAGGGGCTTGGTCATCGTCATCAGAGGAGTCCAGGCTCTGGAAATGTGAGAAATGATTCCTGTTGTTCATACCACCCAGTATGTCTAATCTGTGCCATGACAAGCATGAACAATAGGAGACACAGATCACTGGAGAGGAGACAGAACTTGTCTGCCACACTTGGTATTATGAGGTTGTTGGAATTCCACATAGACATTCTAGAAGCTTCCAGGTAACATGTAGACTATCTGAAGGACACAGATGCTCTGTATCGTTCTGTAGGTCAGTGTGGGCCTGGGAAATATTAAATGTATTCTCCTAAAGTGACTCCAATAATGGTGTCTGGTGACCCACGAGTGAGGAATCCGAGGTTAGACCAGGCACATCTGAATCCTAACCTGGTCACTTCCTAGCTAGAGGACTTTAGCTCAATGCCTCCTTTTCTAGCCAGAATTTCTTTATCTAATTTGACATAGCAAATTGTTAGAAGAAAATATAAGCTAGGCATGGTGGTGCACACTTCTATTCCAGCACTCAGGAAGCAGAGACAGGTGGATCTCTGAGTTCAAGGCCAGCCTGGTCTACAGAGATAGTTCTAGGCCAGTCTTGGCTATACAGTGAGACTTTATAGGTATGGCTTCTGACATTAGTAGAGACACAGTCTCACAGAAAACCCCTGATCCTCTGGCTCCTGTAATCATCCTGCCACTTCTACTGCAAAGCTCCCTATGCCTCAGGTAAGGAAGTGTTTGGTAGATGTATCCACTGGACTTGGGGGCTCACTCTATTTCTCTAGAGTACTCTGAGCATTATCTGAGTTTAGCACATGGCCCTTGCCTAGCCTCAATGAGACATGTTCTTACATATTGTAGCTATGGCACCAAATCCTGGCCCAAACCAAAAGACTGGGTCTTTTGAGTGTGTTTTAAGTTGTTCACCTTTGAGGGGTATCAGAGCAAAACAGGGTTCATTCCTGGGTCTTATGGTCTGTGCAGCTGCACAGGACCATACACACAGAAGGGCCTCATGTCTAGAAAGCATGTAATTTGACTTAATTCATTATTTTTGAACAAGGATCTGTTAAGTTTTCAGTGGGCTAACCCAGTTTAGGTATATGTCCAATATAGCTTATTTTGATTTCAATTCTTAATAGCAATCTACAAGTGAAGCCTTTAAATTCCTACAACCCTTTATTTTGTCTTATTAATGTGTGTGTGTGTGGGTGCATGTGTGTCTATGTTTTTACAGGTGTTTGAATGTCAAGACATATGCATGGAAGTCAGAGGACAATTTTGGAGTCAGGCCTCTCTTCCTTCTTGCTGAGGCAAGGTCTCTCATGTTATTCTTGTATTGCATATTCCAGGCTAGCAAGAGATTCCAAGAGACCCTCCTGCTCCCGCCTCTCATCATACAATAGGAGCACCAGGATTGCAGGTGTGTGCCACCACATTCAGCTGGTTTATATGGCTCCAGGACTCAATCCCAGGCCTCAAGTTTGTAAAGCAGGTGCTTTCATCTGCTGAACCATCTCTCTGGCCCTATGTTTTGAGTCCTGACAGATCTTGAACGCTTTTCCTTCATATGAAATTTCACTGAGCATGGGTATGAAAACAGTGAACACTTCAGGATTTGAGAAAAGAACCAACACAGGAGTATCCCCTTGGTGTAGACCTAGTACATAGACATTTAGAAGTGTTTTTTTTTTTTTGCCCCATGTAGGTGGCACATGGATTCTTAGCTCCAATTTTCTAAGTGGAAAGGAGAGGGGAAAGCATTGTGGTTTGGGCAGAAGCAGGCCCCAAAGCTCATGTTGGAAGCCTGATCCCCAGTTCGCGGTGTGACAGAGAGATGACTGAATCATGAAGCTGTAACACTGTTTTTTAGCTAAATAGGCTAATATGAGACATGGCTTGGCAGAAAGACACTGGGGTGTCTTCTTGCTTCAGGCTCAGTGTGGCGGGGTCAAGGGATTATAGACTAAAACAAGCTCGTCCTCCTTTCAGAAAGCTAACACAGAAGATGCACAGGTAGCTTCTGCCTCATCTCCTGTTCTCTCTCTCTCTCTCTCTCTCTCTCTCTCTCTCTCTCTCTCTCTCTTCTCTCTCTCTCTCTCTCTCTCTCTCTCTTTCTCTCTCTCTTGGTTTTTTGAGACAGGGTTTCTCTGTAGCTTTGGAGCTTGTCCTGGAACTAGCTCTGGTAGACCAGGCTGCATCCTGAGTGCTCAGATTAAAGGCATGTGCCATCACCGTCCAATCACTGTCCAGCATCCTGTCTTCTCTTTCTTGACACAGGCTCTCACATATGCTTGACTTTACATAAGCTAGGCAACTAAGTGTTCTCCTGAACTGTATTCTCGCCATTTTATAACTTCTATTTTATAACAGGCTCTCCCTAAATTGTCTGCCCAAGCTGGGCTTGAATTTATGATCCTCCAGCCTCAGCCTCCCTAGCCCCTGGGATTATAGACCTGTTCTATTAGAATGTGCTTCTGAAAGTGAAGCAAGACAACCTATTTATCGTGGAATAGGTGCACAGGTGAGCTGAGGCTCTGGGGGGCTATTGGACAGAAGGCTAATTGACTGGGGTTCGCCTTAAAAGATGGAACTGGGAGAGGTTTCTAGTTTCCAGGCAGAGATATAAACACAGCCTGAGTTCTTGTTCCCTTTTCTGGTGCCCCAGGCACGAGGAAAAGGCAATGCATTTGGCAAGCAGCTAAGAACAACTTGGTATCAATTTTCTTTTCAGCAGAAGCCAAATCGCCTGCTATTGCAGACTGGAGGTTTTGTGAGGCCTTTTCACATTCATTTTGTATCATTGTAACTTTCCTGTAGTTAGATGTGCTGGAGAATCCCAAAGCGGCTGGGGACTAGGGGAGGGAGTAAACACTCTGAGCCAGGAAAAACTGAGAGGCCATGTGACTTGAGCCATTTTCTCTGGAGTGTGTGGATGGTCTCTTCCTCTCCCTACAGGCTGCCTTCTTCAAAACCCCAAATTGCTCCTGCGCCTGTCTTAGATTGGTGCTGTGTGACATGTGTATGCACACATGAGCATGTTTATATGGGACACCCTAAATGACTGCATTGGAAAATGAATGATACAGAGTCTACACAGAACGTGCTGATGTGTAATTATCCTCGTCACAAGGCAATGTGACTTTAAATGCTAACTCAGTGTTCCTCAGATGGGGTTCTAAAGACCATCAGCATCTTCTGAGCGTGTCAGCGAGTACTTGTGCCTGAAGTCAATTTCTGTGGCCTCAGCACAGAGACAATGAGTCTATGGGTTCCCATGCCCTCAGTGTTCAACACTTGATGAGGTCAATGTTGTGCCCTCATCCCGTCTCCTGGATCCACGACTATATCTAATTACATCTACCGCAGTGGCTCTCAACTTGTGGGTCCTGATCCCTTCAACAAACCTCTAGCTTCATAATGGTAGCAAAATTAGTTATGAAGTTGCAACAAAAATAATTTTATGGTCGGGGGTCACCACAACATGGAAAACTGTATTAAAAGGTCACAGCATGAGGAAGGTTGAGAACCACTGATCTGTGTCTAAATTTTGAGGCTTGATGGAGCAGGATGACAGCTAGCAGCAAAGCAGTCTAGTGGGCTATTCTAATAGTTTTAGAGTTCTAACCAAGCACATATATATGCCCTGGATTCTTGTTGCTAGTTCAGGACGTTGTTTTTGAGACAGGGTTTCTCTGTGTAACCCTGGCTGTTCTGGAACTTGCTCTGTAGACCAGGCTGGCATTGAACTCAGAGAGCTGACTGCTTCTGCTTCCTGAGTGCTGGGATCAAAAGTGTGTGGCACCATCATGCTCTGCCAGGACATACATTTATTTATTTATTTATTTATTTATTTATTTATTTATTTATTTATTTAGACAGCTTCTTAATATATTGTTTAGGCTGCCTTTAAATCACATTCCTCTCTTAACTTTTTAAAATAAGATGTCTGTGTATGAGTGTTTTGCCTGCAGGTGTGTATGTATACGTGTGTGTGCCTGGTGCCATGGGGGTCAAAAGAGTACTGGGAACTGAACCTCAGTCCTGTGCAAGAATAATCAGTGCTCTTAATTTCTGAGCCGTATCTCCTTCACAATCCTCTTGCCTCAGTTTCCCAAGTAGTTGAGATCCTATGTATGTACCAGTGCAGCAGGTTCTATGTGTGGTTTTTTGTTTGTTTGATACAGTCAGAGAAATGGGGAAGCATTGTTTGTGTGGAGTGTAGCAGGCTGTCCTGACACAGAAGAGCATTGAGCCTCCTTAACCAAGCCTATACCCCATTTGCTAAAAAGGCAGGAGGCACCAGCATTTCTGAGGGTAGTAGAGAGTTGATTTTCCTTTGAAAAGATATTAAATGTGAAAGTGTGTGCATGTCACAGATCTTAACGGTTGAGGTTGGGGTTAAAAAAGAGCACCCAGGTTTAGTTCCAGCATCCATAAGATTCACATCTATAATTCTAGTTCCAGAAAACTTGATGCCCTTTTCTGGCATCTGCAAAGGTATGAATGTGGTGCAGATGAATTGTGCACACATGTGCATGCACACACATCAACACTCACTCACTCACTCACTCACTCACTCACTCACTCACTCACTCACACAAAATCTAAATAGAGCCGGGTGGTGGTGGTACATGCCTTTAATCCCAATGAGTTCAAGGCCAGCCTGGTCTACAAGAGCTAGTTCCAGGACAGACTCCAAAGCTACAGAGAAACCCTGTCTTGAAAAGAAACAACAACAGCAAAAAAAAAAAAAAAAAAAAAAAAAAAAAAAAAAAAAAAAAAAAAAAAAAAAAAAACACCATCACCACCACCACCACCAAAACACAAGCAGAAGAAATGGCTACTGTCCACCATCCTGAGCCTTCCAGGGTGTCACCATGGTATGTGTGTTCACTATTCTGCTTTCTATCTGACAGTGTTTGAGGGAGGGATTGTTACTTTTTAAAAAATGAACAGACTCAGAAAGGCCGAGTTGCTTGCCAGCACCCCCAGCTTTGCTAATGCAGAAAATTCCTTGGCTAAATTTACTATAATGAATTGGACCCAGGTTTCTGTCTCTACAAATATCTTTTATGTAATTTCTCACACCTATCACTACATGACAGATGCCAGTAATTTGAATGGGAGGTGAGTGAGTCAGGACACTGCCCAATTCATGAAAAGAGAAGACAAGTTATACTGAATAAGAACAACTGGGGTCTGTTGGCTTTCAAAGTGTCCTGGGTTATACTCCCTTCAGACATGGCTGGATCTAGTTGGGCAATTTTGGGAATATCTCAGCCCGCTGTCAGACAATCTCTGTGTTGTGAAAGATAGCTTTCAGTAGTGTTAGGTCTACAACCTGGCAATTCTAAGTTCAAGGGCATTAAAAACAAAGGAAATGGCTTCTCTCATCCCCCGAAACAGCTGTGTGTATAGAACTAGTTTGTCTTAGATCTTATATTCACCCCTTATTCAATTATCCTGGCCAAGATTCTTAAGTGCTCGGTTAGTCAGAACTCTACCCTTATTTCTGGGGCCAGAGACAGGTATCCTATGTTCAGACGGTGGGAAACTGAACTAACAACTGATATGTCCTTAGTAAAAGAAGGAAGGGGTGAGCAGATGAAAGCAGCAGATATGCACTGCAGGGATCTCTTGGGATAGAAGGAGGTCACTAGATAATAAACAAAATTAAGAAAGTGTTAATTCGTTAGCTTTTGATGGGAGATAAATGCTTGATCCATGACTCAACTGGTCATTCACTTAGAGCTCGGCCTGTCTCGTCTGTCAGTCCAGCTAAGGGCAGGTTGACTCTGTAGTACAAAATTAGAACAAGTGGAATGAGATGTTCCTAAGAAATATTTCCATCAAACTATTTGTAGGCACATTAAGGTTTGTTCTAAGGGAGGGAAAAATCTCAAATATGATATGCAAAGGACCGACATTTACTCTGGAAATGAAGTCCAGAGGTAAACAGTTCTGTCCTGTTGCTCTACCAGCATTCACACAGGGCTTTCTTCCTCCTGGTCAATCAGCAACATGGCTCAGCACTCAGGCAAGTCCGCCTTCTATCTGGCAAGTGGAAGAAGAGGGGATGGGTACACTTTTAAGGATAAGTAGCAAAAGTTGCTCATCTCTGGCTACAAAAATCTAGTAACTAACCTCGTGATGGCTAATTTTGTGGTATCTGCACTGGACTTGGAAGTTCAAAGAAACCAAGAAAAGCAATATGCTTTAGTGTCATGTCAAGATTAGTTGTGAGGATCAAGTAGAGGAAGGTCTACTTCCAATATGGGTGGAGCCCAGACAGAACGAACTTGGAATTTATCAAACCTCTGTATCTGGATTGAATTGTTCTCTCAGCACTCCAATGGGTAGGTGGCCTATTGTAAGATTCTTGAGTCTCCATAATAATTTCCCTAATAAGCCCCCATCATATATCTATACCAGTATCTTGAACATACATACATCCCATTGGGTTTGCTTCTTTGGAGAACCTGAATTTGGTGGGGTTTTACTTGCCAAAACAGGGTAAGAAATGTGCTTATTTGAAGAACAGATGCAGTGGCTCTCAACCTTCCCAATGATGTGACCCTTTAATACAGTTCCTCATGTTATGGTGACCCCCCAACCATGAAATTATTTTATTGCTACTTCATAACTGTAATTTTGCTCCTGTTATGAACTATTTGACATGAAATATCTGACATGCAGGATATCTGATATGCTATCTCTCTAGGGGACATGACCGCCAGGTTGAGAACCAGTCTTCTGTCAGAATGTGGCACTCCAACCGCCAGCCTTTTCTTTGCTATAGCGAAGGGCTTATCCAAACGTTGAGCATCTGTTATCTGGAAGGCAAGCATCTTCAAAAGGCAGCTGTGAAAGACTTCATCCTTATCCCGTTCCTTCTTTAAGAGCTGGGGATCCAGCCAGGCGGTAGTAGGGCATGCCTTTAATCCCAGCACTCGGGAGGCAGAGGCAGGCGGATCTCTGGGAGTTCGAGGCCAGCCTGGTCTACAAGAGCTAGTGCCAGGACAGGCTCCAAAGCCACAGAGAAACCCTGTCTCGAAAAACTAAAACAAAACAAAACAAAGAGCTGGGGATCCAACCCAAGGCTTTAATACATGAGACAGGTGCTCCACCATTATCTCCAGTTTGTTGCTTTTTTTTTTTCTTTAAAAGATTTCAGGAACTAGTCATGATGTTTTTTTTTTTTTCCTTTAAAAGATTTCAGGAACTAGTCATGTACCAGGCTGGCTTCAAACACACAGCAATCTTCCTGTCTCTGCCTCCACTGCTGAGCTACCCATTTGTTCATTACAGTCTTATTTGAATTAGACCATGTTCAATGTAACAATTTTAAAAGTTATATTTAAATTATTTAATTTAGAACCAGCATTTTCTTGGAAATAAAGGGCATCTGCTTTGCATAACTACAAAGTCATTGTAACAAGTGTATTAAATAAAGTTTCACCAAACTCAATTTTCAGTAATTGTTTCATTCAAGTGTTTCCTAATTTTAATTGTATCAAATCACCTTCTAGAAAGACTGGAACAATGCACGTTCTCATTAATAAGGTAAAGAGAGTTCTCATTGATTCTAATTTTTGCTACCACTGTAGATAATTGATATTTTAAATAGGGATAGCTGTGAGCTGCCACGTGGGTGTTGGGAACTGAACCTGGGCCCTCTACAAGCGCTCTTAACCCCTAAGACATCTCTTTAGTCTTTTATTTCATTTAGACACTGTATTTTTGTGTTCATAAGTAGAAAACACTATCCTGAGTGAGGTAAGCCAGACCCAAAAAGAGGAACATGGGATGTACTCACTCATAAATGGTTTCTAGCCATAAATAAAGGACATTGAGTCTATAATTCATGATCCTAGAGAAGCTAAATAAGAAGGTGAACCCAAAGAAAAACATATAGGCATCCTCCTGGATATTAACCTTCACCAGGAGATGAAAGCAGACAGAGACAGAGTCCCACATTGGAGCACCGGACTGAAACCCCAAGGTCCAAATCAGGAGCAGAAGGAGAGAGAGCATGAGCAAGGAACTCAGGACAGCGAGGGTGCACCCACACACTGAGACAATGGGGATGTTCTATTGGGAACTCATCAAGGCCAGCTGGACTGGGTCTGAGAAAGCATGGGATAAAACTGGACTCGCTGAACATAGCGGACAATGAGGACTGCTGAGAAGTCAAAAACAATGGCACTGGGTTTTGATCCTATTGCACGTACTGGCTTTGGGGGAGCCTAGGCTGTTTGGATGCTCACCTTACTAGACCTGGAAGGAGGTGGGAGGTCCTTGAACTTCCCACAGGGCAGGGAACCCTGACTGCTCTTTGGGCTGATGAGGGAGGGGGAGTTGATTCGGGGAGGGGGAAGGAAATGGGAGGCAGAAATCTTTAATAAATAAATAAGTAGCTGTTATAACTTTCTGTATATGTATTTTGCTTAAAAATCCATTATGAATACATCAGTTGAATAATCTTGATCTGTCTTCCATGTTTAACTTTTTTCTAGTTTTTTGGGTTTTTTTTTTTTTTGGTTTTTATTTTTGAGACAGGGATTCTATGTGTAGTCCTAATTGTCCTGGAAGTCAGTCTTTAGAACAGGCTGACCTCAAACTCAAAGAGGTCCTCCTGCCTGTCTCCCAAGTACTGGGATTAAAGGTGTGCACCACCATTGCCCAGTGTAAGTAATCTTCTTATACCAATATCTTTATGCCATATTATTTATAGGTTTTTGAGTAAGTTTTCAAAGGGCTGCTGGCTAAAAAACATGCATTTCAAACTTTCATTTTTGTCAAATTACCTTTTAAAAAGATTGATACAATCTACATTCCCAACACGAATGTTAAAAAAAATCATCTTGTGTCCTAACTTTTGTTAGTACCATAGAAGGTTGCTGTTTGAAAATTTTGCCATCTGACCGATGTGAATGTACTACCTTCTGTGGCTGACTTGTTTCGGCTGACTGCTTTCATGCTTACAGAGATGCAGAAGAACACACTGGCTCAAGCAGACTGAATTAGGCCTGTTGTGGAAGTCACAGCTCTATTACCCACTGTGTGACATGGGCAAGAGTCCTTTAAAGGTGGTTTCTTTTGCAGGAGCATTTCCTCTCTCTTAAGGCAGATTGAGAAGGCCCAAAACAATACCCAGCACAAAACAGCACTAAATGACTAACAATTGTGTGCATTCGCCACATTTTGATCAACAGTGAACCACCTATACCACAGTGGTCCTTGACAGATTCAGACTAGTGGCACTGGGCATTTTAGTTAGTGTTAAGTATACTCTGACATTTACATAACAAAACTGCCTAACAATGCATTTGTCAGGACATATACCTGTAGTTATGATGCACATCTGTTAGCGTATCAGGGATAGTAATCCTGAGTCTGTTATGTTGGAGATACTTCCTTAGTCTAACATATCTTTTATAGGTTTGTTTTATATAAATACATTTATCATCCTCTTTATGGCTTCTAGGGTCTTGAATTTATGAAAATCTATTGGTTTCCCTTTTGGTTAATCATGCTGCTTTTAGGAGATTTTAATAACACTCTAATTTTTTCTCATTCTTAGCTCATCATCAGGTGCTAGTCTGGATTCAAGCACTGAGGATCAGGGTTTTATTTGTTGCCTAAAGGTAAGTCTCTGGACTGAAGCTGTTCTTTTAAACTTATGTCACCCAATGAACAAGCATTTCTGCCTAATTGTTTTGGTCTTGGATCCCTGACATTTGCTCTTATTATACATGATTCCAAACATCAAGGGAGGATACTGTTTTTAAGTCTCCCTCCCAGGAAAGGAAAAACAAACAAACAAACAAACAAAAACCTTTCCCTTCAGGACTTCTAGGTGGGTTACCACTACCTTTAATTCAGTTTCAGGGGAATAATCATTTTCATGAGGGTCAGAAGTTTAATATTTTATTCTGATTCCTTCAGGTCATTTGGTTACCAGCAATAGAAAGTCATATAAAATTACATTTATTTGTACATATGTATCAGCACAAATGTGGATGGGGGTCAGAGGACAATTTGCTGGAGTTGGGTCTCTCCTAATATGTACTAGGGACCCAAAATAGGTTGTCAAGCTTGGCAGCAAGGACATTTATCTGCTGAATCATCTTGCCAATCTGAAAATTTCATTTTTTTCCCTTACAAAAAGTAAACTTGTAAAGATGTATGATTGTCTACAATTAAAAGAAAATTTGAGTAATAGGCCTTGAAAACAGGTATGAGCGTTCTTTAGGGGATTTTGTATCATTATCTATATTGTTTCTTTGGAACATTTTCATTACAATGATTCAATTCCTGCCACTTTGCCTCTGATGTTTTTCTTTAAAATAGAAAGTCCTGGTGGGAAACCAATTGTGATAGGATACACTTGGACTGCTCAAACTTTGGCCAGGAGTATGAGGTCAGTATATTGCCATGTACTCTCCCTCTAAAATAACAGAAAGAGAAGGTGTTCTTTTTCAAGAAGAGTGGAGTCATCAGTGAAGGAAGAGATTTGGAGCAAGCCAGAGCAATGGATGTGCAGTATACTAATAGTGGAGAAGAGAATCATCAGTGGATTGGTAGCCAGGATGCAAACGTCACACTGTCAGAACTCAGGGGTGCTTCAAGACACTCGTGGGAGCTTGTCTAAGCTCCAAATCCAGGGTACATGTTAAGCCTTAATGACCTTTACTGCAGTGACGTGGGAGTTTAAAAAGTGATTCGTTGCCTTCTCTTTGCCTGATGTGAGCAATGCAACCAGGATTTAGTAGTTTAGCCATCACTTTTAAATCTGGAATAATCTTTCATGTAAAATGAAGCTATCAAGATATTGTAATTTTGATGACTCAAGCTGTTTTAAAGGATACTTTCAAACCTAAGGAACACTTACCAAACTCTAAGCTTCCTAACGTTTAGCAGCCTACCAGCTTACGTAATGAAGACTATATTGCTATTTGATATACAAGGGCTATTTTAAATCATTTGACAAAGAGGCTCAGGGTTAAGTAACTTGCCCAAAAGGAGGCATTTATTTTTAAAATTCAGATTTTTAAATAAATTCTAATGTGGTAGTGTAAAATAGTCAAAGTTGAATCTTGTGTAATCTACACTACTCAAAGAAAGCCAGTGATAGACTTTTCTACGCATTTACAAAGGTAAGCATACACTTCAAAATGAGTTCACACAATACATTTCTTTAACTTGTTTCATTTATGGTCTTGTGGCCATTTTTCGATGTCTACTCACAATACATATACCTTATTTATGTAAACAACTATGTACACTTTCTTTTATGGCTGAACCATATATTCAACCAGTTTTCAAAGTTTCCCCCAGTAATTTTTATGATTCTATAGTGTTTTATTCTGTGTTTTTCTTTTGGAAAATAATTTCGTTATGGCCTTGACCTCAAGCTTAACAAATATCCTGGACAAGTCAAGCTTCATTGCTGATAAATGCTGTTATTAGTCAGGACTCACTTTCAAATAATAGAAACCCAACTCAGAGTAACTTCAACAAAAAGGGTATTTATTGGTTCACATAACTGCAAAGTCCAGGGGATATACCACTAGCTTCAGGCACAGCTGGATCCAGGGGGCATAAATGTTGTCATCAGAACTCAAGTCTTTCGCTCTTTTGGCTGTTTCCCTCTGCACTGGCTTCATTTTCTGCCTGGCTCATTGAACATAGTAGGCCCTGTTGGTTTGTGTTTTTCTCCCACAAAGCTAAAACATCTAAGTTAAGGGAACTTCTCCGCAACTGAGTAAACCACCTAGGGCTGATTATCATTGGACAAACTTGAATCATGCATCCATTCCTGAACCAATCACTAGAGTCAAGAAGGACTTTGCTGATTGATGAGGTTGGAATAACATGTCCAGCACAAGATTCAACAAGTGTCTAAACCACATGGACTGAAAACTGGAAGAGATGGTTCCAAAAAATATCAGGAAGTTGTTATAGTGAGATGGAATGGGCAATAAAAGAGAACATCCAGGGATAAGGCCAAGTACAGAGCTTAATCTTTGCCCATAAAGTTGGCTTATAGTAGTTGGTATTTCTTCCTTGGTAATCAAATTCTAAAAATCACCAGGAGCGATGTCTGTCCTGTCCATAGGAAGCCTACAAATCACTTAAATGAATAATTTCCATTAGCTTCATACTCGAGGATTCACCATAGAGTTTTCATTCAAGTCAGATTGACATTGGTGATGTGAAGCAGGAAAACCATTCTCCTATTTGGCAAACAGTTTGAATCTGTTTGAGTTAGCTGCAAATTAAGTTCAGTGGTCAAGTTCTGGTGTTGCTTTATGTCTCAAGGTGAACTTATAATTTCTTAGTCCTGGTCAATCATATTCATTTCTTAGTTATTACAGAAAAAAAAAGCAATGCACTCTTGCTTTTCAACCTGATATACTTCTGTTAGATCAGATGATTCAGGTGTTGAAAATAAGCAAGATTATTCTCTAAAGTTGTTGGTCAAGGAGTATGCAGCATGGTCCTCCCTGTTGTGAACATTGAGTTCTGGTAGGATATGGTACAGGTTCCTTCTATTCAAAATTCGTTGATGGAACTGGGCACGAGCCTGAAACTGATGGTATTCTCAAGGCCAGTTAGTCTAATTGCAGTAGCATGTCAAAACAGGCATGTCAAAACAGGGCTGAAGACAGGTAAACAGACAGAATAATTTCAGCAGGGCCAGTCATACCAATAGTTAAACTATAATCTGGAAGAATAGGCAGATTAATAATGAAGTTCTGTAAATTAGTTTTTGTCCTGGGTACTCCAGAGGTAATCCAAAGGGTTTACTCCAGACAAAATTTTTTTGTATCTTAAAGGGCCAGTTGGGTATAGCAGCTTTCATTTACCTGCTCATCTGTGCAAGAACTGTCAGCTTAGAAGGCTATATCCTCAATGCAGACTTGAGGTTCTATTTAGGAGTCTATGCTACATCTGAGAGCAACAGGATTGTAGAGCCAGGTTTGTTGTAGTTGGCTCTACTTTCTTTGGTAATCAAGTCTTCCCCTTCTGTAATACAGCCCATCGCCAAGAATCTTAAAGGCAAGTCAAGGCCTCAGACTGGTTGGTTGGGTGGCACTGTTGTAAGATTTAGATGAGCTCCAAGGCATGAAGACGGTAGACAAGGCCCTAGAATAAGGCTTTCGCCTTAAGTTTTAGTTTTCTATTTATCCAATCACTGATTAGATTGACTGCTCATTTTAACTAAGTATGGCAGAATCAGAAAGAATGACTGGCAGTGTAGTTTTTTTATTTTTCCTACAGATACAGTAAAAAGAAAGAGCTAATGTAGAGATAATAGAAAAGTGAATCTGTGATTTCTTCTTTACAAATAATAGTTGCAGATAAAAGCAGAAATCATCCCGATTTTGATTTGTTGACCGTGAACAGTTTAGAATAACCCGATCTGAGTTTGATTTGCTGATTTGTGTCAACAATTATACAACCATGGTTAGAGGGTAAGAAACAAGAATATAAAAAGCGCAGTTCCAACGTTTACCCAATGTACTCAAGAGTAGCTGATGGTAGTTGGCCCTTTGACTATGAAGTTGAAGAATGAGATTTTCTCAGGTCACAAAGTCTTGTTTACTATGATTTCAGTATTCAGGGATTTTTATCCTTTTCACAAAAAAAAAAAATTAATCTTAATGTCTTAAGAATACTTCATAGTAAGGAATAAAGTCAGTCACTCTGAACTAGTGTAAAGTGATAGTACGAGACAGATGGAACTCCATTAAAACATCCAACAGGACACTCAAGAATATTGAAAAAAATCCTTAGCTGCCATTTATAGATTATTTTTTCCAAGTTAGTCTAATTTTCCAGCAAGAAGGTCGACAATATGCTACTTGAAATGTCTAGCAAGCTATCATGGCCTAGAGTCAAAGAATCTGCGTCCAACTATGCCCATCACATACATCTGATGGTACCAAGCCTGAAGAATAATCATTAAAGAATATTTCAATGGTAGAGGAAAATTGTCCAGCTATGTTTTAAGTCACATATGATAAAGGATGTTCAGAATATGTCTTCACGATCATCTGTTCCATGTAGAGGTGAGTAGTTAAATTAATTTTGAAAAGGCAGAAATAACAAGTGTTGGAGGAATTTAATTTTTCTTTAAGCCCTGGAAACAGTAGTTATTAAATAACAGGAAACCATGGAGCAGTTTAATCACTAGTCACATGAGTTGAAATTGAGACAGTGAATGATAATCAGGTTACAAGTCCCTTTAGGAAAAACTGTATTTGGATTTTGCTTCACAGTTAATGATTATCCTTCGTATGTGGAGTACCATAGTTTATGTGGAGAGGTCAAATAAACAACTTGGTCTAAGATGGCCACAATGAGGCATCAGCTTCAATACCAGCTTTCAGGCAATTCCTATATCCAAGTTCCAAGACTTCCAAGCCACATACTTCCAGTACCACTAGGTACAGGTTTGTGAAAGTTAATGGGGTTCTTCGGTGTAGGATACACATGTATTGCTCTCTGGCTATATCCAACTCCAGGAAGTCCACCTTGGATGGAATGCTATTAATAAAAATTTCACTTGACAACGCTGTGTGATCGGTCTCTGGACAAATACCCATCTCCAAACATGTTCGGCATCAAGTGAATATGAACTATATAGAATTGGAAATACACATAAGGTCAGAATGTCATTCAGGTCAAACATGTTATCTAGGGCAGTGGTTTCCAGCAGTATCTTCTGAAGAATTTTCCATAAAGAAGTCCCTTTAGTTGTCACCATGATGGTAAAGGAATAGTTGTGGCAGGCTGCAGATCCCTACTCCAGAGCAGCTTCACTTTACTCTGGACACAGCTTTCCTTCAAAGGACTTCATTAAGCACAAAGCCTTTGGAAAATCAGTGATAAGGATAAGTTGTTCACAAAATGCTGAAACACAAAAAATAGGTCATGGGAACCAGAATATGAGTAAGCAAGCTCAATGCTAAGACAAAGTAGACAAAGTATTTGTTTATTCTCTCCCTGATGTGGACCATGTTATTGACTGATGGAATTAAAAGCGTCTACTGTAAATTTTGATTAGTGACTAAGATGACTAAAAAGGCTGACCATGCTCTAGTGGGTGCCCAAGAGTATCTGGGCAACATAAACTGAGGGAAAGGGGGCACAAAACTGAAAGAGAGCAGGGAGTAGTTTTTGGTAAGTTAGGGGGTAAATATGATCAAAATATACTGCATGAAGTTCCCAAAGAATTGATAAAAATAATTGTATTAAAAAATGACTACCAGGGAACAAGACTATTGGTTTTAAGCTGTAATATTTCTGGGAATTTGCAAATAGTACTTTTGAAAAATTCAAAGTTGGATGACTTCATTTAAGCAGTAAGATCTCACTGGGCCTCAACTCTAATTCTTTTCCCTCCTTACTTGAGAAGTGATTCCTTTAAAAGTTACAACATGACTCTATTAAGAAGTTACTGCTAACTTAATTGACACAAAAGTCAATTTCCCCCCATTCTCCCTTGAATTTCAGAGGCTCCCTTGACAAAAAGATAGTATCAAAATGTATAACCCTCAGATGTAACAATAATTCAAGCAGTTAAGGACATAATATGAGAAAGGGCAGTTTCAAAGACAGTGAATTTATTATGGGGTCACCAGGCCAATCTGCTGATAATTAAGCACTGGCAAGACAGTTCTAACAGTTTCCCATTCTGTTAAAAAAGAATACTGGAAAAAACAAAAGCAAACAAAAACCCGCAGCAATCTATTTGAACGATGTATAGCACACTGGGCTAAACAGCTAAATGAAGCTTTATAGCATGTCTTTGAGACCCTAATATACTACACTGAACTGTTTGTGTAGGGACACGTATTACATTTTTTTTAACCACCTCACTGGACAACAAAAATTATAAATTATATGCATATATATAAAAGCAAATGGCTTGTTCTACCTATTAATTTGGGGACAGACCACTGGTAAGCTTTCTCTGTCTAGGAACATTAATAAAATTTAAAAGCAAAGAACAATTGCAGATCTGTAGTTAATGTGGCTATTCTTGGAAAGACCATAAAAATGAATAAGAAAATGTAAAAATACTTGTTTCATACTGCATAGCCTTGTTTCCTAACAATTTTTTTTTTAAACCAAATCACCAGCCACCATGGAGACTGCTTGCTCCCACACCTTAGTGACATCATCAAGGGATTCTGGGCTAAATATAGTTACCATGATTAAACTTCAAACATTGTGCTCTACTAAGGGCAACATATAGTCTAGAAGCTTGAACATTTTCAGTCTCCAGCCATTTTAATACTGTGAATAATATGAAAGCTAAGATAATGCCAAGGGTAATACTGGACTGGGAGTCAGAAGGACTGCCTTCTACTACTGTATCACCTTGGATAATTGCTTAAATTCTTAAATTTCTATTTCCTCATTTCAAAATGGTGATTGTGTTGATAACTGACACAAATATTATATGAAAGTGCTCTGAACCTGTAAAGTGCTATACAAACAGAAGAGATTACCATATAGGTTCTATCTTGATGTATCAGAAGTCTTTTCCGGAATCTGGTTGAAGTCTGGTGAGATGGTTAGGTAAAGGGATTCCTTAGTAGATTTTCTTATATTGGTGTGAAAAGTTTTGGTTCCTGAGTAACCCAAAGATGATACTATGAGGAATTCGATGTGCCTTAGTTTTGATCCCAATGGGTCAGAATGTCTGCTTTCTCATTCAGTAGACAGCTATAGATTTGAAGGAGGAAAAACAAAACAAAACAAAACAAGAGTCCAGTGACCTTGACAGGATCCTAGTCAGTTCATTAAACTTCAGTCATTTGAGATTGTGGAGTATGTTCCAATGCTGTTTTCAGAGATGATGCCGTTTTCAGACAGTGTTGACAATTCACAAACAAAACAGAACACAAAATCCCCTGGTCCAAGTTTACTATGTGTCTCTGAAGACTTTTAACTGCAGAAATGAACTGTACATTTATGGAATAAACTTGGCCTTTATTGTGATAAAATAGCTTCAGTTATTTGGCTTGAAGACTCTTGACTGCACTATAAAGGGCTGTGCTGAATCTGGGCAGAGAAGAACAGGAGTGGAGGTAAAGATCACGTCATGATGGCTGAATGCTTCTTGGGTCACAGTGGTCCACTGGAATGGTGTCTTCTTCAGTAGTAAGGTGGTAGGAATCACCATGGACAGAAATCCAGGTATCAGTTCTGCAGGCTGATAGACTAGCAGAAGGAAGGTCATCACAGGGTCCAGGTGAAGACTCAGCAATCAGGAGGCACAGGACTAGAAAGGGCAGGGAAAAACAGATAAGGTAACAGGCACACAGAATTATAAACACAGGAGTTTAACAATGAGGTGGGGGTTGCTGTCAGTACATCAACTGTCTGGTGGGCAGTCACAAGCCTGGCTTAGATGGTAATAAATTGCTAGAGGCAAGGTCAGTTAAAAAAAATTTAGGTTGGGTTAAAAAAAATGCTCAGAGTTCTCTAATAGAGGTAATATTCTGACTGTCTCAGGGATCAACAAATATAAAACTCCTACTCTGGGGCAGTAATTTGTTTTCAGGTTGCTAGCCATTAGGTGAAAGGGAGGAAAAGTGGTTTCACAATTGGTATAAAAAGTGAGATTTTAGGTAACACACCAATTTTACCCTTACTTTCTCAGTATTGTTCAAATGCTGTCTTATGCTCCTGTCCTATAAAACTCTCCTAATCTTCACTTTAACAAATTCTATCTCGACCAAGACAGTATTAAGGCCTTGGTCAGTCAACCTGCTCTCAATTCCTTTTTGGGTTTAATGGTTCCCTAGTTTTCTTTTAAATCTAGATTTAAGAAATAAGAGTGTGGTTTATATCTAATGAATTCATTTTATCAAGAGTAATGTTAGATATAATGTAGAAATTATGGTCCCTGCTTTAAAAAAGGCTTCATTAGAAGTGGTGGCACATTTGGGCAAAGATGAATAAAACCAAGGCTATATGGAAAAATAACAAATGCACCCAAGTAACTTTTATCAGATTTTGCACATAAAAGATTAAAGTCACTATAAAGATTTTCTTTCTGATGTTAAGAGAGCCACAGGGATGACAGCATTTTAGTTGTATAGGAGATAGCAGAGCGGTGCCAGGTGATAAACCACAGAAGTGCATTCTCAAGGTAAACAACAAAAATGGAAAGCAGGGGAATTTTGGAAAATGGCAAGTACCGTAGGTTCACTTTGGATGGAGTGTTGTCAGTTTGCACTGAGGGTCTGGACAGAAACCCAGGTCTTCAAGTTCCCAGTAACAATGCTGGTGGCAGTGCTTGTTGACTTGTTGCCTCTTTACACACAGCAAAATCAACAGTTCCAAAGTTGAAAAGTACAAGACATCTACCTCCAGAGTTCCTGCCACATCTTGACAAGCTCTTCTAGGTCACAGGTCCAGCAATTGAAAATCTGGAAACCTGGAGTCCACAGTGGCAGTTAACAGGGAAAAGTGTATCTGCTCCAATTACTGCAAACACTTCATGAACCTCCAATCCTGGACATCTGTGCTTTGTCACGGAATTTCAAGCTTTTAAATTCCAGTTGATTTTTCTTTTTCTCCTTTCTCCTCCTTTCTCCAGAGGAAAGCCTTTTAACACCACAGTCTTAAAGAGTCTTTTGAGGTACATCCAGATTTAATTACAAAAGAACTAAGACCAACACATTTTTCTCCAAAACAGTCATTTCTCTTGAAGGGAAATCATTTGTCTCTGGCCCTTTGGTAAAGGGAACAGTCAACTTAATTTTTTATATACATTTGAATAAAATATCGGGATTGGTAACCTCTAATCATACAAAATACACTTAAATATGTTGTGTTCACTTGCTTCGAGAGCTGTACCACTTGATAAGCACCACTCCACAAAACGAAAATGTTTGAAATGCAACTGTTCAAACATTTTTATAGTGTTTGCTGGATAATGGCCTGCAATTTGAGGAAAGCAGCTGACAATTAACAGAAATAAACAAAAAACGGCATTTTGGCCATTTCAGTCTCACACTTGCAAGCAATTAGAATACAAGGCTGGCCAGGAAAAAGGTAAGCTTCAAATTACTTCCAAATATACTGATTTTGTGGTTCAACCAGAGTCCAACAACTTTTCAGAGACTGTTAACCTTCAATTAATAATAAGAACCAAACCAAACAAGCCAAATCAAAAATAATCCCAAACAGTCTCAGGAATCCAATGCCTGGTTTAGTCTGCTTCAGGGAGCCCGCTTGCTAAATATCCACCTGCACCATTAGCTGGGTTTGGCAGCACCATTTAAAAATAAGCCTGTTCACTATCAACCACGCAAACCAGGGATACAATATAGGAGCAAACGACAGATGTCAATCATGGTCGTAGAAAATGGTCAATGAAAGAAAAGTAGTCAGGCACCAGTACAAGCAGCAGAAAAACAATTGCTGGGCCAAAGATTACATTTCTTGATACTACAGAACACATTCACTCCTAATTGTAGCTGCTTTATATTGGGTGCCACTGTACCACGTGTATCTGCCACCCTTCAGGCACCCTACGGTGAGAGGAAAGGGCTTAGAATAGAAGCCAAGCAGTGAAATGATGTTACCCGAAATAGCCACTATGCATTAAGAAGCAGCTCACATATACCAGGGACTCAAATGGGGGCTTCAAATTGGTTGTGAAGGGTCCCAAATCACATGTAGGCCTCAGTTTCCTCCCGGTGGCATACAATTGTTCTCTTCTGGGTCACAGCCCCCTTTGAAAACTTGCTATTGATGGGTCTGCCCATTCCCCAAGAATGCACTTTCCCACACGTTTCTGCACACAAATTCAAGGAGCCTGACGATCTCCAACTCCAATAAAAGGTTCCCGGATTTAACTCCTGGGAATGAGCAATTGCTAAGTCTTCTCGCAACTCAAAAAATAAAAACGATAATCATCCTTTATGTAAACGGACGCTTCTGTAAAAGCGCTTTCAATCCCAGACACACACTGATAGGCAGAGGAGGAAACTGAGGCGCAGACAAATTACAGAGTGACTTGCCTAAGGTCACTCGGCCAGCGGGTGGCTAGGCCCGGAAGCAAACCCAGATCTTCCGACTCCGGAGCTCGAATCCCCACCCCGGAGCTGCCGCCAGAGCTCCCGCCCCCCCGCTAAGGTGGCATGAGTAGGAAAAGGCAGAGGAGAAAGCCCACCACCAACCATCCTCCCGCGCCCTCCTGTCCCTCCAGCTGCGTCCTAGCAGGCCCGGAAGGGTGGCGCCAGGCCTCCAGGCCGGCCCCGGCCACCCCAGCCTCCCCCGCCGCCTCCCCGGGAGCGGGGCGGAGCAGCTGCCCGCCGCCGCCGACCACCCGGACGACTCCTCGTCGAATCGCAAACGCATAGGCCGCCGCCCGAGTTCTGCGGACGAGAAGAAAGACGCGGCGCGAGCGCCAACGGCCACCGGGCGCGCGCCGCGGCGGCCGGGCCTGCGCCCCAAGAGCTGGATGCCAGAGCAGGAGGAAGAGCCGCCAACCGATCGCTCGATCGACCGCACGCCCGCTCCTTCGCCCTACCAGACCGGGGAGGGGGGGAGGGCGCGCCAGGGCTTCTTCGAGTTAGGGGCCTGACTCCCCGGCGACAAGACAAGATGGCTCCTCCGCTCTGCGCTGCAGCTCCCGTCCCGGCTGCGTCGCTCGGCCCGCCCCCGGTACTGTTTCTTTAAATGGCGGAGAGGGTCAGGCAAGCAGGAAGAGAGGCGCGCGCCCTCACGTGACGGGGGCGGGCCGGCGCGGGCCGGATCCGGTCACGTGGGCCCGCGTCGCTCGCCAATCCGCAGGTGGGGGTCTCGGGGCGGGGGCGGGAAGACTCGCGGCGTTGTGATTGGCCGAAGGCGCGGCGGAGAGGCCTGGGAGGCCCGGACCGTCGGGAGTGAGCGAGGCGGCTCGCGCTGCGCGCGCTGACGGAGACAAAGCAGTGCCCGAGGTCGCCGTGGCGGCGGTGGCGGCCGAGTCCTGAGCGCCGAGTCTCGTGACGCCAGCCCTGTCGTCATCTGTTCGGGCGCGGCGTGGCGCGCGGGCGGCGGCGGAGGAAGCGGCAGCACATGGTTCCAAGAGCGCGCCGCGGTGGTTGAGTTCCAATTCCGCGGGGAGGGACAAAGGCATCTGCGAGCTGCAGGCAACGCCCGACCGGACCCCGGGGGGGAGGGGGCGTGCTCGCCGCTGTCCTCCCCGTTCTCTGTCCTGGATCCGGAACGAGTGACTTTCTCGGAGGTGGCCGCAGGACCCGGGCCTGGGCGGGCCGGAGGGGCCCGAGGCTGGCTTCTGAGGGGGGTGGGGGAAGGGCGCGTCTGAGGCGATCCGGGCGGGTGTGCTGGGAGGCGTCTCTGGGGGCCACGCTGAGTGATTCCACCCGCCACCTGTGGTGACTGTGGCCTCCCAGCCAGCTGTGCGGGGGACGGGGCTGGGGTGGGGGGTACAGGAATCCGTCGGTCAGCACCAAGGACCTGCCAGTCGGGAAGCGGTGAGGCGGGAAAGGGCATCCATCGCTCCACCGCTGGAACACCTGTGTGAGGAGTCTGGCGTCTTCGGCGGTGACGAAGCCTCCCGTGGTAATGACTTAGGTGAACCGTCAGCTTTATGACAGAAGTAGGTCAATCTCTTGGTTCTCTTCAGGAAACTTAGGAAAACAGAAAAGGACTCGAAGAACGTGAAGATGAAGCCGCAATAAACCGCCAGCTTGGAAGACCATTCCGAACCATTCACTCCGGAGGCTTCGGGAATTGCAAGAAGGACGCTCTACGCTTGCTGCTCTTAAGGACTGTAGGTTTAGGATGTGGTTCTTTCCAAAAGTATTACATCATAGTCACTGAAATACGTACATCACTTGCAATTTCAAATATCTGACAATATTTTAGATAGTCGGGAAATTTTGCTCTATGAGTCACTAAGAAGCACAGATTTACCCTTGACTGGATCAACCCCTGGGAAAGCCTGTTCCGTTCTATGTTCTCCACTGTTAACGGGCAAAGACTGGAGACTCACCGCAGTCATGGCCTTCACCAATTACAGCAGTCTCAACCGAGCTCAACTAACCTTTGAATATCTGCACACAAATTCGTAAGTATCCTGTAGGTGCCACTGAGATAACCTAACTCCTTGGTGTTAATATGGAAATCCTTTCTCCAGAAAATTTTGCTTTTTTATCCTTTGGCATGTGTCATTGGATGTCTTGAGCCATATTGAAGAACCGAGATCAGTGAAATATTTGTTGCTAATCTAGAAGAAAATGATTTTCACTTACTGGATCACAGTTTTCTAAATGCAAACTTTATATGGAGTCAGTATGTTCAGTTGTCTCATCTGTTTGATAGGAATCCAACAAGAAGGGATCGCCAACATTTGGACCATCTGGTGTCAACTGTTGTACATCTTTAGTGACAGCCTAGACAATTGGGTTTATAACAAGTGTTTCTGACAACAGCAAGATGATGGTGACACGTAAATGACCAACTTGGAAGAAGAAAGCTGTTATTTTTTTTCAGCAAGCAATTGCCTTTATTTATTTATTGGCAAATTGGCAGTATATCCAATGTTGTTTGTATATGCTAAGCAGAGTGGAGAATTCTTTTTTTTTTTTTTTTTTTGGTTTTTCGAGACAGGGTTTCTCTGTGGCTTTGGAGCCTGTCCTGGAACTAGCTCTGTAGACCAGGCTGGTCTCCAACTCACAGAGATCCGCCTGCCTCTGCCTCCCGAGTGCTGGGATTAAAGGCGTGCGCCACCACCGCCCGGCTCAGAGTGGAGAATTCTTTAAAGCCCTTGGTTTAGGTAGTCTTGCTCCAAAATGCATGAAAGCACAGAAGCATGCTGTTTTCATGGTTCTTGAGTAAGTGAAGAGATAACTTCATTATAATTCAGTGTGGAGTATTTTAGGGTTGGTATATTTATTTTGAAGTCAGGGTCTCTCTACATATCTATGACTTTCTGAAACTCACTATATATAGACCAGGTTGGCCTGGAACTCGTGGAGGTCTGCTTGCCACTGCCCCCACCAGTGCTAGATGAAAGGAGTGCTCTACCACATCAAGCTAGGGTCAGTTCTTAAAACCATTAAGTTACCTTGTAGTGCCAAAAACTAGTCAAAAACATTCACCTGTGACTTTTGAGCACAAGGTAAGTATTCTATTAAAGCACTGGGATGAGGAGTTAAGACCTAAATAAATGGTCCAGTTAGTGAAGATCCATCTGCAGATTATCAAGCATAGACTTAAGTTAGCCCATAATAGTGCAGTGATTTTTAGCCTATTGTGATTTCATAATACTTTAAAAAATCTTTTCTGAGCCAGTCAGTGATGGTGCATGCCTTTAATCCCAGTACAGTACTCAGGAGGCAGAGGCAGGCGGATCTCTGTGAATTCCAGTACAGCAAGGACTACACAGAGAAAATTGTCTCAAAAAACCAAAACAGAAAACAAAACAATACCAATTGCCCTCCCCCCCAAAAACCCAACCAAACAAACAAAAACTTCTGAAAAGAAAGTAATGAATTTTTTTTGTTGTTGGTTTTTTTTTTTAAGCAGTGGCTTGTCTAATGCTGAGAGGTTTTATTTTGCATCATTTAGGAAGTTTTTTAACTGAAGTGAATTGGTTTAGAGATGGTACTATATAGAGACTACCTTGAACACATTGTGAATCTGGAACCTAGGTCACTAATCAAAGATACTAGCACAGCCTTTGGCTACGCTTTCAGTGTTTTTTGTTTGTTTGTTGGTTTCTCAAGGCAGGGTTTCTCTGTGTAACAGTCCTGACTGTCTCCTGTCTTTTGTGGAGCAAGATGGCCTTGAATTTACAGAGATCCACCTGCCTCCCTGGATCTAGGATTAAAGGTGTACACCACCACCGCCTGGCATCAGTGTTCTTTATATTTAAACTACATATTAAGAACAAGCAGATGAAGGGCACTATTCAAAAGTTCATGGCTGATTGTGTGCTATAAATGTCAGCTTGCATCAGATTTCAATTTTGGACTGTCAGGGCAAATTTGGTGTTAGAAATTTTAAGAAACTTGGAAGACCTTTGAAAATTGACCTTTTTCAAAATCTGTCTTGTTCCAACATCACTATCGACTTATGCAATAACAGTAGTATAAGTAATTCATTGCTTAAACTTATAGGTTGACCCTTATTCTTGTTTTGTGTTTGAGAAAACTGAGGCTCTAAGAGATTAAGTTGTTGCAGAGGCAAATTAACGGTACCCAGATTTGGCTACAGTGCTTAGTATTTTTAACCATTATGCAGTGCTGGCTGATGTTACCTTGAAGGTTTTGTTTTCTTGTCTAAAAGGCAGAGGACTTAGCTTCCTGATCTATAAGTCTTTCATTTTGGTTTATTTTATTAAGCTTCTGAGTATTATGGATTATTAATAATAATTTGGACACTGCCAAAGCAAAGAAGTAAACTGAGTTACTTGAATGAGTTGAATTGGAACTTGTGCTAGCATACCATTTGGAAACTCTGGAATTTCTTATCTGGATCCCAGATTTGGGCTTTGAAATGAATCTGCTTGCTTTGAATGTGTCTAGTCTTACCTTAAGAAAATATTAACTGTACACTACACACAATGAGATTTTTTTTTTTCTTTCACTTAGGCTTGTACTGTGTAGCCCAGGCTAGGCTTGATCCTCATGCTTCAGCCTCTTGAGTGCTAAGGGCCACCACTCTGGGCCCTCAACTTAAGTTTTCTGTTAGTAACTAATTTTAAGAGGTTTTTTGTTGTTGTTTCTTTTGGTCATTATGATTTGATTGGAAGTTCATTATTAGAGAAAACTAAAATTTAAAAAATTTTGATGTGTGTTAGTAGAATGTTGAGTGGTTCAATAAATCAACTTCAGAGAAGGAAAGATCTTATGGTACCTGCTTTATTCTGTTAAAATCTTAAATATGCCAGACAATTTCAGATCCTATACCAACAATATTAACTATATTTTGAATTGTGAAATAAAAACATTTTATTTATTTATTTATTTATTTATTTATTTAGTATTAGGCTTGCAAGCAGAGCCTGGACTAGAGGAGTAGAAATTTTTGTGGTTTGGTGGAAAGCCTGTACTTAGAAACTCTCAAACTCTATATTTGAATGCTTCTTTTCTTGCAGCCTTTTTGAGCCTCAGTTTTGTTTTGTGTTTTTCATTTGTAAGATGGAGATAATATAGTATTTGAGGATTATGCCAAATAACAATCAAGTGGTGTTTATTCTTTATACTGTTTTATCTAGACTAAAACCTAATTGTAGCCTGCTCATTGATGTTAGACATTAGACAATTTTTAAAGATTGTTTTTTGTGTATGAGTGTTTTACCTGTATGTATGTATACGTACCACGTGCATGCCTGATACGTTCCGAGTTCAGAAGAAGGCATCAGATTCCCAGGAACTGGAGTTAGGGGGTGGTTGTGAGCCACTATGTGGGAACTGGGAATTGAACCTGAGTCCTCTGCAAGAGCAACATATGCTCTAAGCCACTGAGCCAGCCATCTTCAGTCCCTAGGCAGATACATCCAGAAATATGTGTTGGAAAGAGTGAACAGGTCTTAATTTTTTAAAAAATTAGATCCTATGATACTTACTATTGATGGTTATTCTTGATTATAGCTGATAGTCTGAAAAAGAAATCTGGTTTCTTCTAATAGTATACGCTGCTTTTTATGGGATTATGCAGGCTAGGATTTCCACAGCAAAGGAGTTTTAAGCTCTTTGGTAGTTGGTTTCATGGCTGCTATTCTTGTTATAGTAGTGGTTCCTTTGGCATAAGAGGAATATGTTTTTAATTTAAGATTCATATCTTAAGTCATTTGATATACTTTTATGTAGTCAGGTAATCAGAATGCTTAAGTATAAGGTGACCTTTTTTTCTATTACTCTTGGAACATTCTGTGATTTACCTTTGGCATATGGTATTTCTGAGTGGTTTTCTCCATATGAGAAGTGACTTGTGTTTCATATGATTTACAAGACTGCTGAAATGTAAGGCAATCATATTTGTATGCATGCATGTATGTGCACACACACACACTACTTGAATGTAAAATAACTCCACAATTTCTCAGCTTGAACTCACAGAGATCCCTGCTTGCCTCTATCTCCCCAGTACTAGGTTGAAAGGCATGTGCCGCTAGCTTTTTTCTGTACTAATTATTGCAATTAACTATTGTCAACATATTCAGAAATTCAGCAAAAGCTCTCATTGTTATGAGCTTGTACAATTTTTTCTTTTAAATTCAGGTTGTCTACATAGAGAAACCATTTTCTTTACGTAACAAGCAAATTTATATTTGATTTTATTCTGGAAATGCTGAACTGCAAAACTATTTTGGATCACATATGGTTAAATCAATTGGAAGCATCAGAGTTTTAAAAACTTTTGTGGGGGGCTGGAGAGATGACTCAGAGGGTAAGGGCTTTGCCTGCTCTTCCAAAGGTCCTGAGTTCAATTCCCAGCAACCATATGGTGGCTCACAGCCATCTATAATGAGGTCTGGTGCCCTCTTCCGGCCTGCAGGCATACATGGAAGGAATGCTGTATACATAAAAAAATAAATATTTAAAAAAAATAAAATAAAAACCTTTGTGTTTTCTCAATTAGTTGACCTCAGATAAGGTACAAATGATATTTAGGTCTGTGAAGTTGTTTTTTTTTTTTTTTTTTTTTTTTTTAAGATTTATTTATTATGTGTACAGTGT
>NW_026067920.1:6309523-6496621 GCF_014885135.2 Alexandromys fortis
CTCCCTCCCTCCCTCCCTCCCTTCCTTCCTTTCTTTTTTTTAAAATAAGGTTTCTTGTAGCCAGGGCTAACCTTAAACTTGATAAGTAACCTTGAACTGATAATCTTGCCTTCACCTCTGAGTTCTAGGACTTGAGGCTTATACTACAAACCTAGTTTATGTTGTACATGTTAGTCAGCCTAGAAACCTCATTTTATTTTAAGCCAGAAGAATTTGAGCTGTTTTATCAGTTTTATATGCAACATTCCGATGCAAGTTATACTCGTATTCTTAGTCTAGTATGCTTTTATTACCATATATCAGGGTTTTTTTTTTTTTGAGATTCACTGACTTACGTTAAAAATATGTTCATAAGCGAGGTGCATGTCTTTAATACTATCACTTGGGGTACAAAGGCAGGCAGATCTCTTAGTTCAAGTCCAACCAGATATACACAGAAAAACCCTGTCTCGAAAAACCAAAAGAAAACAAAAACAATAAAAACGTTCTTGTTTAAATAAATGAAAATGATTAAAAATCGAGTTTCTAGTTTATATTTCTACACACCAGTCTGGATTGTATATAAAACTAATTTGATGTAATTTTATGACTTACATCAGACTGGAAGATAACTGAAAGCTTGAGAATAAATATTAGATTACCTTCTTTAAAAGAAATTCAGTCTCTGTAGAGACTGTCAGAACTTTCCAGTGCTGACTGTATTTCAAGTCATCATGGTATGGGGTAGTTTTCAACTGCAGTGATTGCGTCTCAGAGAAACCTTAGTGGCTCTGACACAGCTACTGCTCAAAGCAGAGTCCCCGCAAGAATTCTGTTCTAAAGATAATCTAGCTATATAGCCTAGGCTTACCTAAAACTTGTTATTGTCCCCAAGCTTTATGAAATTACAGTTGTGTGCCATCATGCCTAACTGTAAATTGACTTTTTTGTCTTATGTACTAGGGATCTAACCTAGGCCTTGCACATGGTATGCAAGTGCTCAGATGCTGAGTTATGTCCTCTTTAGATTGACTTTTTTGTTTGTTTTTCAAGACAAGGTTTCTTTCTATAACAGCTCTGACTGTCCTGGAACTCACTCTATAGACCAGGCTGGCCTCGAACTCCCAGATCTGCCTACCTCTGCATCCCAAGTGCTAAGATTAAATGCATGTACCACCACCGCTCAGATTGGCTTTTAATTAACATTATCTATAACAATTCATCTTAATTTTCCAACCTGCCTCTCTGTGTATCTGCCTGCTTGTTTGCCTGTTTCTCTCTCTCTCTCTCTCTCTCTCTCTCTCTCTCTCTCTCTCTCTCTCTCCCCCCCCCTTTCTCCCTCTCTCCCCATGAGGATTAAATCTAACACCTATGCATGCTAGACAGATAACTGTGCCACAGACCTGTATCACCAGCCCTCTCCCTATACCAGTGGTTTTCAACCTTCCTAATGCTGTGACTCGTTAATACAGTTCCTCATGTTGTGGTGATAAAATTATTTTTGTTGCTACTTAATAATTGTATTTTGCTACTGATATGAATTGTAATATAAATATTTTTGGA
The DNA here is from genome assembly GCF_014885135.2 of Alexandromys fortis. Taxonomy (NCBI): domain Eukaryota; kingdom Metazoa; phylum Chordata; class Mammalia; order Rodentia; family Cricetidae; genus Alexandromys; species Alexandromys fortis. Next base: position 6,311,066 of record NW_026067920.1, read on the forward strand.
AAAAGCAACAGCAATGACAAATGGAAAAATAACAATAAATACATAGAGTCTGAAAAAATAAATAAATATTTTTGGAAATAGAGTATTACCAAAGGAGCTGTGAGCTACAGGTTGAGAACCACTGCCCTATACAAAAATGGAGTGGAGTACATGGGGCATTTTTTATCCAACTGATAGTTTGGCAAATTTAAAGCAATAATTTCGAGGGACTGGAGAGACGGCTCAGAGGTTAAGAGCACTGACAGTTCTTCCAGAGGACCTGAGTTCAATTCCCAGCACCCACATGGTGGCTCATGACCATCTGGCTTCTGGCCTGGAGGTATACATGCAGTCAGAACACTATATACATAGTTAATAAATAAGTCATTTTTTAAAAAGTAAAAATTTTGAAAATTACTTAAATTTTTCTTTTTTTGATAATATCTTCCTACATAGTCCAGGCAGACCTTGAGTTCTTCATCTTACTACCTTTTGGATGATGTCATTATAGGATCTTGGGATTTCAGGCATTGCTATCATAACTGTGAACACTCAAGTATTTATAATAAATAGATGACTTTTTAAGGCAAGGTTTCTTTTAGAAGTTTGATTCTTCCATGTCAAGTACTTAACATTTGGATTTTATCTGGAAGAATTTGAGCTTCATTCCATAAGTGAATTGGTGATAAAATGTCTGCATTTTGCTGCAACATCTTTCTTGGTCCTACTACCTTTGGATTAGCAATAGATATATTCACTGATCTCATGGGAGAAAATGTCTTTCTAGAATTCTAGGAAGCGGTAGTTTTATTTATTAAAAGTTTACAGTTTAAAAAACAAGCTGAAGAATAACCTTGAAGAAAATCAGTTTTCCTGGACAGTTAAGTTAGAGTTTTTATAAACAAGTGGTTCACAGTTTAAAACAATATCGTAAGTGGTCAGAGATCCTAAATGCTGGGGTACTAGTGTTATATTTCAATCTAAGTGTTTAGAAAATGCCATTTTGATTATTGACTAAACATGAAAAAGCAAGAAAAAATTTATGAGAGTTGATTATAGTTTGTGTCTATAACTCTGTATTTCCTTTAAAAATCAAGCCGATTTTGTTGATGGTTCTATATTGACCTGTTCCTCTTTATAGTTAGTGAAGACTGTTGAGTAAATTGAGCATACCTGTGTGTGAGCTGTCCCAGGGAAAAGAGGAGACGCATGGGCTTTGTGCTTATAAGCTTATAAGCGAAATCCCTTCTTCTCAGAGCAGGAGGTAGCGCAGATCATTTCAACTTCCTCAGATGTTGGCTAAAACCAGGTCTTTGACTAAGATCCTTTTTTAAAAAAAAGTAAGAAATTCTCCTGCAAGGGTAAGAAGACCATTTGGTATGATCTTCTGGGTGTCCAAGGAAAAAATAACTTTTTAAGTGGAGGCTTCAATGATTATCTCCTGGAAGCTTCTAAAAGTTTGGGTTTTGTGAACATACCTGTCATATTATTCAGAACTCAAGATACTTGTAAAGATGTATGTTTATAATTCTTACAATTCCTCCTGTGCAGAAACCGACAGCTGGTTAAATCAATGAAAGATAAAATAGAGGCATTTTTTTCTAGGCTACTACTCTTTTTTTCATACTATCACTACTTTTACATGTAAAATTTTCAAGGTTCTTTAAGGTGGGTTTTCAATTAAAAATAGGAAAAGTAAACATTTCTGAGTAAATGGCAGGGCTTGATTTGTGGGGAATCAGCTCTAGAAAGGCTTGTGTTACGGAGTTTATATTTAGTAGTTCCATCAGTGATGTATATGTGGATTTTAGATGTTTTCTAAACCTTTTAAATGTTTATAACCTTAAGGCTCATAGGTCATAATTCTTTTGTTAACTCTTAAAATGTATTATTTCAGAACCACTCATGAATTCTTGTTTGGTGCTCTTGCTGAACTGGTTGATAATGCAAGGTATGTAGTCTTCCAGCCTCTTAATTGCTTAGAGGGAGAGCTTTATGATCATCATGACTTTTGCTCTCTGATGACTTGAGAGAAAGATGTTTTTGTTGTATATGTTGCAACTCCTAAGAGATTCGTTAGCAAAAAGTATTTTTATTATCACAGTATTTGACACTTTCTTGATTACCTTAAATTCATTCATTGCTCTTTGTGTTCCAGCCTAAAAATAGGAAACTTACCACTTCCAAACCACCTTCCCTTGTGTATCAGCATCTGATAATTGTGAGAAGTAGGGAATTAAGATAGGAACTGGAGAGTCAAACTAATTGGACACATAGATTAGAGTATTATTAGAATATTAGTTTGTGTTGCCAAGACACTGTACTGCTGAATGTCTTTAAAACTAGGCCAGATTTGTGCATCTTCTCCCAAATAGTTATTTTATTACAAGTGACTACTCTTTATTCAGTATCTTCCATTGTGGGTTTTTTTGTTATTTTGAGACAGGACCTCACTCTGGCTGGCCTGGTAACCACTGTGTTGACTAGGCTAATTAATGTTTACAGAGATCTGCTGACCTCTTCCTCTTATAGTTATATTAACAAAATATTGTCTTGGTTTTAGTGAATGTAAACTCTAAAACTTAGATACTTATTGACTAGTGTTGATATAATGAAGGAAGAAGAGGGTAAGAGTTAATAGTAGAATTTGAAACTTCCCCAGTTAGTGAATTTACTTGTAATTTCTAATGTCTGTACAACTGTTAGTATACTGTATACTGTTAGTACTTTTTGTGTTTTTGAGACAGGCCTTACTATACAGCCCAAGGTCCTCCTGCCTCAGTCTTTTGAGTGTGGCCATTATAGATGTGTGTTACCATACTTGGCTTTTATTATTGCTTTTGTTACTATATTCTTGTTACCTGCTCATGGAAATGTACTAGATGACACATTGTTTAACTACAGTCCTACATCTGGCCACTTCTCCTTCAGAGGAAGTCACTGCTACTTTAGCAGACAATGAAAGATTAATTTCCTCAGTCAAAGTGAGCCTGGAGATACGACCATGTATGAGACTCTTAAAACTGTACCCAGGTCCTGTGTGTCATGCATCTTAATAAATTTGGAGTGCTTGAAATATTTCATAGATATGTCAGGGAAATTGTGTGGTCAAGTATAAAAACAAAACTTTAATATATATATTTAAACATATGCCTATATTTACTATATATGAATTGTTCATAGCTTGAACAATTCAAGATAATATGCATTACTCTTAAAATACTGTGTATTTTGCTGGTTGATACTTTAAATTCTCATCTGTATCTCAGATCTTTTTTTCCTTTTTCAGAGATGCTGATGCCACCAGAATAGACATTTATGCTGGTAAGCCAGACTTGAGATCTTTTATTGCCTAAGAAGTGAGTGGGAAATAACTGGCTTCTGGAGCCTGGAGATGACAGAATTTCTTCATGCTCTAGGTAGATCCGACCACATATGTCTTAGAACCCAGGAGCTTTAAGAGGGTGCTGGAATAGAGTAGTGGGAAGTACAATGACCCAGTGTTAGTCATCTTTCTGGAAGATAGGGTCTTGTTGAAATTAATCCTTCACTATTCCTGGTAACAGAGGTTTTTCCCTGGAAAGTTGCTGGTGTCAGTTGCAGAAAATTGTTGGTAATTGTTTTATAGAGATGCTGAGATCGTGTGTTAGGCTTTTCTAGAGTAACAGAACTTAAAGAATCACACACACTATTTATATAGTGAGAGAGGATATATATAAAAAGGGGATTTATTAGAATGACTTACAGGCTTCAGTCCAGCTAATCCAACAATAGCTAGCTGTGAATAGCGTATCCAAGAACCCAGTAGTTGCTCAGTCCACAAGGCTGGATGTCTCAACTAGTCTTCAGTACATGCTGGAATCCCAAAGAGGTAGGCTCCAATGCCAGTGAAGGAATGGATGGGCTAGCAAGGTGGAGTCAAGCAAAGAGCAAAAGCTTCCATCTTTCATGTCCTTATATAGGCTTCCAGCAGAAAGTGTGGCCCAGATTAAAGGTGTATTTTCCTGCCTTGAGATCCAGATCAAGGCATGTGTCTTCCTTCCTCAAAGGTCCAGATAAGAAGTGAATCCACTCACTTCAAATCAAGCAGAAAATCTCTCACAAGTGTACCCTCCATTTCTAGATTCTAGTTAATTCCAGATGTAGTCAAGTTGACAACCAAGAATAATCATCACAAGTCCACTCCTTTTCAACTTGACATACACTCATCTCTTTATGTTGTAATTATTTCTAAATGAAGACAATAACCAGGTCATAATAATGCCTAAATATAATGTAATTATCCTACATATAATTAAAAACACATTATATATTTAACCAGGTCATAATTGTGCCTAACTTGATATAACTATCCATTGTATAACCACAAATGCATTATAAATCTAGAATAGGTGACAGTGTCCCTTGGGGGGGCATTCTTTTAGTATCTCAAACTTATATCACGAGAAGGAAAGTGAAAGAAAACACAAATACCTGCATAAACACATTTTTAACAAAATGCAATACTCATGTCAACTGTGATCCTTGTTTCTGTTACTGGTCATGTGACCTTAGCTGTATTTCCTCCACCCTTGCAAGCACCTCAGCAGGTCTTGGTTCTTTTCCTAGAGGAGGAAAGGCAGAAAAGGCAAATCCATAACCAGAATAAGCATCTACTCTAGTAAGGACAAAGTGTTCTTTCTATGGAGGAAATGGTCCAATGTAGTCAACGTGTCACCAGGTGGTCTGGTCACCCTGGGGAATGGTTCTGTATCTGGGGCTCAGTGATTGTCTCTGCTGTTGTCATATCTGGCTCTCAGCAAGCAGTAGCTGTAGCCAAGTCACTTGATGAGTTGCGGTCCATGTTGTTGAGCCCATGTATAACTTTCATCACTGCCACCATGGCCGCTTTGTTCATTGACCCCATTGGTCAATGACAGGAATGGCTGAGGAAAGAGGTTACTGTCCACAGAACAGGTCATCCTATCTACTTGATTATTGAGCTTCTCAGCAGAAGTCACTTTTTGATGAGCATTTACATGGGACACGAGTATCTTCACATCCTTTGCCCATTTTGGAGAGATCTATGCAAATACATCCTCCCCAGATGTCTTTCTCACCTATTTCCATGATTCTTTCTAAGTCCCTGACCATCTAGTCAATCCATTGGCTCTAAGCCCATGAATCAGTAAATAATCGCACATCTGGCCATTCATTTCTCCTTCAGAGGAAGTCACTGTTGGTTTAGCAGACAATGAAGGATTAATTTCCTTGGTCAAAGGTGAAATAGGCTGTATTTCAAGGGGTGGTATTGAGGGTACTACTTCCTGAGGTGAGGGAGAAAAAAAAACCCTCGAGAATCTGAGAATTCAGTTCTCAGCTTCAGTAGGTTCCTCCCATACATCTCTACTCCAAGTTACAGGATCCCAGTTTCCACCAGCGAATGCCCTTCCTTTAACTGTGGATACCATCTGAGGCTGGAACTTGAGTTTTCTCTGTAATTCAGCCTTATAATGAGGGCTTCAGCTTGATTTTCTACAACTTGAGCTCTGTGGCTGCTGGACAGAAGATTCTCTTCTAGGCCACACTTAGAAACTTTTAGACTGTTTTGGTGCATCTAGAAATGGTCAGTTTTATCACTAAAATTCTGAGGTACTAGAAGTTGATTGGTTTTTGTCACAGAGCTTATCCCTATCCTTTGTCAGTTCATCCAGAGATAAATTAAGCAACCAACCAGCATGATCATTTCCCTTATTTTTCTCCAAACTGACTAAAGTTTTACATACAGGGCCCCCAAATTCTTTCCCACTCACAATTGGTGAACCAGGATAATCTAAAGCATTTTTCTCACTATATGGTTCATACCATGGGCTTTCAATATTCTTTGAACTCCCAGGAGAAGGGATAATTGGAGAGGCTTCAGTAACTGTAGGTGCTCGCAAATTGAAAAGCCTGTTACAGATATTAAAAAGATTCATCCTTATACTTTTGTTGTTCTAGAGCCAGATTTGGTACTAAAATTTGTAATTAGGGTTCTCTAAAGTAACAGAACTTATGAAATGAATCTCTACAAAAAAAGGGATTTATTGGAGTGACTTACAGGCTTCAGTCCAACAGTTGCTGACTGTCCAAGAATCCAGTAGTTGCTCAGCGCACAAGGCTGGATGTCTCAGCTAGTCTTCAGTACATGCTGGATGCCAATGAGGTATGCTCCAATGCCAGTGAAGGAATGGATGGGCGAGCAAGGTGGGGGCAAGCAGGCTGTGATATAGAGAGCTTCCTTCCTCCTGCCCTGTAGAGGTTTCCAGTAGAAGGTGTGGCTCAGATTAAAGGTATATCTTCCTGCCAGATCAAGGCACTTGTCTTCCTTCCTCAAAGGTCCAGATAAGAAGTGAATCTACTCACTTCAAACCAAGCAGAAAATCCCTCACAGATCTGCCCTCCCTTTCTGGATTCCAGTTCATTCCTGATGTAGTCAAGTTGACAATAGCCATTATAAAACATCTTTTTGAAATGTTAGGCTTAAAACTGGATGCTGTGACATCCTCTACTGTTTGCTCAGTTGGTTTTACTTTTATATTGTAAGATCATCTTTGTCCTAGAGTTACGGTGACAGTGACAGAGTTTTTAGTTATTGTCAATTGGCTTTTTATTTGTTTTCTGCCCATTCAATATTTATAGCAATACCTTTTTGATCATTTTAATCCTAAAAACTTGAACAAGGAAGTAGAAGACAATTCTTAAACTCAGTTTGGCTAATGTGATATATTTTATTGACATTCTTTTCTAAATCTGAAAGATTTTCAGTCATATTTTGAGCATATGCTCAAAAAAGTTTGTTTATGTGGAATATACAGTTTTGAAAGTCTTTGTTTATGTGGAATATACAGTTACTAGATAACCCTCTTCATGGAATCATTTGATAAGTGGAAATAAACACAGAACCTCTAGTGTTGTATTGTTAGGAAGATTCTCTAGATAAGACAGAGGACTTAGAGTAAATTATTTTGGAGAAAAAAGAAAATATAATGCCTACATATCAGCTATTCACCAAAATTCTGAAAGCTGCCTGTAGAAAAGGCTGCCAAAGTGGTAGAAATACTTTGGATTTTTTTGGTGTTGTTTGTTGTTTTTGGGGTTTTAGACAGAGACACATTATTTAACTTTCTAATCTTAGAGGAAAGTAACAGGAAAAAGTAGTATTGTAAGACTTGAAGATGGTGATTGCTAAATCTCCTAGATGGTGCCACCTTTCCAGGCCATAGCTGAGTGTGCATGCAGGAGTGCTGGCAGTTACCTCTCAAAGAAACTGACTATTCACATCCTTACCCAGAAGATAAAGAAACATGAGCCTCCACTTCAAGTGATGTTGAAGGAACATATCCTCATAGTGGTCTTTCTAAGGAGTTATAAAGAAAAGATCATCTTTATTCCCTTCTACCATCTTCATTGGGTAAATTTTAACAAGGAAATTTAAGAAAGTTAGGTTATAAAAGGAGTGCTCAGTGTGCTTTCTATTTTGGGGGGGGGAGTTCAGAGGATGAGATGAGGCCTTTGTTCTCAGAACCTAATATCTAATGAAAGAAATGGCACACTACAAATGGTTACAGATGACAGATAAACAGTCAAGACAGTAAGAAACTGGGTATTATAACACTTGCTGTTAATCCTTAACAAGAGGTAGAGAGGCAGGAGGATCAGTTTAATCATCTTGACTATTTGGGGAGTTCAAGGCCAACCTGGACTCTTTATGGTTTTATACTACTGTAAACTGAATGAAGAAACTTACTTTAAAAATCTCTCTCTCTCTCTCTCTCTCTCTCTCTCTCTCTCTCTCTCTCTCTCTCTCTCTCTCTGTCTCTGCGTGTGCGCGCGCACATATGCCACATGTGGGGGGTATACATTGAGGCAAGAAGAGAGAGCATTAGATCCTCTAGAATTGAAGTTACGGGTGGTTTTGGGCAACTCAGTATGGTTCTTGGTGACTGAACTTGGGTCTTCTGCAAAAAGAGTATATGCTCTTAACCACTGAGTCATCTCTGTAGTCCCATAAAACAAAAACAAAAAGCCAGACAAAAAAGAAGCTTTGAGATAAATCCTTGAACTAGGAGAACTTGAACCCACAGTTGAAGCAATAACTGCTGAAATAACCCGACTCCTTTACCCTAGGAGTATTATTCTGGGGTATTATTCAAGGGATTTCAGTGGTCTTGGGAACTTTTCAAGTGGCATTTGGCTCAAAACAGTTTTTAGATCCCAAGAGAGTCTTCATAATTTTCTGATAGTATACAACAAATGTCTCTGGGCAGGTGCTAGGACGCTGCTGCTACATGCTCTGTCCCTTATCCATTGTGAGTCTCTCTGTTTGACTGTTTCTTATAGATGGAACTTGGGAAGCTTTTAATACTTTTAAAACAAGAACAACAAAAAATCCTTGTTCCTGCTGGCCACATTTCACTTGGATGAACTAGATTGTCTTAAGAAGTGCTGCCTTAGGAGAAATGTTCTCATCTACTAGGATCTTCTAGAAGAGCCTCACTCTGGACCTTTGAAGAGGCATTTGTTCAGCCTCCTGAACATTGAGAGATACTTATAAGTCCCTGTGGTTTATGGCCCATCTAAAATAGTATTTTAATTTGCATTAGTTTGTTTATTTAGCAGAGTGCAGTCATGACTCATTTAGTTTTACCCTGTGGGGGGAAAAAGCATTTAAAACAGATTTGTCAGGATAGATAATTGTACAAAGTGAACTGAAGCTTGGACTCTAGGAACTAGGCTCCCAAGTAGCCTTGGGCCTTGACCTTATATTATTTTACACAGCTTCTTCTTTTTTAGTAGATGGGTTACTTTTATTTTTGTGCTGAGCAGTGGACCATGAACAACATCTGTACTGAGGAGGTTGATGTCAGTGGTTCTTTACATGGTTTGTTTGGGTCTCCTGCTTCAGTTTCTGCCTTACTTTCTTTTCTGTTTGATATCTACATATCTGATTCCAAGACTAGTTTTCCCATTGTTTACGTAGTCTTCACTGAATTAAAAGGCACCTTGAAAATTAGTATAGCCTTTTTCCTTATTTGAGAATCTTTACTCTATTGTTACTACTTTCTATGAGTTGCCATAAGGTGCTCATATAAGACAGCTACTAAGAGGCCTGGAGAGATGGCTCAGTGGTTAAGAGCACAGCCTGCTCTTCCAGAGGTCCTGAGTTCAATTCCCAGCAATCACATGGTGGCTCACAACCATCTACAGTGAGATCTGGTGCCCTCTTGTGGCCTGCCAGCATATATGTAAGCAGAGCAGTGTATACATAATAAATAAATCTTTTGGGGCTGGAGAGATGGCTCAGAGGTTAAGAGCATTGCCTGCTCTTCTAAAGGTCCTGAGTTCAATTCCCAGCAACCACATGGTGGCTCACAACCATCTGTAATGGGGTCTGGTGCCCTCTTCTGGCCTGCAGGCTTACATGCAGACAGAATATTGTATACATAATAAATAAATAAGTAAATAAATAAATATTTTTAAAAAAAAAGAAAAAAAAAGACAGCTACTAAGATAATTCTTTATCTACTAACTGGAATGGAGGCCACAGTCTTGTGTCATGTTTCCTTCTTGTTGGCTAGGAATCCCAGCCAAAACTGTGCTGAATATTATTGCTAAAGGTCTGTAATTCTGACTAGGCAGGTCTATCCCAGAACTAAGAACCTCTTGCTGAATCTTGTGTCATTTCGCTTTTCAAGGGCCCATATCTAGGAGGGGATATGACAGATATACAGATAGCTCACAATCTATAGTTAGTCTAGAAGTGATAGTATATAAACATAGTAATTAATCTTTATGTGGCAACTGCATGTTGCATCGTTGAATGTTACCTCAGACTTGAAGTACCCTGTTGAGTTTGAACAGTTGATAAGGTATAACACATAATAGATTACTTAAATGACTTGGGGTCCATGATCTTGGACAGATGTAATAGTATATCATGTTGATATATAAAAAGGTATATAGAAAAATAGATATGATATATAAGAAAGAAAGATATAAAAGATATGCATATTCAGTGATCTTGAATGTTAAGTACTGGTTTCTTCTAATAGATTCTCTGAAGCCTTGTTGTGAATTAGAAAGCACTAGAGAAGCTTCATGTCCTCAAGAGCCCTGAAGTTTAACTCACACTAGCTTAGTAGTACTATTAGGAGAAACTAGATTTGAACTAACCCTTCCTTTTATACCCGGCTTTACTTGGTTCACTTTCTGTACCCAGGTTGTCGCCCTGTAAGTGGTAACAGCCCAGTAATGGCAGCTGCTTCTTTTACAGAAAGGCGGGATGACCTTCGAGGAGGATTTATGCTTTGCTTTTTGGATGATGGAGCAGGAATGGATCCGAGTAAGTAGTTATGGTGACTGTTTCTTTTTCAGAACATAACAATTTACTGTCAAAGTTGCTTTTCTGTGACCTCACTGTTGTGACCAGACGATCCACCTAGGGAATGAGAAGCTGTTGCAACATCTCAGGCTTTATTACACTGTGTGTTTGCTGGGTCTTGTCTTAACATAGGAGGTGTTTGGACAACACGGAATGTCAATCTGAAATCAGTTTGATTACCTGTCTCTTGACAATGTGTTTATCAACTTGCACAACATCCTGGAGCCGTCACTACTGAGACTTCTTCTCCTGAAACTGTTTACCATGTTCTAGTAACAACACAGGGCACTGTGGTGGTATTGATGGACTAGGCAAGGATTACTTATGCCTCATGACTGATTTTCCTTCGAGAGAGGTTTTGTTGGCACAGAGCCTTGCTTACATTTAACATGACTCACATCTCTAGCTTTGAGAAGTCTGGGGAAGAAATGCTAACTTTTTATTTCTCTAATCTACCACTTGAGGTGATGCTGCCAGTGTGATCCAGTTTGGGAAGTCGGCCAAACGAACTCCTGAGTCCACCCAAATTGGGCAGTATGGCAATGGATTAAAATCGTATGTATATTGAAAGCCTGCTGTAGGGCTGAACACAAAATCACATGATGTGCTCTTGCTGTTCATCCCTTTGTCTCTCTAGGGCTATTAACTCTGGAGCAGTAGGAGAGTCAGAAAGGAGTGATGGTTGGGGGTGGTTTACCAACTATCTAGCTGAATTTTCTCAGTAGTTTGAGTAGTATGAGTATCTAAAACACTGTTCTCTAGAACTGTCTCTCTTCCCTTATTGAATAATAGATAGTTTTATCCCGTGTTTGAAAATGTGGGTGGTTCTCTTCTGGGCTGGGGTGTATTTGAGATGGCAAGGGAGTCACTTCACAATGTATCAGTATGCTTATGCCGGACATTGGGGACCCAGAGTGAAAAAGGGGCAGTTCTCCTGGAGCGCCCTGTATGGGCATCCTCTAAGGCCATATTGTAGGAGACCCATCTTATTCCTTCAGTCTATTGGGATATCCCTTGGGCTTTGGTTCCCACTTGTTTAGTGCTTAGAATGTGTTGTTTGTAGCATTAGGTCCTGCTTGTTGGGGTTTCTGTCCCGCCCAGTTCCTCACAGCTGGCAAGTCCCAAAGAAAATTACACAGAGGTCTCCATAAGTTATAAACTCATTGATCTATTAGCTTGGGCTTCTTGTTAACTCTTATAACTTACATTAGTCCATTATTCTAGTATATTTAGCCACATGGCTCAGTACCTTTTTCAGCGGGGCAGGTCACATCCTGCATCTTCTGTGTCTGCACAGGACTGCGGAGGAATGGGTTTCCTCCTTCCCAGAATTCTCATTGTCCTATCTCTACTTCCTATCTGGTTGTCCTGCCTATACTTCGTGCTTGGCTACTGGCCAATCAGGGTTTATTTAAGATATAATTGACAGAATACAGAATTGTCCCACACTAGTTGTTCTGGGTTTTTTTTTTTTTTTTTTTTTTTTTTTTTTTTTTTTTTTTTTTTTTTTTTTTTTTTTTTTTTTTTTTTTTTTTTTTTTTTTTTTCCGAGACAGGGTTTCTCTGTAGCTTTGGTGCCTGTCCCGGAACTAGCTCTTGTAGACCAGGCTGGCCTCAAACTCCCAGAGATCCGCCTGCCTCTGCCTCCCAAATAATGCTGGGATTAAAGGCGTGCACCACCACCGCCCGGCTAGTTGTTCTGGTTTTTGAGTAAAGCTCTGAGGAAAAGGTTTCTGTTTCTGAAATGCTCACTTCCAGCTGTACGTACCTTTGGGTGGAATACTATTTAGTGGAATGTGAGTTTGTGCAAATGAGATTATGACTCATGTTCCATCTTGCTGTGGAAGTGTGTTATTTTATGTGAGAAAGGGTGGTGGTTTGATCTGTCAACAGCCTCAGTTGGGCTTCATGTGCATTGTGCTTTGGGTGTGGAGAAGAGAATGCTTCCAAAGAAACCAGGGCCCTGGTTCCTGGGCTTTCTTCTCAGGGAAGGACCTGAATGTTAATAATAAGCATTCCCCATGTGCCAGAAGGTACTGTGGCTAAAAACTTGGTATGGATGATATCATTTAAGCCACACTTCAGCCTGTGGTAGGTGGGTTTTGTTAGCATTCTCAATGAAATTTAGATGTATAGGAGTGAAATATATAAACCAGGTCTTTCTGATTAGAAAATGGCAGGGACTGTCCATTTGACTTTGGTCAAAGGTTCAGATCTCAATCCAGCCATTTAGTCACTAAAGTTGTGGCTTCTTGCAAATTGATCATACTTACAAATAGTTAGGATCACCTGTTATTATTGCCTTGAGAGTCCCCAGACTGTGATCACAATGGGAACCTTCCCTAGAGGATTCTGAAAATCTAAGACCTGTAAAAACCGAGGTCTCCAATAGAGTCAGCTCCTATCTAGTCCTACCAGTTCTGCAGACTCAGCTTTACCTCTCTGACAGTTTCCTAACCTAGAAAATGAGGTTCTAACTGCTGATACTCTCCTCAGGAGCCAGTTAAGTATGACTCAGAAAGTACTTAGAAGACTGAGAAAGAACATGTACAGAGTTAGAGTGCAGTTATCAGCATGTTTTGGAGGCTTTTATGAAAGCCCCTTTGAATTGGAGCCATCTAGTGTTCAAAGTTAAGAAGTTACATGAGGTGATTTACAGTGAGAATAGGGTTTAACAAAGATGGTGTTTTGGGGTTTCTGCTAATCGGACCCTATTGTCAGGATCAAAAACAGAAACAAAAAAGGTATAAAGAAAGTCTTCTCAAGTTTGAGTAAGGGCAGTTATGTCCACAACCTGTAGGAAAAGTAGTCCTATCTTTAGGAAAAGGAGAATTGATAGCCCCTAGAGCATCTACTTAGTGTCTTGGGAATTTTCCTGAGTGCTTGAGAAATGCGACATGAGATTCATTTGTGTGCCTGGCATGCCAGTCTGAATTGTATATAGAGATTAATGAGGCTTCCTACCATTGTCTACTCCCAGGGGTATTGTAAGGACTAATGAGATAATAGCCAGAAGCTGCTTAGAGAAAAAACGGAGCTAAACAACCTCATTGTTGAGTAGATAGTCCTTCTACTGCTGCTTCATACTTCTGCTGTGTCCTGTCTGCCTGAAGAAGCCTGTCTCTGCCTGCTCCAATAGAGGATTAACATGGCCAAACAGGAAGGAAGCCATTGACATTTAGATTTTTGCCAGATGAGTTTTGTTTTCCATTGATTCTAGGGATTGTACCGAGGCCCTTGCACATGCTAGGCAAGTGTTCCACCATTCTGTTGTATGCCAAGCTCCAAACTGCCTTGTAGAAGACAAACTCAAGGCCATATCAGAATTAGCTCAAAGTAGCAAAGTGATTCTGAGACCGAAAATGGCTAGAGTTACAGGACATGGATGTACTCCTCTTTGAACTATTTTCAAAGATCAAATTTTGAACTGGGCCTGATATCATGATTAAAGAAAAAAATAGCATTTGTGTTTTGATAAATGTTGCATTCATGCTGATTTTTGAAAGACTTGTGAGAGTCATCTTTTGACTCTTCTCTTGACAGTGTAGTAAAAAGACAGATACAGGGTGTTGCCCAAAAAGAAGATGATGTGTTCAAGGTGTCCACTGTTGGAGTTAAACGAGTGGTGTCACAGAAGACCCCATGAACCTAGCACTCAAGCAGGTTCTCTTGTTAGGGCTGTGGCTTTAAACTGGGAGGAAAGCAAACCTGGGGCTTGTCGTCTGAGCGAATATATTCTAGAAGGATGGTGAGAAGGGAAGTTTGCTCAAGGAGGTTATAGACTAAGGAATTAGAGACCGTTAGGAAGGCACAGCAAGGAGTGTTGGCTGAGTGCAAGTGAACAGGGGCTGTGGGATCTCTTGGGAGTAGGGCCATTGGTGGTCTTGAAGAGGGCCCTCTGGTCATACTCAGTTATGCCAAGAAGGTGCTCTCCCTTTCCAGATGAGCTTTGAGTCCTTGGGAGAGTGATCTGTTTTCTGTTTCCTTTTCAGGGGCTCCATGCGCATTGGGAAGGATTTTATTCTCTTCACTAAGAAGGAGGACACCATGACCTGCCTCTTCCTGTCTCGTACCTTTCATGAGGAAGAAGGCATTGATGAAGTAGGTTTTATCCTTGTGGCCTGAGTTGCCACTTGACATTGACTGGGTTTATCTGTTGTTCTGAGCTCTTTGAAGTTGTAGAATTGAAGCACTTGCCTGCTCTTATGGGATGAGATGGGTGGATGCATTGGTTGGAGGATGGTAAGGCAGATAATACCTTTATGTGAGAGGAAGTGAAATGTCCAGGTAAAGACAACAGCTTTTCTGTTTTTGAGAGACTGTAAAGTAACAGAAGTGAGAGTTGGATTCTAAGCTTCTCCTTATCTGCAAGATACCCTAGTCTGTGGAGAACTGTTACTCAGGCAGGTATTTTGGGCTTCCCTAACTGATTGGAAATTATAGTTGATGGTAATAATAGGACATCAGTGTCTTTCTCCTCTGAGGATTATTTTGTGGAATGTGTTGTGATCACATTTTCTTTTTGAGGAAATGTGTCGTGTCGATCTAACTCATGTCAGAAGCCATGAGTCAGATCCCTAACCAGGCAGGTTGTGAAGCAGGTAAGTATTTGGAAAACATTAGTATGAGCTCATTGTTAGTAGCGCCTTCCACCTGCTCTCACTAAGAGCTGCTTCCTCGCCCCAGTGATTATTACTGTCCTGAAAGACAGACTTAGAAATATATCTTACTTTTAGAATATATTGGGATTGGAAAGATGGTTCGGCAGTAAAGAGCACTGGCTGCTCTTTCAGAGGACCAGGTTCAATTCCCAGCACCCACTCCCGTTCCACAGGATCGGATACCCTCCTCTGACCTCTGTGGGTACCAGGCATGCATGTGGTGCACAGACATACAAGCAAGCAAAACATCCATATGCATTAAAAAAAAACTTTTGGTAATTAATTAGGCAGTTACCTAATTACAGATGTCTAGATTATTCTCTTTGTGGTTTGGTGACTCAAATACTGAAGAACAAATGTTCTTTCTTTTTGAGACAGAGTCTAATTGTGTAGTTCTGGTTGTCTAGAACTTGTTATGTAGTCCAAGCTGACCTCAACTCATAGAGATCCACCTGCCTTTGCCTCCTGAATGTAGGGATTAAAAGCGTATACCACTGTATTTGTCAAAGAGCTGTTTCTTGCTAGGGGAGTAGGGAAGGTCTGGCCAGCTTTTCAGGTGTGAGTAATAGAGGCTAGAGCTTGAGAGGGATCTAGGAAGTGTGGAAAGTAATTCATAGCTGTCACATAAGTAGATGGTCCAATTGAGAAGTTCAGTCTAGTCCCCTCTGTTGGTTAGCAGTGATTGAATTCGTACTGGTGCTGTTGAAATCTAAGTATAAATTTGTGGCAGATTAATTGATGTTAAAACAGGCACGTTTTTCTACCATTTTTATTTATCTAGTTAGTCGACTTGTTCACCTGTTAGGTATGGTTTGTTACCCTATTCAGCATATTTGGAGAGAAATACACTGAAGAGAAAACTTCTAGAAGAAGATAGGACAGGAAGACAGCCTGGACTAAGGTATTCAGAAATGTTGCCTAGTGAAGGAGTCTTGGAGTCAGTGAAAACGTTCTTTTTTTTTTTAATATTTTTTTAATTATTGATTTTATTGAGCTATACATTTTTTTCCGTTCCTCTCCCCTCTCCCTCCCCTTCAACCCTCTTCCATGATCTCCATGCTCCCAATTTACTCAGGAGATCTTTTTCTACTTCCCATGTAGATTAGGTCTATGTATGTCTCTCTTAGGGTCCTCAGTGTTGTCTAAGTTCTCTGGGATTGTGATTTGTAGGCTGGTTTTCTTTGCTTTATGTTTAAAAACCCCTTACGAGTGAGTACATATGATAATTGCCTTTCTGGATCTGGGTTACCTCATTCGATATGATGGAAAAGCATCCTTCTTAAGCTCCTGAGGTTGGTACTGGGGAGAGAGGTGGTCTTTGGAGAACAGGACATAGCGAGATTGGGATGATGCTCTGTGCCTTGTTTGAATGAATGGGATTTTAATCAAGCAGTTCTTAGTACCAGAATCTCTTTAGAAAAGTCCATGTGGTTGCTTCACAGTGTTCAGATTAGAAAGATTTAGAGTGGACCAGCAGAGAGGTCCTCACTGGCTGTGCAGTGATACAGTATTTGATGATTATTGGAGGGAGTAAGGAAAGGATTAAAGAGACTTGCAGGTTCTGTTGTGGCAGTTGGAGGTAATGGGCCACTACCTGGGGAATGAATGGAAGGGGACAATATGGAGAGAGGACAATGTAAGTTAGTTTGGGGAATGCAAAGTAAATTCTGGAATTTGGGGGCAATAGGCTTTCTTTTCTGTTTTTGTTGTTGTTGCTTGTTTTTGTTTTTCTACATCCTCAGTCCTAGACTCTGGGATTATTGGTAGCAAATAAGATCACTTAAGAAAGAAAGTAGAGCAAGAAAAGAACTTGAGAGCTAAGCAGGCCAATATTGAAAGGTGTGTGTGAGGAAAAAGTCTAGGAAGAAAACTGGGAGATGGTGACATAAAAGCTGAAGGAGAAATGACAAGTAGGAGCAGTAGGGAAAGTTAGTAATTTAAATTGGTTCACCTGGAACTGCTTAAAATTGGAAGGTATAGATACATGTTCACAGAACGCAAATAGAACTTGATTCCCTTGGTAGAAAAGCTAGATGAAATTTTTTCCTTACTTGGTCCTAGAAGGTCACTGTTTTGGATTGTATTCCAGTCTAGACTCTGCCAAGATTTCAAAATAAGATCATTTTCAGCCCAGGAAGGAATGTGTCCCAGCCCCTGTGCTTCAGCATGAAGCTTCTTTAGAAAACCAGCAGTGTTGGAGCTCCTAATGAGTTATCACCCAGGCATGTGTTAAGATCCTGAATTCCTTTGTCTTATGTGGGGGCAATTGGCTTGAACCCATGAGGTGCTTCATTTGGTTTGCTGCACAGAGAATCCCTTCAGCCAACCCATGCTGAGCTCTGCAAGGACTGCTGGCTTTGAGCAAGGGATGAGGACATGATGAAGCCACTAGGGAAGATATTTGAAGGGGTTGTTTTAAAAAAAAAATTAGACATAAAATCAATTTTCATATATGTTGAGGAATTATTACAATAAAGTACACCCCTATGTAGTCATAATTATAAACCAAAGTTAGAAGTCCCCTGTCAATACCTGATCTGTGTAGTCCTCAGTGTGCCCCTGGGGAAATCACCTTCTGATAACTTTAAGGATCATCACTTGTAGTGATGAGCTTCGGGCAGGCCTGCTTTTCATCCTGCCCGGCTCTCTCATGGCTAGCTTTACACCCGAAATAACAACACACAAACTGTATTCTTTTAAACACTGCCTGGCCCGTTAGTTCTAGCCTCTTATTGGCTAACTTGCACATCTTGATTAACCCATTTCTAATAATCTGTGTAGCACCACGAGGTGGTGGCTTATCAAGAAAGATTCAGCATGTCTGACCTGGTGGCTGGCTCCATAGCATTAGACTCACTTCCCTTCTTCCCAGCATTCTGTTCTGTCTACTCCACCCACTTGATTTTCTGTCCTATCAAAGGGCTAAGGCAGTTTCTTTATTAACCAATGAAAGTAACACATAGACCCTCCTCCATCATTTCCCCTTTTCTGTTTAAACAAAAAAGAAAGGCTTTAACTTTAACATAGTAAAATTATATATAACAAAACAGTTATCAAGCAAGAATTACAGTTACAATATTTATAGCTATTTTATCTTTTATCATAACTAAGGAAAACTATAACTATCCATTCTTCAGCTCCATTAAAGACTCCAGAAGGATATAATATTACCTAAGTAAACAAGAAGTAAGCAACTTCCAAAACTCTAGAAATGACAGAGACATCTTGCCGTCTGGACAGTCACCTAAAGTTCCTCTATACCGTTGGGGCATCTATCTTCAGCCTTCAGGCCCATAGTATTCAGCAGACTCTTCCATGAAGCAGGAAATTTCAAAGACAGTTCAGTCACTTTTTGTTGTGTCCTGCAGAATGTCTCATAGACTTTTTCATAAATCAGGAACCCTGAAAGACCATCTCACCTTTAGGCAAGTTCAGCAGTCCTCTCTGCGGGTTCTCTGTGTCCAGTTTATACAACAGTCCAGGCAAGAGCAGTTTCTTGCCCAAATGACTATCAAACTCCATAAGGAGCCTCTTCGATGTCCACCTTCCTCTCAAAGTAGCTTGGTGCTGTCAAGAGCAGACATGTCTCACTATCATGAACAATCCTAAGTTATTAAGACATTTAAAATGCCATATTCTGTAGTCTTTGAAAGATATGAAGAATGCCTATCTGAAATATATCTATGCACATTTAGAAAATCTAACATGACTACAAGCTTGACTATTATCAATGATTATCCACTAACAACCTATATTTTCTAATTATACATTACATTTTTAAATGAACTACACAGTTACAATACCTTAAGATCAGAAATGCATATACATATAACAAAATTGACCTTAAAATTATATCAATGGAGTAAAAATTATACCAATGTAAATTATTCATATCTATATCATTTCCCCCCTTTAAATGTAAAAGAACATTTTTAAACAATATTTGGGAAGATGGGCGCAGTTTTTTCTCTCCAAACTGCTTCGTGCTGAATGGGGGCGCTGTTATTTAGGTCTTTCACGGTATAACCTGTCACTAGGTTCGTCTCAGTCGGCAGTTAAGCAAAGTAATTTTTTTAAGGTGTTCACAGCAACCTTTCAGGAGGGCGTGGTCTATCATACCATATTGGGATAGAAGCAATACACAGGGTTTCATCCTCTGTGAAAACTAAAGAAGAAACTCCTTTCCAAAGCATCATGTCCTTAGATCCAAATTTTAAAGTCAAGGTATCTTGGATTAGTTTAGCAGCATTTATAAACAAATATCTTTTAGCAGCTGTTGCTCCTTCCTCAGCATTCAAACAATTCAAAGTATCAAGATTCTCTGTGCATTTTCCATCTTTGTGCGGCTTTATTTTAACCTCTATTTTGTTTATTTTTATTTTTACTTTTATTTTTTGAGGCAGGTTCTCTGTATATCTTTTTCCTGGAATAACTCTGTAGACCAGGCTATCCTTGAACTCTCAGAGATCCCTAGTCTCTGCCTCCCAGGCATTGGGATTAAAGGTGTGCACTACCACACCTTGAAGTCACAAAGGTCAATCACCTCTGCTCCTTGAAGTCTCAGAGGTCAATCTACCTCTGCCTCCCAAGTGTTGGGATTAAAGGTGTGTAATACCACACCCAACTACTCTCTTTCTTTTTTAGGAACTTTAACCTTTAGCCTACATATATTTTTTAACAGATAGTAAACCATTTAGAGGTTTTCTTCATCTTTGAATCTATCTTTACTGTATATCTCTCTTTTTGTGACCACATGCTTCTTTAATGAGCAATATGGGTAGGATTAAAGCCGTGGCTTTGCTGGCTGGATCCAGCCTATTCCTTAGCTTTCTGCAATTCCAGCCTTGTGGCTGAGGTACCGGCCAGAGCCGTGTTCATTGCCACAACTCTACAGTGTTTCAAGGTCCCTGCCAGCAAGCAAGCTGCAGCATTCTGCTCACAGACCACACTCAGTCGGACTGCCTGCCTGAAAGAGTCAGGGTTTGCCCTGGCAGGATGACCCAGAAAGTCGGCATTTTAAAGCGGCACAGCTTTTTTCCTGCTACGGCTGAAAACCGGAAAGTATGTGTTCAGCTTTTCATCAACACCATTTATGTGTTTTGTGGCAGGATCTCTTAAAAGAGCTGCAAGGTTTTGCAGCTAAAGCTGAGTCAGGGAAGCCTCTCTTAGATGAGAGCGCTTGCTTGGCTCTAGCAAGCAGAGCAGACCCAAGAAATTTCTGCTACCAAGAAAACATGCTTTACTCTATTATTTCTTTATTAACCAATGAAAGTAACACATAGACCCTCCTCCATCAATCACTTCCTTTTTGGAAGGTGTGAGGCATTGTTTGTCACTAGTGTGTGTGTGTGTTAGTTTTTTGTACATGTACACATGGACCGACAATATAGAAATTGTATTCCTTTCAGATAATACTGTGTTTGTGAGACTCCTCCATGTTGATGTTTGTAGCTGTGCCTTTGTTCATTTTTATTACCATAAACTATTTGTTAAGACACTGTGTTGTAGAAGGAGCAGCAGGCTGCATTCCTGCCACCCAGCTTTTGGCTGCCTGGCTAGCTTATGCCCCAAAATAACAACACACAAACTGTATTCATATAAACACTGCCTGGCCCATTGCCTCTTACTGGCTAACTCTCACATTTTGACTAACCCATATTTAGTAATCTGTGTAGCACCATGAGGTGGTGTCTTACCAGGAAGATTCTAGTATATGTCCATCTTGGACTGGAGCTTCCTTCATCGCATCTGACCCAGAGAGGAGAGGCATGGTGATTGCCTCACTTCTTCCCAGCATTCTGTTCTGTCTACTCCACCCACCTAAGGGCTGGCCTATCAAATGGGCCAAGGCAGTTTCTTTATTAACCAATGAAATTAATTCCTCCATCACTCTGTAGTGAATATTTGAGTTGTTCCTCTATATGTATGCTGGTAAATATGTGCAAAAGTTCCTTTGGGGGTATTTGCCCAGAAGTAGAATTGCTGAGTTAGAGGTTATATTTTGTGTTTCTAGATTAGCTAGATAATTGTAAATGTATTTTCCCTTAGTGGTAAAAGTAGAATTTTTACCAAATTAATGAAATGGCCAAACATATCCCAGATAGGCACAGAAACCTTCAAGGCACAGACTAGCATAATGGTAAGAATTTGGGAAAGGACCAGAAGCTGCAGCTGATGCCAGACTACACAACTGAAGAGACAGGAAAGCTGCATGTTTGGGGGAAGGTGGTTCTGAATCCCCAATCACAGTGTTTATCTGTGCTCATCCAAAACAAAGGTGATAGTCCCATTGCCTACCTGGAATGCTCGAACACGGGAACCTGTCACAGACAATGTGGAGAAGTTTGCCATTGAGACAGAGCTCGTCTACAAGTACTCTCCCTTCCACACCGAGGAGCAGGTGATGGCCCAGTTCATGAAGATTCCCGGGAATAGTGGTAAGTAGGCTTTGGACATGTAGCCCAGAGAATCTGGGAGCCCTAGAGCCTCTGGAGGTGTAGGAAGGAGCCATGGTTGGCTGGCAGAGAGAAAGGATTTCTGTTTCCCCAGGAACATTGGTGATCATCTTTAATCTCAAGCTCATGGACAATGGAGAACCAGAACTAGACATAATCTCAAATCCAAAAGACATCCAGATGGCAGAGACCTCCCCAGAGGGCACGTGAGTTATGGCTGGAATGGTGGCAGGCCCTGGAACTGGTCTTTACTCCCTTAGGAGATGACTTCAGGGGAAAATGGAAAATCACTTTCATGGCTTTCTCTTGGCAGTATTGATAGAGCAGAGAGCTCCTAACTCCTTAATAGCAGGACAGTGGCTCCTTAGTGAAACTAAAATAAAGACTAATGATTCCCTGTTCCAACTCTCCCATTTGATAGAAGAATCTGAGGCCTGGGTCCTAGTGGCAAAATTGCACCGGGTTCTCTGTAAGGGCCAGCTGAGGTTTCTGTGGGGCATCTGTGCTAGGGATATGACTGGGGAGGATGTACCTGTGATGAGGGGCCATTCTGGTCAAAATGTCAAGAGAAGCCAGGATGTGAAATGAATATTGAGGAACTGCAGAGCAGAGAGGAGGTCATTAGCTTTGGACTTACCTTGTTGTGAAGACAGTACCTCTCAGTTCCTGCTATCTCCAGGAAGCCAGAGCGACGCTCCTTCCGAGCCTATGCTGCTGTGCTCTATATTGATCCACGGATGAGGATCTTCATTCATGGTCACAAGGTGCAGACCAAGAGACTCTCCTGTTGCTTGTATAAGCCCAGGTAAGAGCCTAGCTACCATGATCTGGGCTGAGAAATGGGGCCTGGCCACAGTTCTCTGGGGGTAATGTTAGGATGGTGTAGTATGAAGACTCTACACTGCTTGCTGATTGTTCCTGTTTAGCAGAGAGTCTTTTCCATGGTAGGGACGGAAGTGACAGACAGGCTGCTGGGTGGTTGGCCAGGCTGGTTCAGAGATGTGGAGAGTGGCACAGGCAGCTGTCTTATCTCAAGTTCAGGGGCCTAGCCTAAGGGCCCTTGACAGGAAAGGAGAAGCCATGGCTTATTACTGAGGTTTGTTCCTGCTATAAGATTAGTGATCCCTGCTGAACACCAAAGAGACACATCAGGAGACCAGGGACAAATTGAATAATGATTTGAATCATTTTACTAAAATGAGCTTGGATCTGTTTCATCACAAAGAGCCAGGGCAGCACCACATAGGAGGAGGCAGAGTACTTCCTGAGCTGTTCAAGTTGGCTACCTGCCCCACTACTACTTGGCCCTCAGGTTGCTTTTTCTACTCTTCAGAATGTACAAGTATACATCAAGCCGTTTCAAGACTCGGGCAGAACAGGAAGTGAAGAAAGCAGAGCATGTAGCACGGATTGGTAATGCTACTCCCTGTGTTAGGAGGAGGGGTGAAGTTGGGGCTACCGCTTGTATTAAAAGCCTGGGTCAAGGCTGTTCTCCATCTCTAATGCCATCAGCACTGTTGTCTCTAGACTTGACTCTCCCCTGTCACTAGTTATAAGACTTAATGCCGGACTAGAGTGGCATAAAGCACATCTATAGATTCTTATTTAAGTCAGATACCAAGCCAGATAGAGATTCAAGACCAGATGAAATATTTCATATTGCATACTGCTTCAGGTTGTCCTGACTCTAGGACAGAAATCTCAAGGTTTCCCCCCCAGAATAATTATAATTTTCTCAGCTCTTTGGTGGGGGCGATTGTCTAAAGCATTCTTCAGGCTTCAGTTCATACTAAAGGTTGAATTCCCATTGAATAATTTTTTTTAACTATTGTAAGTCACTTGTGAAACAAAAGGGAAGTATAAATAATGCTTTGCTTAGGGTTATGATTTTGAGATAGACTTACTTTATATCCCATGTTGGCCTCAAATTCAATGATCCTCCTGCCTTAGCTTACAGATTACTGTAAATATAACATGTACCATCTTGTCCATGACAGTTTTGAATGTCAGTCGTTGTTTTGTTGTCTTTTTTGTTTGTTTGTTTTGTTTTTTTTCTGGTGCAGTTCTGTAGTTTAGGCCCAGAGGCTGCCCCATGTGGCCCTTGTTGTTAGTATGCACTTCTTGTGTAGCAGGGATCAAGGAAGGATGACAGAGTTCTGAACTTTTGATTTCTTCTGGATTTAGCTGAAGAGAAGGCCCGTGAGGCAGAAAGCAAAGCTCGGACTTTAGAAGTACGAATGGGTGGGGACCTGACACGGGACTCTAGGGTAAGTCCTCAGACTCAAACTCTCTTTCCTTGCATATGTGGCATTGGAATCCAGTATCCTGACCTTAGTAAAATGAAATACAGCTTTGAAGTTTGTCCACAGTAAGGTCACTTTTCTATATAAAGGTGTAATCTTCAGGTGTGTTTTAGTATCCAGGTGATATCATATTACTTAATGTAACATAGAGCACCTTCTCCCCTGTCTTACTGGTTACGTATTGGCAGGTGATGTTGCGGCAGGTCCAGAATACAGCCATCACCCTGCGTAGAGAAGCTGATGTCAAGAAAAGGATCAAGGATGCCAAGCAGCGGTTAGTACTTGGGACAGACCTTTGGGCTTTTAAAATTATGTACCATTTGCACTGGCAGGTTGCCATTTGCTACCAAGTTTACTTGGAGAAAAGCATCACTGCTGTGATTGCAAATGCTGGTCAGACGCTTCTGATCCTGCAGAAGGCAGGTAGAACTGACACTTAACTCACTGCTATCCTTTTCTTACTCTTTTCTGTTAATGTTGTACAAAATACCCATTGTGTAAAACTTGAAAAATAAACATTTAAATAAATGTGAAACTCCCTTATGCTTATGAAAATATGTGTATTTATTTTTTATATGTTCATAATTTATTTTCCCTACTCATTATAAATGTAGAATGATACTATAGATTGAATTTTGTGCCTTTTGGTTCTAACTCATCAGATCGCTGACCTTAACTCTGTTTAGAGCTTCTCAGGCTCTAGGGCATGAATTCCTAGCTAAAGTCCAGGTTGTTTCCTTGTCACAAGCAGAAGTTTCAGGTCACTTCACTCTAACTTGTCCCAAGATTTTCTTGACATGTCATATGAGTGTCTTTCTCTTAAGTATTCTTGTTAATTTTTTGCCTTTAAAACTCTTATTGTTGTATAAATTAGTGAACACCTTTAATCCCAGTACTTGGGAGGCTGAAACAGGTGACTTTCTCTGTGAGTTTGAGGCCAGCCTGGTTTACAAAGCGAGTTCCAAGATTCTGCCTTGAAAAAACTAAACAAACCGAACTATTGCTGTTAACATAATTGGGATTTTGAGGATGGTATGATGATAATGTTATATTTATTCTACTATCTAACTCTCCTTGCAGAGATTTGCAGCAATTTCATAGTACCACATTCATATTTAAATCATCTCTGTTTTACAACATAAAAAAAAAATTCTATGTTTATACAGAGGGACACTGAACAGTTTAGATCCTTATCAAGTCTAACATATTGTTTTTGTGCTAATGAGTTAATAGGCTTGATGGTTTTATTTTTGTTTTTTTTTCCTCTTTATTAGAGCACTCAAAGAACCCAAGGAACTGAATTTTGTTTTTGGGGTCAATATTGAACACCGGGACCTAGATGGTATGTTTATCTACAATTGTAGTCGCCTGATCAAGATGTATGAGAAAGTGGGCCCACAGCTGGAAGGGGGCATGTGAGTACTGCTCTAGGAGAGGTTTTCCAGCCCAGGGTGAATGGCAAAAGAGTTTTGGTGACAGTTGTGACTTCTTTGTCCTTGCAGGGCATGTGGTGGGGTTGTTGGGGTTGTTGATGTGCCCTACTTGGTTCTGGAACCTACACATAACAAGCAGGACTTCGCTGATGCTAAGGAGTACCGGCATCTACTGCGAGCAATGGGGGAGCACTTGGCACAGTACTGGAAGGACATCGCCATTGGTAATGGGACTGGGAGCCAGGCCTCAGCCTCTCTTTTATCTTGATGCTTTTATGGCTTGAGAGGGTGAGTTTATCAGTTAGGAAGATGGTGAGGCTGATGAGGCCTGCTTCTAATGTAATATGTGGGCATTCGCCTTCTAGCCCAGCGTGGAATCATCAAGTTTTGGGATGAGTTTGGCTACCTTTCTGCCAACTGGAACCAACCTCCATCCAGTGAGCTGCGTTTCAAACGCCGGAGGGCTATGGAAATCCCAACCACTATCCAGTGTGGTGAGTTGAATAGTGAGAACTCTTCTCCAAGCTCCTATCATGAGGATCTCTGCCCTCCTGCTGGCCTTCTGACTTGACTAATATTCATAAACATAGCTTCCAGCAGGAACAGGATCTGTTTGGCAGTGGCTCTGTGAGCACAGTCTTGAAGCTGTGTTCTCCAGTTTCTCTTAATGATATGGACAGTCACACCAACTTGGAGACATTTCATACCACAGCTGGGCCAGGCTCAATAGGTTTAGTACCATGTTGTATCTAGAATGAATAAATGACTGAGCCTAGAGAAAGGAAGGGCTGGTGGCATTTAGATTCCATAATATTTTGAATCCTTGCTCCAATCTCTGTCCATAAGGTAAATGTATCAGTTTTGTAATAATAAATAAAGAGTGTTGAAAGTCCAGGACGTCTTTGCTAAGATGAGGAGCCTGGATTCCAGTAATTGTTGATAGGTGTGGCTGACATGTAGGGAGGGGTGTTTTCTTTCTTGCAGATCTGTGTCTGAAATGGAGGACACTCCCCTTCCAGCTGAGTTCAGTAGAAAAAGATTATCCTGATACTTGGGTTTGCTCCATGAACCCCGATCCTGAGCAGGACCGGTGAGTCTTTAACAAGGATTATGATTGCTCTTCCCTCCCTGTTACAGTTTTCTTTCTGTTGCTGTGTAGACATCACAGAACATCAGATATCACAGAAGCAATTTGGCTTATACTTCCAAGTACAGTCCATCATTTAGAGACATCCAGAATCTGAAGTAGACCCATGAAGAAACATTGTTACAGTGGCTCAGTAACTTAGCTGGCTTTCTTGTACAGCTCAAGACTGCCTGCCTTGGGATTACCATCTGTAGTGGGTTGGGGCCCCCATACATCAATTACAAGGCAATCCCTGACAAACATGGAATGCCCACAAACCAGTCTGATCTAGGCACTTCCTCAATCCAGGCTTTCTTCTCAGATGACTCAAGGCTGTGTCAAGTTGACAGTAAAGCTAACTCGACATTTAGCAGCCCCACCACTGTTCCCTCCGCTCTTGGGGTATTTCTTGAGGGCAATGCTGCCTTGTGCACATGGTTTGTGCACAAGAAGGACAAATAAATGTGTCCTGTAACATACCATTTTTATACATTGGAAGCTCTGTGGTGGTTGTAAGACAGCAAGTCTCTGTCCTATCGGAATGCTGCTTTGTCACCAGTTTCTTCCCTTTACAGCTGTGAAGCTTCTGAACAGAAGCAGAAGGTTCCCTTGGGGACATTAAAAAAGGACCTAAAGACACAGGAAGAAAAGCAGAAGCAGCTGACAGAGAAAATTCGCCAGCAGCAGGAAAAACTAGAAGCTCTTCAGGTATGCCATCGTGAGAAAGTGGGCAGAGCCAGCCTGTGTCAGCAGTCTGTCCAGGATAGAAGCTTTCAGTGGCTTTTGTGACCCTTCCATGTGTTCACACCAAGGTTTTCTGACCCGAATTCCAAACACTTTTCCAGTGTACCTTGTTGATTATTTAGGTAACAAACTATTTTGTTTATATATCCAAATTGGTCTGATGTGTTTAGAATGTATAAGCATTCCAAAAAACAGATATCCTATCATAGAAGAAATCACCACTAACTCAATAGTTTTATAACTTTTTTTGCCTCCTCCTCCCATTAAGAATTAAACTACTTTGTCTATGTATGTATTAGGCAAGCTGTACCACTTGAGCTACATCCCTAAACCCTTTTCTTGCTTTTTATTTTATTATTTTTCTTTCTTTTTTTTATTAAGATTTATTTATTGAATATACAGTGGTCTGCCTGCATATGTCCCTGAAGGCCAGAAGAGGGCAGCATATTTCATTACAGATGGTTGTGAGCCACCATTGGTTGCTGGGAATTGAACTCAGGACCTTTGGAAGTGAAGCCAGTTCTGAGCCATCTCTCCAGCCCCTTATTTTTATTTCTTTAAGTCTCATTGAGTTTACCTTTCAGGCTGGTCTTAGACTTAAGATTCTCTGGAGTAGCTCTTTCCAATTTTGCATGAAGGCCTACACTTAAAAAAACCTCTCTATATAATTTTTAGTAGTCATAGCCAACCGTCCCATGTATATTTAATATATGCATATATTATTTTTAGTGCATAATAATTTTTTGGTAATTTGTGAAATTGAAAAGAGTTTACAAGCCGGGCGGTGGTGGCACAAGCCTTTAATCCCAGCACTTGGGAGGCAGAGGCAGGCGGATCTCTGTGAGTTCGAGTCCAGCCTGGTCTACAAGAGCTAGTTCCAAGATAGGCTCCAAAGCTACAGAGAAACCCTATCTCGGAAAGAAAAAAAAAAAACAAAAAAAGAGTTTACAAAATGTTACGGTTTTAAAAGAATTCTTCTCGGGGACTGGAGAGATGGCTCAGAGATAAAGAGCACTGGCTGCTGTTCCAGAGGTCCTGAGTTCAATTCCCATCCACCCACATGGTGGCTCACAGCCATCTATAATGAGGTCTGGTGCCCTCTTATGGTGGGCATGCAGGTGTACATGCAGAGCACTCATGCATAAAATATAAATAAATAAAATTTGAAAATAAAATAAAAAATAGCCTTGCAGGCAATGTACTGTTTTGCATTTTTTCAGTTTATTTCTTCTCTCATATATTACATCCCAACCAGTTTCTCCTCTTTCCTCTTCTCCCAGTCATGTGCTGTCCACAATTTTGCACGTTTTCCCAGTATGTAGAAGAGTTATCTTTATATTGCAAATTTGATCAGCAAAGATTTTTTTATTTTTAAGGTTGATCAAATTTTCATATGTGCTTAATGTTTCATGATTTCATGTTTTTTAAATGATTTATTTTTATTATTTTAAAAATGTGTCTGCCTGTACATGCACAGGTGTGTACATGGAATGTGTGCAGGTGCCTGTGACATCCAGAAGAGGGCATCAGATTGTGGATAATGGGAACTGAACTCTGGTGCCCTATAAGACCAATTTGCACTTTTAACCAATGAGCCCAATTTTGAATTTATTACAAAATTATTTTCCTTCTGTGTCTATACTTACTAACTGAAAATGCCTTTTGCGGGGTGGGGGGTGAGTTTACAGAGACAGGGTTTCTCTGTAGCTTTGGAGCCTGTCCTGGAACTAGCTCTTGTAGACCAGGCTAGACTCGAACTCACAGAGATCCGCCTGCCTCTGCCTCCCAAGTACTGGGATTAAAGGTTTGTGCCACCACCGCCTGGCTTGTAAACTCTTTTCAATTTCACAAATTATAAAAAAATCCTGAGTGCTGGGATTAAAAGCTTTTGCCACCACTGCCTAGTTTGGAAATGTCTTAAGCATGCTGAATTCCACTCCCTTCTCTGGCCTCATGCCAACTTCTCTCACCAGTCCTTTCCCACCTTTTTGGTTTCCTTTTTAGAAACTCTAAAGACTTCCCCAGTCTCTCAGTTGCTGAATCAGTCACTTAGGTATCCTTTATATTTATATCTGTGTGCATATAGATGTATATCTGTGTGTATGTATGTATATAATGTATACGAATATATACGTGCGTGCACACACATACTGCCTTTGTAGTGATAATAGCAAACTTTCAGAAATAGACCTAGATCACTGTCTTAGGCACATAGTGAGGGACCAAAAAGATTGTAAAGAATTTATCATTACCTTTGTTTTGTAGAAAACCACACCCATCCGCTCACAAGCTGACCTGAAGAAATTGCCCTTAGAAGTGACTACCAGACCTTCCATTGAAGTAAAGCCCAGGGACATAATAAGGGAGGCGGGGCTCTTCTGGTGTCTTAAGCTAGGACCAATGTTCCCACTGTCTTTGGGCTTTTTTTAGGAACCTGTACGGAGACCTCAGCGTCCTCGGTCACCCCCTTTACCTGCCGTGATCAAGAATGCTCCTAGCAGACCCCCTTCTGTTCAAACTCCTAGACCAACTAGCCAACTCCGAAAGGCTTCGGTTATCAGCAACCCCCCAAAGCTGCCTGCTACTGCAGCCCGAGGTGAAACTAGTGTATCCAGGCTGCTCCAGCCAGCTGAGGCACCTCGAAAGCCTGCAAACTCTCCCATCAAGACTGCACCCCGACCCACCCCTCCTGTGCAGCCCTCGCCACCATCTCTACTCCCGAACTCCAAGAACCTTCGGGAGATTCCTGCTCAAAAAGCCATCAAGACTCCAGTGGTCAAGAAGCCAGAGACACCTGTTAAACATTCCGTGGTGAGACACTTTGCCTCCTCCGTGTTCCAGCTCATTAGCAATGCTGTAGGGGAAAAGTTATACTAGGGGAATCCAGGATCACGGAATCTCCATGCTTTTCTGATGCCTTTGAAGAAGAGGAGCCTACATAGCAAGAAACTTGCTCAGAACTTACACAGTGAGTTTTTTACCCAGCAGACCCAACCTTGAGTCTGCTGCAAACTTGAGTCAGCTCCATTGGCTTCTTGTTAACTTGGTGACAGACAGCTTTGGTAGATTATGGCAGTAGTCTTTGTTTGTCAAGGAGGGCTTGACTGACTAAGGTTAAACGAGAATCTTCTCTGGTGACAAGTGTTGTCAAAAGTCCACATAGTATAAGTACCAGGAGGTTGCTTATGTGTGTACTGAGTAATTCCGAGCAGGAACTGACATAAGCTCTTTTGAATAGTTCGTTAGGCTGTACAAAATCTGAAGGCTGAACAGGGCCTTCATGCTCCTACTCTCCTGATCTAGGTCACCTCAGGGCGGAAGCGGAGTCTTGCAGTCTCTGATGAGGAAGAGGCTGAAGAAGAAGCTGAAAAGAGGAAAGAAAGATGCAAGCGGAGCAAGTTTTCTGTGAAGGAGGAAAAGAAGGAGGCAAATGAGGTGGGTGATCACATGAGGCTCACAGGGATTGCCTCCCTGGGCCTCTGCCAGCTCCCATTGTGTTCATGACCTAAGGCTTTGAGCCTAGTTGACCTCTTAACCTGTTACCCTGATGAGTAGAAACATGGGGCCAGGTAGGATCTTGAGGTTTGTTCTAATAACGGGCCAGTGTATACATACGTGTGCGTGTGTGCGCGTGTGCATGTGCATGTGCGTGTGTGTGTGTGTGTACACCTAGGGGCCTAGAATCACTTGAAATGTGTCTCTTGCCTGCTGTTTTATTCATAAAGGTGGCTGAAGGGTAGATACCTGGGACACCATAAAAAGACATGTTATAGCTGGTGACCATGAGTAGCCAGTAACACAAAGAGCCCTCCTTGACAAACAATGACCACTTGAAGAAGCTTCTAATAGACCGTTCTCTTCGCAGCTCTCAGACAGTGCTGGGGAAGATGACTCGGCTGAACTCAAGAAGGCTCAGAAAGGTAAGTTTAGGGAGTCCTGTCAGCCTGTTTTGAAAATGGAAATAGAGCCTTTACTGTCAGCAGCTTCTTCCTTAAGTTAACAGCTCTCCGGGCTTGGTTTCTATAGTTGGTCCAGCTTTCCCTTCATGATGTTTAGTTTTACTTGTGATGCTTGAGATTTTTGAGCAGACATGCATTAGATGGTCCAGTTTGGCATTGAATTTGTAATCTTCTGGCTCGGTCTCCCAGTGCTGGGATTAAAGGCACGAGCCATCATGCTTGACTTGTGGTTTTCTGCTTTTGGGTTTTTTTGTTTTTTTGTTTGTTTGTTTGTTTGTTTTGTTTTGACACAAATTCTTTGGTGTTTGCCCTTGGCAAGTCACTCATCCTGTGTCTTGGCTCTATGACAGATGGAAGAATCTGCATTGCCAAACTTCAGAGTGCATACTGGGGGACTCACCTGGGGACCTTTTACAAGTACAGCAGTGGCTAAGTCAGGAGCACTGATGTAGTTCTCTGATTTTCACTTGTGTTTGAATTCTCAGATAAAGGGCTGCATGTAGAGGTACGTGTGAACCGGGAGTGGTACACAGGTCGTGTCACAGCTGTGGAGATGGGCAAGAATGTGGTCCGGTGGAAAGTGAAGTTTGACTACGTGCCCACAGACACAACACCAAGAGACCGCTGGTAATGCCCTCTTCTGGGATGTCAGAATAGCAGAAGTTAACTAGGGTAAAGGGAAGTGGTACCCTCATGTCCTTCCTAGCAGCCTGTTAGGAGCTTAGGACAGACATGATACGCTCTGTGTCCTCCATAGGGTGGAGAAAGGCAGTGAAGATGTACGACTGATGAAGCCACCTTCTCCAGAGCATCAGAGTCCTGACACGCAGCAAGAAGGTGGAGAGGAGGACGAGCCTGTAGCCCAACAAGCTGTGGCCTTACCAGAGCCGTCTACCTCTGATGGTCTAGCCATTGAGCCTGACACTACTGCCCCAAGTACCAACCATGAGACTATTGACCTCCTGGTCCAGATTCTTCGGTTTGTGTTTCTTTGCCTTTTCCTTAGGGCTGACAATAGTTTTTTCGATGCTATTCTGAGTTCCTGTCCCTCCCTTTTTTCCTACTTAGCAATTGCTTGCGGTATTTCTTGCCTCCGAGTTTCCCCATCTCCAAGAAGGAGCTGAGTGCTATGAATTCAGAAGAACTAATATCTTTTCCTTTGGTGAGTCTGGCCTGATCTTTGGTTGCTTATTACAATCTCATCATCTTCCCTCCTTACTGAGGGAAGATTTGAGAAGATAGGACTGGTGTGCAGGAAAGAAAGCTAGCTTCACCCCTTGAGGCTCCTTTTCAGATTTAGGATACGTGCATCTCTTTTCTTTTTCTCAAATCTGTCCTAGGTAACACTAATGAGATTAGACTCAGCATACCTAGAACTTGGGACTTGGAGAGAGGAAGAGGGAAAGTGGTGGTATCTGGAGATGAACATGAGAACTCATGTAGCCCAGAGGACTCTGCTGGCTTTTTGCTTCTGCCATTTTAAGATTTGCTAGAGGTGGACTTGGTGCTACTAGGTAGCTAGCCATAGCCTGAGAGAAATGAATGTTGTGGCAGTGGCCAGGGAGCCTTAGCAACTTGGTAGAGAGGGAAAAACGCCAAAAAACCCTAACCAAATAAAACAACTAGGGCTTCAATAAGTGCCTGCTTTTGTAAGTGCAGAGGACTGTTTGGAGGCGAGGGCAGGAGGCTTTTGTAAGCAGCTGCAGGCTGAAAGATTTGATGATATGGTGCATCTTTGGGTATCAATCTAAGCCTCATTTTTATGTTGGAAATGGTTGAAGCCGAAAGAATTGTTGATCTGAACCATGCCCAGGGCCAGTTAGCAAATAATAATGGGTTTGTAGACTATGGTGTGTAAAATTACTCAGCTCTGCAATTACAGCATGAAAGTATTCAGAGGCGTCCATCAAGGATAAGCTTTATTTACAGAAACACCCAAGTTGATTTTTGTCTGCTGTCCTGGCCTTTATGGGGGCACTTTTAGTAGCATGTCGTGCCACATTCTTGTCTCATAGCAAGCCCAGCCCAGACTGTGGCTTTTGCCCTTGTTTAGACTGGGCTCTCCAGAGGCCCTAGGAGAACAAACATCTTCTACTTGTTACTTTTGGCATCAACTTGTGAAATTCAAAGCAAAAGCCAGAATACGGCAGGACCTCAGCAGTAAGCACTGTCGCTCAGCCCAAAGAGAATCAGTGTGATTGTCCAAGTCTAAAAATAATATCTAGCTTGTTTTTGTAAAAGTAATAGTACACAACTTTGATCTTCTGGTTGCAATTTCTAAAACCAAACTTTCAATTTTGTTCGTTTTATTCCTTATCAGTATGTAAATGGTGCTCTTCAGTAATTTTACAATTAAAAGTTTAATATAATTGTCTTCAAGATATTTGCATTTGGCTTAAAATTTATTTTGTGCAGCCAAGATATTTTTTATGTAAAATGTGAAGTTTCTGTTGTCATCATGGTGTGAGATCGTAGTGTAGATTGTAAGCCCCTCAGTGCAGCGACTCACGCAGCCTTCAGAGAAGCAAGTAAGTGCACTGGATAGCCAGGACCTGTGGTAGTTTTCCTGTGAGGATGACTTCCCTTCTCAGTGACTGTTTCTGAGAAGATCATACTGGGATACAACTTAAAATTGTTTTTAACTACTTTTAACCACTTCATAATAAAAGGCTTTGTTGTACAACTAAACAAATCTGGGGATAATTGCTGTTGGTAGGTGCTTGGTAGCTCTTTGATCCTAACACGATGTTGGATATGGAAGTCCTGTTCTGGAGTTAGAAAGGTGTGATTAAGCTAGGAGAATGATTCCACAGTCCTTTTTAGCTGTGTGGAAAGGTAAGCCATCCTTGCAGTTTACTAAGCACTTTGCTGAGTGCACTGTATCCTCATCCTTGTGGTATCCCCAAAGGACTGCCACTAAAATCTCTTTACCTTGGTTCTAGAAGACTGCTTTCCCCCAGTACTGAAATAAACCCAAGTTACTTGTGAACTTATGGCCCTATCATGTTTCCTTCCACAGAAAGAATACTTCAAGCAGTATGAGGTGGGACTCCAGAATCTGTGTCATTCCTACCAAAGTCGTGCTGACTCACGGGCAAAAGCCTCAGAGGAGAGCTTGCGCACCTCTGAGAGAAAGCTTCGTGAGACAGAAGAAAAGTTACAGAAGTTGAGGACCAACATTGTAGCACTCCTGCAAAAAGTACAGGAGGTGAGCCAGCAAATCCCTTGGAGAAGCTAGACTAACTGGTCTTGGAGTGAGGCTGGACTTTTCACAGGACTATCCACCCACAAGAGTCTGTTTCCAGCCCTGGCTGCTCTGAGTCCTCACAAGAGGGCTTGAAGTGATAGAGCTGCCTGGGCCTCGTCCCAGCCAGACCCCACAGACCATATACAGTTTGCTTTGAGAACCCTTTAAGCCATAAGCAAAATTCTTACTTATCTAAATGGGTCCCAGGTGGGGTTGAGTAGTGGAGAAGTGGGGTATTGCCCCTTAGGGGTCTGGTACATCTTTCTTCTACACAGTAGACTGGGGGCGGGCTGGTAGAGAACCTAGAGCTACGAATGGGATGGTCTCGAAAATAACGAAGGAGACTGAATCCAAGGGGAGGCTACTAGACTAGGATGGACTCTGGAGACTAGGATCTGACTATGCTGTAGTAGGGAGTTATGGATGGTAGGAGAGGCAGGACCTCTAAGTATGTGGTTTGAACCCAAGAGCGGAATATTACTGGGGGGTGTGGCATAGTCCAATTTTCAATATAAGACACTAGGTGGAGGGATGCAGAGAACCTGGCATTCCTGGGCATGCATAATGAGTTCTAACAAAGGATAACAGATTCAGAAACAGGGCAGGAACAAGAAACAGAGAGCTGGGCAAGAGAACAGAATGGAATTCTGGCCCAGTCTTAACCCCAACCTGTTTTCCTGGTCCAACTGACCGCACCCCACTCTGTTCCAGGACATAGACATCAATACAGATGACGAGCTGGATGCCTACATTGAGGACCTCATCACCAAAGGGGACTGAGGAGCTGGGAGGCAGATAATTCCTCTGCACACCTGCCTCAGCACAGCAGCTTCTGGGGAAGGGGATTTCATTAGTGAGTTGGTGGACTTAATCTTGGTTTGACTCATGTGGGCCATTTGTGCTTTGGGAAGGAGATTCCTTAAATCTTCCTCCCTAAGTTTACATAAATATTTATTTTTTAAAAGAGAAGATGTTAATGCCTGCTGTGAGACTGTTCTTTTGTGTGACTCTTGAGGAAAGGGCACAGAGTCTGAGCCATTGAGCTCCTGGAACCTCAACATAGGATGAAGCAAGCACCAACCTGAAGTTGGAGAGGCTCTGAGGACAGGAAGATCGACAATGGGATATGAAAAGTATGTGGCCCCAGAGATTTAGATCTACAAGACCCACAAGGGGGTGATCAAAGCAGGTCCAATATCAGAAAGACTTCCTGTAGCAGATCTCCTGGTGTCCAGTCAGGGCTATGAAGGTCTGTAGGCTACCTGAGCAGCTGTCAGAGTCATCCTGGCTGTGTTACCCAGGCAGCTTGGAGATGATTCTTGATGCTCAAATTTCCCAACGCACCACCTACTCTGTTGCTGAAGGAGCCATTTCTCAAGTCAACCACACTGTCCAAGCTCAAACGTAGACAGCTCTGACTGGTCAAATTGCTGGGCTGGATAGCACTCTGAATGTTGAACTCCAAAGATTCTCAGGGTGTGCAGGTGTGAAAGAGCTCTCTGGAGGAGGAGGCTTCCTCAGTGGTGCTAGTTCCTGGAGAGCCTTTGCTGCTGCTTTTCTACTATGTCCTTTGTGGGCTTCAGAGAGCCCAGCACCTCCCATACTCTGAAACAGTGAGGAGGAGGAAGACCATGTGCTTCAGACAACTACTCAGAACCAGAAAGGCAAGAGTTTGATCTGATGGCCATTGGGAGAATTCTGGTTCTTGTCCCACCAACTCTTCACTTCTGTTGAAGACCACTGAAGATAGAACTGTGACTTTGTACTCCTGATCCAAAACACTTGGGGTTTTGTTTCCTACATCTACCCACTTGCCATGGTGTTTGTAGAAGATGGGGAATTGGTGAGGACTATGCACATGTGGCTAGAAGTGCCTGCTTGGGTTCTAGGCTACCCCAGACTGTCCCATCTGACAATTCCTGATGCAGGATTGTTTGGGGGGGAGGGTATCATTCAGAAGTAGTCCTTTTCTCTGGAACATTCTCCAATAGAAGGGTTTCCTGTGTTGGTGCACATAACTCCCAATCCAACTTTCTGTTGACCCTATCCAGGCAGTGTGTGGTCCATTTTTGTCTCTAAACCCGCTGTTTAAAGAAAATTGGTCCTGCATTTTTACTGGCAGGTAATACTTCCTTTTTTTTAACCTACACATGTAATCAAAACATGTTACCATAAATTTCTACTGGTGAGACTCCTTAAGTTCAGTACATTCTTATGTGAAATACAAGATCTTCCTCTTCACCTGTTACATATCCACTGTCTTTGTTCTTAGCTTCACTTAACATCCACAGACACGGAACAACTTCATTTCCTAGATGTTTTATCTTTAACTTTCTGGATATATTAAATCCAACCTCAGCTTTTCTGAATGCTGCTTGTTCCTATGTAGAGGTCCTACTGTTCTGATGGCAAGATAAAATGTAGGGTCTTTCCTGGGAACAGTATGAAACAGCTGACCTTGGAGCCGATTGATAAGGTATCCACCGGCTCTAAAAGAGAGGGATAGGGTTGAAGATGCTAAGTGACAGGTGGACATGGTAAGAATTCATTTATTACAAAGGGCTGAACATGAAAAGGCTTCTACCTGATCCCCATGTTCTCCCTAGAGATCAGATTATTCATCTTGGATACAGCAACACATCTGCCCTCTTGGGTGTCCTTAGGTCTTTCACCAAGTACGTCCATCATACTTTTTTTCAGAGTGAGTCTAGTATACATCAACTCTGTTCTGAACCATCACAGGACATTTCATTATCTTGAATGTGTTGTCATGGAAGTCTGTGAACACTTGTGTTTCAAACATCTGTGAAAAAAGAGGTGGTGTGTGTATGCTTTTATCCATTACACGTGTATAGAGGGTAAATTCCAGAAAGGACATCAGATACATTCCCATTCTGCTCCCAACAGCTTCAGTTGTAACTCATTAATAGTGGGTATCTCCAAAAGTGATACTGGGCATCACAAATGTGACTGGACATTTTCATTGGCTTGCCCAGGTGTTTTTTTGGTGCAGAGGTATATGTAGTTCTGAATCTAGGACTAGGGATCTTTTTGTAAATCATGAGTTTGCAAAATCCTCAGGAAAATAACTTAGTAGGATTTAGAATTTCCAACTCCATTTGGGAGTAAAATACTGTCTACTACCAGGTAAAGACAAGGACATGACACTTGTTTTCCAAGAATTAGTACAGGCTGAGGAAACTTCTGGTTTCTTCATTTCGTCTGTCTGAGAGACACTGCTTTTTATCTTATAGGCTCATATTTCCCATGTTATCAGCACCTGCCTGATTGTTGGCACCTTTAGGGATCAGTAGTAAATTAAGCCAGGTAAGACTCCAAATTTGCCATTTACAGAGAACTCAAGTTCGGCCTGAGTGTTTTGTGCCTCCTCTGGCTACTTGGCTCCTATTTGGAAGGTCATCCAACAGAGTTGGGTGAGCCTGAAACATCCTGAGAATTCTACCGCAAGGCTCTGGATTGTAACTGCAAGTTACCACTTCCTGCATAAACATTAAGAGGTGTATATTAATTACAAACCTTGGCCTATTAGCTCAGTCTTATTAACTAGCTCTTACAACTTAAATTAACTCATTTCTATTATATACTTTACCACGAGGCTTGTGACTTGTTACCTCATGTCTGTGTTCTCCAGTAGCTGCTGGCATCTCACTGATTCTGCCTTCTTTCTCCGTTTTGATTTCCTGCCTAGCTATATTCTGTCCTGCCATAGCCCAAAGCAGCTTCTTTATTAGCCAGTGGTAATAAAATATTCACAGCATATAGAGGGTTATTCCACTTCACTGGACTTCACTAGAGATAGAACCTAGGAGGCTCCATGTGCAACAGCTACACTGTACTGGCTTTGCAGGGTCAGCTTGACCCAGAAGGCAGGACTCCAAACAGGTTCTGCCTTCAGACTGCCAGTTCCCTTGCACTGCCTAGGGACCCTCTCTACTATGGCAGGGATGGTGAGGCAAGATGTTCAGGTGCCAGGGCCACTGCTGGCTTCAGCAGAAACGTCCTTGCAAGGTAAAAAGGTCGTTCTGTTCCTTGTTCCTTCTCTTAGGGGGTTACATTGCAGACAGATCTAGTTTAATAAAGCCGCAACGACAGACAGGTTCCTGCTTGAGAGTTAGCCCAGTGTTTCTAAAAAGTTTGGAGCTGTGGGCTGAAACTGGAATGGGGGCCAGAAACCACTTGCTGTCTTGATCCCCAATTTTTGCTTGTAGGGTTCTCTGCACTCTACCAGCTACCTGTAGGCCTTCAGGTGTTTACAGAGTGGCCCACATTAAGGACTACCATCATCAGGTCAACTTCATCAGTATTCAAAAGGGAGGGCTGGGCTTCCATGCAGCTTCTGCCAGACCTGTGCCATTTCCTGGGGTGCTTGTCTTCAGCAGTTGTCAGCTAATACCTGGGGGGGGGGGGGGCTTTTACCTTGAGAGGGCAAAGAATCATAAAGATTCATGTCCTCGACCTTCCTGGGATATTTCCAGGATTCTCAGGGTCTCCTGCAGTCTCCTTTTAAAGCTGTGGCCAGCTCTACCTCTGTAACTTACTGTTTTCCGCACCCCTCCCAGAAAGCCTCCCCAGTAGTTTGGTCACTAGACTGGCCTTGGGGTTATTCAGTGGGTACTGGAGAGGAGTCTGACAGCCTTTCTCTTTTGTTCTTTTGTGATTAACCATCAGCTACCATAGCACCACATTTGCCCAAGGATTGATTATGTAACCCAGAGGACACAGCACTTTAGTAGCCACTCATCTCTCTGGAGGTGACTAACATCCAACACTGGCTTCCTTACAACTGGCCAAGAGAGGCATTCTGTGGAGTGTACCGCCCCCAATCCAGACAGCATCTACACACAGTTACACAGATGGCAGCAGGCTGGCCATTTGAAGCAAGCCGAACCATACAGCCCTTCCCATGTCCACTATCTTGCAGAAAAAAGCTCTTGGACAAAAGAGTGTGTAGGGTTACCTATAATCCCCCACAGAAAGCTGAAAAAAGACTGGAGCCATGGCTCCCCAGTTACGAGCTATTATGGCTCTTGGACTATTATGGCTCTTGGACAGGACTCAGGCTTTGGTTTCCAGCACCTACAGAAGGCTCACAAATGCCTCCAGTTGCAGTTTTAATGCCCTCTTCTGCATCTGAGGGCATCACACATATATGTAGTGCACAGACACACTCGAGGCAAAGCATTCATATACATAAAGTAAAATTTTGGACCTTGTTCACCTGTAAGATAACCCCAGGGTTTGATGAGTCCCTTGGTGCTTATAATGCAGATATAAATTCTCTTGTGGAGTGAGCCTCAAATCTGATCAGAGAGCAACTGGTTACTCCCATAACAGACTGGCCACTATTGCACCTGTGGGTGCATTTTGCCTGGCTGGTCAGGACCTAGGTTTATTTCCAGCACTCACATGGTGGCTCTCAATTGTCAGTAACTCCAGTTCCAGCAGATCTGATGCTCTCTTTTGTCCATTATGGGCACCAGGCCTGTATGTGGTGCATACACACACATTCAAGAAAACATACACATAAATAAAATTTTAAGAAACTATTTTAAAACTTTGTCCAGTATATCTAGTTTTCCTTTTTTTTTAACCTGTTATACATTTTTAAATACAACTGGGTATGAATTTACCACTTAGCAGTATGTCTTTTATAAGTGGCTGCCTTCTATTTGATATTGTCTTATTTGTATTTGTGAGAAACATTTGATAAGGATGGAACACAGGACCTTGCACATGCTCTAAAGTGCTTTACTGAGCCACCTCTCATGCCTGAGAATTCTTTTTAATGTCATCGACTCTTTTGCAGAGGACCCAGGTTTGATTCCCAGCACTCATATGGCAGCTCACAACAACCTGTCTGTAATTCCAGTTTCAGAGAATGAGGATCCAACACCCTCTTCTGGCCTCCGTGAGCACTCATGTATGCACAGACACATGCAGCAAAAGGATCATACACACAAAAAAATCTTAAGGTAGTTACTGTTACTGTTATAATGTGTAGGTTAAGTGCTGAGAGTTGTCTCTCAGGTATCATCTCCTCCCCTCTCCCTGAACCCTCCAGGTTTCTTTCCTGTACAGACAACTGCTCTGTCAGGAGCAACAATTTGGGCTCTATAGTTTGGGGAAAATTAGGAGTTTCCTGGGCCATTCCATTCAGTTCTTCCCAGGTTCATCTCTAGAGCCCCATCCCAAGTTAACACTTCTCCACAACCACCCCATCTTTCCAATGTCCTTGCACTCCGCGGACCACTGAAACACTTCGCCTCTATGGTCTACGTACATTCTTTGCTGCTGTTGTTCTGGCTTCTTTGCTGGCTTAATCTGTGCTCTGACCCAGCAAATATCAGCATCGTACTGCACTGTGTATGTGGTATGCAGTTGTTAAGGTGTACATGCAAATGTGTGTGCACACCTGTAGAGGCCCCACCTGGATGCTGGATGTCTTCCTCAAGCACACAATGTTGAGGCAGGGCTTCACAGATGAACCCACGTTTGCCCATCAGCTAGTCTAGCTGGTCAGCTTGTTCCCTGCCACTCCAGCACCCATCTCTGTTGCCTCAGTGCTGGACCTGCAGGTGGCTGCCATACTTGCCTGGACTTCATGAGTTCTAATCCTTTTGCTTGCAATGGCAAGTGTTTGATCTTCTGAGCCATCCCCTAAACCCCTTTATTTTACTTTACTACTCCAGGAAGGGTTTGTATAGTCCGGTGACGAGGTTTTGAGTGGCAGCCCTACCTTTTCCTTAAAAATACATTTCCTACTCAGAGGGGCTTGCATCCAGGAACCAGACTGTAGGTCAATCTTTCTAGAACACTGCGCTATTACTCCCTGTTCAGAGCTCTGCCAGGCCATTCCTGGATCTTTGCGTA
Organism: Alexandromys fortis; assembly: GCF_014885135.2. NCBI lineage: Eukaryota > Metazoa > Chordata > Mammalia > Rodentia > Cricetidae > Alexandromys > Alexandromys fortis. The sequence continues at coordinate 6,352,265 of NW_026067920.1, forward strand.
TCTCTGTGTTTCAGTGTGCAGGCCTTTGTCCTGTCTGGACGGTGCCCAGTGTGGCTTGTTCCCGCCCTTGCCCTCTGAGTCAGGTCCATCCTGGGGATGCTTCTGCTCACAGTACCCAGCGATAGAGCAAGGCTGGAAAGGCTCTCGATGGGGCCCAGTTGGAGCCTGTGGTGTTAGTGCCCCACCCCATCTCTTCCCTCACCTGGAAGCCTCTTTGGTCCATGACTCAGAAAGTCAGTGATCTGAGTCGCCTGGCAACAGGGCAATAGATGTTGCCTAGGCTACAGTGGTCAGGCAACATGGAACTCACCAGACTTTATGGAGCCGTGGGACTCATGGCCAGAGTGCCTCTACCTGGGCATTTCTGGGAACAAAGATCAGGGGCCAGTTCTGCACCATGGCTCTGTTGATACAGGGTTGCCTCTCCTCTGGTCAGCTGGTGTTCCCTCTGTCCACTGAGACTATCCCATCAGGTCTTACCCCCTCCCCCGCTCCTTTTGCAGCTTGGGAATTGAGCAGAACAGAGCCCCACGCCTCCCACGTCCCCACATGGCTGTCACCTTTATTAGCCACATTTCATCTAGCCACAGACAGATTCTGGGACAGGGTTGTGGAAAACTCCAGAACCAAGGTTTTTATTATGGTCAGAAGGTACTTGCTTAGCCTGCTGGGAAGAGGCACATTCCAGCTCTGAGGGAGACCCATGGCCCTGCCCCTCCCCCTCACTCCCCCCCTGGAGTGGGCACTGTAAGGCATTCACACTTGGTGTTTTCTTGCTTTCTTTCCCCCCCCCCTTTTTTTTTAAGATAAAAAAACAGCCTTGGAGTAGAAAGAAAAGTCCTGCAATGATGAACTTTCCAGACCAAACTGAAGTGGGGTGGAGTCAGAGGGTCTGAGGAACAGGGTTCATTTCCAAGGTTGGCAGAAGCCGCTGGGAGGGAAGGGGTCCAAGGAGAGGGTGGGGTCCAGCTGACAGGAGGCCAAACTCAGACAGGTACACCCTGTCTTCATCATTTTTCATGTTCACAGATCATAGAAATTTAAGCAAAATAGCTATTTTATATATATTTATATATCATATATATATAAATTAGGCAAATTAAGATGTCAGGAGTGCTGAGATGAGGACCCTGATGCCGCCTAGGGACAAGGCGGGAGGCCAGGTGTCTATAGAGCCTAGGTCACCAGCCCAGGCTAACTGAAGGGTTTGTTCCTTATTGCTGATTTGGGGGCCTGGATCTTGGCAGGAAGCACCTTTGGGCCCTGCCTTTCAGCCCTTCTTGGCCTTCTGGGGACTGGGGCACTGTCCCAGCATGGCCAAGGCCTGGCAGGGGCTGCTGCTGTCAGCTCACAGCGGGGCTGCCTCCTTGCTCCCACCGTGGGCTGTCTGTCCCCACAGGGATCCCACACACCCGTGCAGGTCGGGCAGGCTTCGGGCTGTCTCTGTGCCTGCCGACAGGGGAGCATGAACAGTGCGGAGACACAGCCCATCTGGGTTTCAGATGCTCCCCACTCAAAGGGGCGGGGCTTCCGTATGTCTTTAGAAGAGCGCTTCTCACCAGGACAGTTTCGGGGCAAGAACACACGGTTGGAAAGCAAAGTCTTCTCAGTCATGTGCTAAAAATAGTTACTAAACCTCATTGTTAGAAAGAAATGGAGTTTTGTTTTTTTTTCTTTAAAAAGTCAAAAGAGGCTCCCTAGGAGGGGGTAGTTCCTCCCTGGATTGGGGTTAGTGACCTGAGCAGCCCAGGGGCCCAGTCAGCCGGCCTGAGTTGTGGTAACTGGGAACTAGGGTGCCCATGGGGCCCAAGTCAGTGATAACAGGCTGGCGACCTGGGGGCTGGAGAAAACCTAGGTCGGCCTTTATCCCTTCCAGGGAGGGAGCCCCCTTTCAGGGGGGAAACAGTGTGTGTGCGTGTGTGTGCATGTGTGTGTGTGTGCATGTGTGCGTGTGTGTGTGGTCCAGTACTAAATTGGGTGCATTAAAGAAAAGGCTGAGGCTGTGCAGGCGCCTGTATTTGTCGCAGGAGTGGCTCAGAAGATGTTGGGGCACATGTGCCAGTCCTTCTTCTCCTTGGCCTCCCAGTAGCCGCCCTTGTACATGCAGGCCATCTCCCCGGTCAGCGGGTCCAGCCTCTTCTCGAACCACAGTGGCGCATAGCTGTCTGACTCCTTTTCTGCTCGGCAGGCACAGCGGGTGGGGTGAGCTGTCTGCTGCCCTGGCCACCCTCTCACCCCCCCCATTCCCCTCCTCATCCCCCCCCAGGGGATCATCCCTCCCCATCCCACCCTCACCGCCATGCGCTGCCCTGGGCTCACCATCCTCGCCTCCGCAGCCCGCCGCGCACGTCTCCATGCGCCTTCGGCGGTTTAGGCGCTGCTTCTCCTCCAGCCGCTGCTTCTCGGTGTTGGCCTCGTCCCAGCGTCCCTTCTCCATCAATCGCTGGTCAGGCCGCAGGCGGCTGTCGGTGGGCGCTACGCCGTCCTCTTGCTCGTTGAGGGTCAGGGCCAGCTCCGAAAAATAGTACATGTTCTCTGCGTTCTCCCTGCGGAGGCCACACGGCAGCGTGAGCGACCCGGGAGGAACCTTCCCTGGTGAGCTTTTCCCCAGGAACCCAGCCTGCAAAGGCCATCAGCTGGGTCAGACGTGCCCTCCATAGCCCTCACCTGGCATGCTCTCTCCCACCTGCAACTGCTTCTCTACGTGGAACTTCTAAGGGATTTGTCTTCTTTTTTTTTTTTTTTTTTTTTTTTTTTTTTTTTTTTTTTTTTTTTTTTTAAATCGATGCCTCATCATCGCAAGGTTTTTCCTTACTATTTTGTTTTATTGAGCGTCAGGCACAGCCAGGTTGGTTGCAGGGCCTTGGCGACTTTGACCATCTAGGATCTAGGTCATGGCTGCCTGTGTGTTCATTGGCTGGAGATAAAACTTTGTTGGTCTTCTGGGTTTTCTGCTTTATTATGCACTGTGTTCCTCCCTCCGTGGCTGGAGCTGCTTCTTCCGCTTGCTTTCTGCCTCAGAAGGGATGCTTATCGCATTGTTTTTATGCCCCGTTGTTCTGGTGATTCTCATTTCAAAGCATGGCATTGGCTGAGTCCCAGCACTTACAATTACACTTGTAATTTTCCAAGGTATATTTGCTGCGTTCATCGTGTTTTCTCTGCCCTACGGATTAGTCGGAAGCCCATTTCTTAAACGTATAACCATGCTTTGTTTTGTTTTCCTCTCCGTAATTGCTCTGGAGTCAAACGATACCCCTGGTGCACTTTTTTAGTACTTGAACTGTGTCCAGTGGTCCAGCCCCTGGGTATGGCCCACGTGGGTGTGCTGCAGCTGGGCGACATGGTGCTCTCTGGTTAGCTGGTGATTTCCGTTGTTCAGGCTTAATGCTCTTGCTTTTGTTTTCCTTTCCGTATTTCAGAGCAGCAAATCAAATTGCCCATGCTGGTTGTAACGTGGTCCCTCTCCTTTTATCTATCACCTGTGCTACCTGTACTTCGCGACTGTGCTGTTAGGTGCAAGGTCTGTTCACACTGAAGACTCACACACCTGGCGACCGCTGTTGCCCTCAATGCTCCTGATCTGTTTTTGCTGTAGTTTGCTCTGTTCTACCCTGGGACAGCTCTTCCAGCTCTGGGAAGTTTGTTCGGTTAGTGTGGACATAGCTTCCCATCCTTTCATTTTCTATCTTTATTTTCTTCAAAATTAAAAAAAAAGATTATTTTATGTGTATGGGTGTTTTGCTTGCATGTCTGTGCCACAAATCCCCTGAAACTGGAGTTGTAGGCAGGTGTGAGCTGCCAGGTGGGTGCTGGGAATTGAACTGAGCCCTCTAGAGGAGCAGCCAGAGCCCTTAACCACGAGTCATCTCTCCAGCCGTACTCTATTTTCTTATTCAAGCATATCTTTCGTAGATTAGCTGGGAATTTTAAAAACTTCTCTCAATCCTATACCTAGGCACTTAATGCAATTTTTTTTTTTTTTTTTTTTTTTTTTTGTTTTTCAAGACAGGGTTTCTCTGTGCCTTTGGAGCCTGTCCTGGAACTACTCTGTAGACCAGGCTGGTCTCGAACTCACAGAGATCCGCCTGCCTCTGCCTCCCGAGTGCTGGGATTAAAGGCGTGCGCCACCACCACCTGGCCCCACTTAGTGCAATTTCAAGCTACACACTTTTTCAAAATGTTGGGGAGTTGGGGTATTTTATAGACGTAATGAGATAGAGTGGGGATGGGACTTAAGTCTAAACAGGAACTGTGTGTTTCAGCTACATCCTAAGCACAGCCTAAGGGTGACAACACAGAGTTGTGACTGTACCTGCCCTGTGACTGTGCCGCCTACCGTCAAGGACACCTTCTGTGGTGTTTCCCATTCACAGTGACCTGTTGGAGGAGTCGCGGAGGGAGATGCTGAAGCCTCAAGCTTCGCTCTGGTTCCCTTGTTATTCTGTCCTCTGGACTGCAAACAAGCGTGCTTTTCTCTGTCTACAAGAGCCTGGGGGGGGGGGGGTATAGTGCGTGCTGGTTCTTTAAGACATGGGATCCAGTGGTTCCAGAGTGGTTCTGCCAAAGCACATTTCCACTCAGCAGAGATGCCGAAGGTTTACGTCGTCAGCCCTTCGCTTTGCTAATCAAATGAACATAAAATGGCTTCTCACAGTGGTGTGGGTTTGCTTTTCCCCAGTTACCACTGGGCTTTTTATAAAGCTGTTTTGGTGTGGTTCTGGATGCATGCCAGGCGAGGGATGTCCCTCGGAGCTGTGTTCGCTGACCCACCCGTGTGGCGGTTTTCCTCATAACTAGTCATGCTGTCCTGTGTGACGTTCCAGGTACGACCCTGGCACATTTCCCTGTGGGATTATTTTTGCTGTATTTGTTGAACACAAGTTATTTATGTGTTAATTTAAAATTATTATTATTTCTGCTTTTTTCTTTTTTTTAAAAAAAAAAGTATGTGTCTGCATGTGTGTTCCTGCATATGTGTGTGTGGGTGTCCATGGAGCCAGAAGAAGACATCAGAACCCCAGGTGCTGGAGTTGCAGGTGGTTGTGAGCCACTGGGCACTGGGCATAGGTGTTGGAACCAAATCCAGACTCTGCAAGAGCAGCAGTTATGTCTACCCGCTAGACACCTCTCCTGCTCCTAGCTTGGCTTTTTGAGACAGGGTCTCATTCTGTAGCTCAGGTTGGCTTGGAACCCCACTATGCAAACCCAGACCCTCCCATCTTGCCTCCAGAATATTGGGATTACAGTTGTGAGCTACTGCTCCCCCTCTTAAATTATTTTTATGAAATAAAACCCACTTATTTATTTTTGGTGCTTTGGGCCTCATACACGCTACTCATACCTTACCCCTGCCTTGAGCTGTAACCACGGCTCTCCTTCCTAGTTTTTTTTTTTTTTCTTTTTGAGACAAGGTCTTGCTATGTAGCTCAGGCTCTCCCTGAATTCAACCTGAACTCAAGACGTCCGTGCCTCGGCCTCCTCTGTGCTGGGATCGTGAATACCCTAGCACCCAGCCCTTTCTTTTTCTTTCTAAATATTTATTTATTTGGTTGGTTGGGGTTTTTTTTTGCTGTCTATTTGTTGGTTTTTTTGAGACAGATACTATCTGGTGGTTATTTTCTTATTCTACCTCCTTCCCATTTTAATTTGCTTCTTTACTTTCCTCCTGTGAGTCCAGGAAAATGTTACTTTGGTGGTTACTGAGGGATGGAGAGATTCCCCCTCTCTCAGTCAGTGGTAATGTGGATCTGTCAGCATCTGCAAGATGCCATCTGTCTGTCTTTAGGCTCCCGTTATTGCTGAGGATAGCTCTGGGGTACAGAATTTCAACAAGTAATATATTCCTATGAATCTGGCTGTGTGTGGTACATGACTGAAATCCCAACACTCGGGAGGTCGAGGCAGGAGGATTACAGATTTGGGGCTTGGGCTACATAGTACGTACCAGGCCAACCTGGGCTAAGTAGTGACCTGAAGAAAAAAAACCAAACTGACTACTTAAATAGATAGGAGAGCCCTCTGCTGTTTTCTCTCCAGCAGGACCTGTCTCTCTGGGACTCTGGGCTAGAAACGCGTGAGAACGGGCTCCTATCTTGCTGTGGATCTTATGCAGCTGAGGACTGCCCAGGGAGTCTGGGGTGAATTCACACTTCCATGAGGGGGCCTGGTGCTCCCTTGGGGTGACCAAGGAGTAGGTAGGCCTTCCCATTCAGTTCTCTCTTTCGACTTCTTGAGGACAGTTCCTCACTGTACAGCTCAGGCTATCTCACTATACAGCTCAGGCTGGACCCAAACCTGCAACCTTCTGTCTCCACCTTTTGAGTCTGGAGCTGCAGGTCCTCCATGCCTGGCTCACAGCTTTTGCATTCATGCAGCAACAACATCTCTTCCCAAGGGCATTTGCTCCACCAACCTTGCTGTGGATTCTGCTTCCGTTATTTTTCCTTCGTAGATTTTTCTCTTTTGTTTTCATTGCAAGTTTCTCGGACAGTTTCCTCTGAGTTATTGTCAAGCTTGTTTTTATCTCTTGTGGCATTGCAGGGGAAGATTCTACCCTGTCACTTTGCTCAAAGTGTCCACACGGCATGCGCAGCCACTGGATATCTTTATGCCCACGACCCGTTGGGCAGTCACTTTCCCACTGGGATGATGGCCTCCTGGCCCTGCTCTCTGCTAGACTGGATTCCCCAGACCTCTATGCACTCTGCTGGGTGGGGCAGGAGTGGCCCAGAGGTGGCCCTATGCCTGTCTCCTCCTTGCCCTCTTTCCTCTGCCTCTCTCAGCACCCCGGCGGGACTCACGGCAGTGGGTATTTCCTCCACAGCAGCTTGGCGGGCAGCGTCTGATACACGGTCTTCTGCTTCCCGTCACAGCTGGGGCTGCTGTGCACGATCTTCGAGCACTCCATCTGCTCGTCCCACGAGCCGGACAGCACGTAGTGGGCCTTGCCCTGGCTGTCACTCACCACTCCAGTCACCTGCAGACATTGGCAGGACACATGAGCACACACTCTGCTCTGTGCCCACTGGGGTCCAGGCGTGGTCCTATTTACCTTGCGGGCTGCCTCTTTGGAGAAGTAGCTGTAGGGCACGAACTTTAGCTGGCACCGGTCCTTGGTCTTGTGGTTTACGATCTCAATGTCCCCTGACTAGAGAGAGCAGGTGGTGTTCAGTGGCTGGTCCCTAAACCATAGACCCCACGTCCCCCAGGACCTCTGACCTGGTCGATCCAGAGCTTGCCCACGATGATGTTGTGCACAGTCGAGGTACTCTTCCTCCACACGTAGTGATTGCCACTGGCTTGGAATTCTAGGTGGATGGCACCTGGAGGCCAGAGAGGTCAGAGGTCATGGGTCCTTCCTTGGGCTCTGGCCAGACCACCCACAGGCCCGGGATCAAAAATCAGAGGGATAGCCGGGCTGTGGTGGCGCACGCCTTTAATCCCAGCACTTGGGAGGCAGAAGCAGGCGGATCTCTGTGAGTTCGAGACCAGCCTGGTCTACAGAGCTAGTTCCAGGACAGGCGCCAAAGCCACAGAGAAACCCTGTCTCGAAAAACAAAAACAAAAAACAAAACAAAACAAAAGAATCAGAGGAATGTCTCTGAAACTTAGGAGAGGGTGGGGGCATAGGCTAGGTGATGGGTGGGCGGTGGAGGTGGGCAGTGCAGCCTCTCCCAGGGGCTATAGCTGGGCTTTAGATGTGCAAAGCGCTTCCCTTGGAGCTGACCATCCTCCCACCCTGGGAGCCCCGCACCCCAGCTCACCAAGCGGCATGATGGAGATATATTTCCCCCGGAACTTGCTAGCGATGGTGATTTCCTGCCAGAGGCTCCAGCCATGCTTAGAGAACACGTGGTGGGCAGCAGACGGGGGATGGTGGCTTACCTGGGATCAGACCAGCTGCGTGTGAGCACAGTCAGGCAGGCCAGCCAGGGTAGGACAGCCTGCCCGCTGTCCAGGACGCAGGGCTCCATCCCATGTATCCCCACAGTGGGAAGCACAGTGTCCCCAGTGGAAGAGCAGCCTGTCCAGGTTGCCCAGTCCATGAGGTGAGTGTGAAGCCTCTGCCCAGCTCTCGAGAAACAGTGGGGCAGGGGAAGCAGAGCTGTGTCCAGAAGTGGAAGGTGCTGCTTTACTAAGGTTTCTGTACCCTTTACCACGTGTGACGACCTGAAGGAGAATGACCCCCACAGGCTCACGTGTTTGAATGCCTGCAACTGTCTGGGGATGACTGGGAGGTGAGAGATGGACTTTGCGGTTTAAAAAGCCCATGCCAGTCCTGGGTAGCACTCTTTCTGCCCCATGCTGTGAACCAAGATGTGAGCACTCAGCTGCTGCTCTGGTCACCAGCCTCACTGCTCTTGTTCCACTCTGTAAGTTCCAATCCTCTATTGTATAAACTCTAATCTGTAATTGTACACCAAATCAAACCTTTCTTCACGGTGTTTTATTACAGCGATATAAAAGTGACTAAGAGGCCATGATCTGGCAAGAGCATGTAGTCCAGGCTGGCCCCAAACAGCTACACAGGCTGGGGATAGACTGTGCATGTAGTCTTGGCTAGCCCCAAACAGCTACACAGGCAGGGGACAGACTGGCAGAACCGAATTAACTGAGGGAAAGAATCTGGTCTGACTCCAGAGTGGGAGTCATATCAGTGTCCTGCCATGGGCCTGTGTGCCCCCTACACCAGGGCCCCCTCTTATGCCACAGCATACACCGACTGCTACTCAGCCCCCAGGGTACTTGTCTGTCCTACACAGAGTGGCAGTGCCATTGGCTCTTCCTGGTGCCCCACGCCCATTCCACAACAGTCAGGCTCTGTCTGGCCCAGCCTCCTTATTCTCAGGGTGTCTCGTGGTCTCAGGGCCAAGTCTTGTTCCTGAATTCCCCTCAGGAACTCGGTGAGCCCAATGCTCCCCCATGACTGTTGTCTCTGTTTCCATGAATGGTACCTGAATGCCTCCTGTGCATTGGAAGTAGACACACACAGCCTGTCTGCTGCCCTGAATGATGGGGGTGCTGTCCCCGAGCGGTTGCTACCTGTAATGAGGTGTTTACACGTTCAACTAGAGCAAACCTAATGAGTGAGTGCAGGGATGGAGCCCAGCTGCAGGTCTGGGGACATGTCCACTTCAGTCTCAGGACCCCGCTTTGTCCCTGCTGTTCATACTGGATGCTGTGGACTCTCCCTTGCCCCTCCTCCTCACGTTCCTCATTGCTTCCTCGGCAAATGCTGTCTTTCCTTTCAACACGCCCCCCTGGCACCTCCCCTCACCCCGTCCTCAATCCCCGTTCACTCTCCTGTCTCCTGGACAGATAGGCAGAGGAAGCCGGAGTTGGCACGGGTCACAGGGATGCCTGCCTGGCTCTCCCTGTCCACCCTTCTCCTTTCCAGACTGCTTCCCTGACTACTCTGCCTAAACAGCTAGCAGTACCACCCGTGACAACAAGAGCTCTGTGTCTTCCTGTCCCAGCTGCGTCCTGTGTGTTTGACCACGCCTGACACCTCTAGGGCACTCACCGCTGTTTGAATGAAGAAATGTGTGTGTGTGGGGGGGGGTTCAGGCCAAGGACTCTGAGAGCCCCAAACCCCACATCTAAATTGTCAGCACGTTTTCTGGTTCCTGTTTCAAACTCAGTCACGGAACAGCCTGGTGCGGCGTTAGACTGTCATGTGGCCACGTGTAACGTTGATTATCTTCGGTGTGCACGTCCCAGGCTACAGCCCACCACTTTTCAGCTCAGTGCCAACCTACGCTCTAGCCTGGACTTCCAGTGACCCCTGTAGATGACCCTCTGTTTGGGTCCCCTGTTCCCTGGCTGGGGTTTAGTCCCTCTCTCCCTGCACCAGACCTGGCTCTCTCAGAGCATACTCTCCTCCCATGCCCTTCTGTCTGGGAGACTATGAACCTGGCCCTGGCCTTGCCACAAGGGGCCCAGATGCCCAGTTACATGAGCTCTGTCTGGTCACGGGCTGCATCCCCTTTGTCTTGCCCTGACCATGAGCTTGGCCACCTGACCAGAGGACACAGGCAGCGCTACCTGATTCCAGCCCTTACCTGCTCACAGAGGGAACGCAGGCCCATGTCCTCCAAACGGTCCAACTCGAAGGTCTCCCCCAGCATAGGGTTGAAGGGCTTGGCGATGCGGTGCACGGTGGTGGAGTAGGAGGAGACAGAAAAGGCAGCTACCAGACACATCTGCTCCACCGAGCTGGTGCAGTTCACCGCCTTGTCCAGCAGGTGGTGGTACTCTAGGTCCTCTGTAAGTCGCTGGAGCATGGACAAGGGCTCGTTGAAGTTCACCTGTGGGTGTTGCAGGGCCGTGGCGTCAGAGCGCCCCTGCCCTTCTCAGACACTGAGGGACATCTCTGCTCTGGTGGCACTTCACAGTGAGGTTCCAGTCCAGCACGTCCTGCCTTCATTTTCCCCTCAGTATCTGTCACTTGCTGACACGCCACTTGGCGCCACCCTCTTCTACCCCACAAAAGCCATGGATCAGGCTATCATGTGATCAGAGCTCAAAGCTCAGGCTCAAAGCCAAGAACAGTGGGTCCAGGGGTCCACAGATGGAGGACATACATCCTCCTTGTTAGGAACCATGGACTAGGTGTTCTGTCAAGGGCTCTTGTGTGCTATGCACGGTGGGTGGAAACTGACACTATTAGCCTCAGACAAGTCAGGGTTATGCTACCCGGGAAGGTAAACCTTCCCCGGTAACATTAGCCAACTCTACCCTCCAGTTACGTAGTGTGAGTGTGCGTGAGCCTGCACCGGTGTGTGTGTGTGTGTGTGTGTGTGTGTGTGTGTGTGTGCGCGCGCGTGTGTGTGTGTATGTACATGCATGCAGCTGTGTGTGTGCGTGTATGTACATGCGTGCAGCTGTGTGTGTGTGTGTGCGTGCGTGTGTGTGCGTGCAGGTGTGTGTGCGCGGGTGTGCGTATGTGTGTGTGTGTGCAGGTGTCTGTGTGCACGCGTGCGTGCATGCTGTGATTCAGTTGGGCAGTGTGGACACAGAGACAAGAGATATAAAGGACGTGTGTGCCACAGAGTAAAACTGGCTAACGGGAAGTTCCAAGTGCTTCCTTCATGAAGATGGTATTGCAGCCTGGTGACACAGGACTCCAGAGGCCCTTGGGTGGCTGTGTGGCATTGCTGAATCTCCATTAGCCAGGCGTGCACCAGGGACAACCTCTGGCAGGAAGGACTGCCTTTTCACCCCCAAAGCCTACTTATCTCTGCCACCCCCATCTACCATGTGAGGACAGCGGGGACACTATGGGTCTTTCTGGGGTCGCCCAGAGCTCTGCCTTGGCTCCTTCCTTCGCAGCTTGAAGGTCCCTGTTCTCTGTGGGATCATCTAAGGAACACCAAAAAAACCAGTCACACAGCCCTCAGGCATTGTGAGGAAAACAGCACCCCCAGTGTCTCACGTGCACCGCACCCCAGGTGCCCCAGGACTCCTGCCCAGCCGTGCCTACCGGCATGGGGATCCGGGAGAGCTCTCGGCCAATGCAGTTCTTCATGATGCTCCAGAGGTTAAGGCTGTAGTTGGGCTTGTCAGGGATGCGGACTCGCCTTTTGACTTTGCATGAATCCTTGGGTACAAATGAGGTTCCATCTAATACCTGCCAGGGAAGCAGGCACGCTGTTAGCAGCCCAACCCCCACCGGCGCTTGCTCCTGACCCTCCAAGAGCTGGTGGAAAGCCAGACACTGCCACACTGCCTGGTGATAAGGGCAGAGGCCACCTCTGTCTGCCACTTGGGAGGCAGGTCTGGAACCTAAAGGTGGCCCTGAGCTTGTAGTGCTGACACCTCCCGACCCTGAAACTGAGCGCTTCTTGGCTCTTGAGTGTCCCACCTCACGTACATTATCTGCCGAGGTCCAGTCCACAGAGGTTGACCCAGTTCCACCCTCGGCTTTTCTGCAGGAAATGAAGGGGAAGCAAGTTAGAAATTCTGCATCCATCTCTAACCCCACCTACCTTCTATCTAGACAGTGCTGCGGTATGAGGGCAGCCCAGAGGTATCTTATCCAATGGGCCATTCAATGGGACACGAAAATGAGGACTGGGGGACCCAGGCAGTGATCTGGAGAGGCCCTATCCACCACGATTGCTTATACAGCATTGAAGTCCCATACATCAGGACTGGCTGCCCAGTCTAGAGTCCTTGTACCCAGGACCAAGAAGAGGGCAAGTGGTAAGTGCCGCGTCTGGGAGAGCCTGGTAGAAGCCCCTGGGCTCCTTTGTTCTGCAGACATAAAGTGTGTCTTTATCTGCTTCCCACACTGGGATGGGTCTGATGAGTCTCTGCTCTCCTGACACTTGTGGCATAGATTGCCACAGCACCAGGGACACCAAGGCTGAGGGCCCAGGCTCTAGGAGCCTATTGACGGGCAGTGTGGGGCAGCCAGGCAGTCAGACCAGGGGACTGTAGGGAGCCCAGAGCGCTCAGGGCAAGGATAGCAGGACAACCCCGGTTAGAGTCCTAAAGATGGTACTGCTGGTAGCAGGTGGACAGGAGTTCATAGCCAGGCTATGCTAGCCTCGGGTTAAAATGCTATTGAGAAAGAACCTTTACCTTTTTGTTAAAAGCGGCTCTGGCTGGCCTTGACTAGCCTGGAGCCCCGATGCTGACCAGGCTAGTCTTGAACTCCCAGGGATGCACCTGCCTCTGCCTCCAGAGCCCTGGGATTAAAGGTTTGTGCCACCACACCTAGTTTCCCCTCCCCTCTAAACTATTGTTCCTGGTAAGTAGTTTCTTAGCTAAAACACACGGCTGGTCGACAGCCCTTTCCCAGAAGACACTGGGGCAGGGAAATGATGGAGCATGCTGGGTCACCAGCCTGAGCCCCTGACCGTAGCTCCTGTCCAGCCTGCCCACTTCCCGTTTGTCAGTGCACGTCACTCCGTGGTCCTTTCCTGTGGACCCGAGAGTCTGGCTCTCTCACCTGGGAATCCAGAAGCAGCCCAGATGAGCGCTGAGCTGGGCTTGGCAGTAGAGAACCAGACTGGGCATGTCCTCAGATGACGACAATGACACTGAAGGGGGTGACTGCCGCCTGTGCTGTTCTGAGCAGCTGGGCTTTGCTGGCTCTTTCCCTCTCCATTTCCTCCCCCCAGGCTGGAAGTGATCTGGTCAATACCCTGGCTGACCTCCAGGTACAAAGCATTTGGGCATTTTTTTTTTTAATGTAACAAAGAATAGGACATAAGCAATACACTCTTGCCTGCGATGGAAAGAGTACCCCAAGGGTAGAGCTGGTCAAAAAGCCAGGTGTAGCCTAAGAACCAGCCAGAGACACTGCCCCAGTGCGGAGGAAAAGCCCCCAGCCACAGTAGCCGTCTCTGCTCACTGCGCGCCCTACCTGTCTTCTTTGGCCTCGGTGATCACGGTGATAAAAGATGCAGAATCCTCCATGGCGTCAAAGTACTCAGTATCTTCATCTTCTTCACTGTTTTCGCCTTTGGAAGTCAAGAAGCTTCCTAGACACACAGAGCCGCTCCGTTTGCAGCTGCATCCTGACATCATCCCCTCTATCCTGCCGGCTACACCTGCCCCACTTCAGACACCTGGCCCTGGACACCCTGCTCCGTGACCACTCTCCTTGCGTTGCTGGGACAGGGCATTCCAACCCATCATTGCTCAGACACCTCCTTCCAGAAGCACCCAGATTTGCCCAGGTTTGCTCAGCCTGCCTGTGGCCCAGCTTTCCTGCTCAGGGCACCTGTGATGCCCCTAGCCTGATGTTAGGCAGACAGCCGCCTGACTCCTGGGCAACCCTGTCCCAGAGAGAACAGCTGGGCTCACTGAACATTTAGGACTTTGATCGTAGACATGGTGTGTGGGACTCTTGCCAGTTGGCGGCAGGTGTGGGGCATACAGCACCACAGTCGACAGTCTGAACTCCTCAGGACAAGCCCACATGACATGAGGTCACTTTAAGGGACAGGTTTATGGGGCCTGAGGACTGTGCTGGAGCGTGCCCACCCACTTGCCCGCCCGCCCGCCCGCCCGCCAGCCTCGCTTTCACACGCACCCTCGCTGAGGCTCTTGCTGGGGTTGGCCGGCCCACCGGGGGTGTTGCAGAAGGCCCTCTCAAGGCTGTTGTGCTGCTTGGCCAGCTGCTCAATGGTTTCCTCCAGGTGGACGCGCTGCTCCTGCTCATAACTCAGAGCCCGCTGCCATTTCCGGCTGTGAGTCTCCGCTAGTTCCAGGAAGTCCTTGCAGGCCTGAGAAGGACCAACCACCATGTAAGCATCAGGCTGTGACCTGACCTGGTCAGCTTGCCTCAGTCAGTCCCGTGGCTAGGACCTCAGCTGTCTGCTGGAACATCCTTACAGGGTGCTAGGTCCCCAGTGGGATCCAAGGTAGCCTTAGTCTCTTCAGCTCTTCATTGGCTTTGGTCAAAAGGGACAACAAGTCACATAGTTCCTGGCTCAGAGGCTAACAAGCCTCGTTTGAGAAGAACTAGGGCTGGCTGGGCATGGTGGCATAGGCCCGAAAACTCCACCCACATGAGAGGCTGAAGCAGGATTGTAAATTCAAGGCTAGCCCAGGCCAGCTGGATGACTTAGCCTTAGTAGAAATAGGGCTGGGGGGCTGGAGAGATGGCTCAGCTGTTAAGAGCACTGACTGCTCTTCCAGAGGTCCTGAGTTCAATTCCCAGCAGCCACATGGTGTGGCTCACAATCACCTATAATGAGATCTGGTGCCTTCTTCTGGCCTACAGGCATGATACTGTATAAATAAATAAATAAATCTTAAAAAAAAAGAAGGGAATACACATTTTTAAAAAAAGAAATAGGGCTGGGACTATAGCTTAGGAAAAGAGGCCCTAGGTTCACCCTCCAGAGAAATACACACACAGAGAAAAGGGGAAGGGGACTAAGACTGGAACTTGCTACCAAGCCACCAAGTCACTTTACCGTCCCTCTCACATACTTCTGCCTTTTTATCTATTTATTTTAACCATGGGGGTGTGTTTTGAAACAGTCTCACTATGTAGCTGAGACTGCTGGGCACTGACTACATAGCCCAGGATGATCAAGAACTCACAATCACCTTGTCTCTGCCTCTTGTGTGTACTGGGATGACAGGTGGGTGTCTCTGTGCTCTGCCACTAACACTTTGCTGTGGCCTCATTTCTGGGGCTGTGATAAAAATGCTCCCCCAATAACAACTGAGGGGAAAAGGAGGTTATTTAGCTTACAACTCCAGGTTATGATTTATCCTAAAAGAGAAATCACAGTGGCGGGTCTTCAGAAATATATATATATATATATATATATATATATATATATATATATATCCAGTCAAGGGCAGGAAGGAACAGATGCATGCATGGCTACTTGCTTGCTTGGCTCAGGCCTGTTTCTCTACTCATACACAGTTCAGGAATTCTTGCTCAGAGACTGGTGCAGCCCACACTGGGCTGGGATTTTCCCTTATCAATTAATTCAAGACAATGCCCAGCAGACATGCTCACAGGCCAACCAAGCACAGACCTTGAGACTTTCTTCTCAGTGGATTCTAGCTTGCATCAAGTTGACAAACTAACCATCAACTTAGTGCTTTTACGTTCTCTCAAGTTTGTGGCCCATTACATCCAGATTCTTTTTTTATTTTTATTTTATTTTATTTTTTTTTTTTTGGTTTTTCGAGACAGGGTTTCTCTGTGGTTTTGGAGCCTGTCCTGGAACTAGCTCTTGTAGACCAGGCTGGTCTCGAACTCACCGAGATCCACCTGCCTCTGCCTCCCAAGTGCTGGGATTAAAGGCGTGCGCCACCACCTCCCGGCTCATCCAGATTCTTTTTGCATCCACAGATGGTTCCACTATATTCTTATGCGGCAGGGCTGGCTCATCAGCTCTGTTCTCAGCTGCCCCTGCACCGGCTGGCTGGTCTAATGCAGCGACCACCAGACTTGCCCTTTCATGGAACCTTTAACTAGCAGATGGGGCATGGCTCCTGGGCCCGCGCATGCTCGGGTGTTCTTAGTTGCCACTTCCCCAGCACTGCTGCCCCACCCTTGTGCTAAGCCACCAGACCACTGGGTGTCATACCTGTTGCACACCGGGACATGGGAGCAGTGCAGTGCCATTTCAACGGGCTGTGAGGAGGGACAGCGGTGACACAGAGCGCTGAGGGTCCACTCTCTAGACATGACCTTGTAGGCCATCAGCTGCATCTGCCCAGGCACCTAGTGCTCATGCCCTCAATCCCTGGGCTCCTCCGACCTCCCCTCCAGCTCAGCCCAGGAAACTGCCTAGCTCCTGTAAGGCCAGGTCCACTCAGCGGCTGGCCTCCGCAGCTGCATGTCACCGAGTTTGTTTCTGTCTGTACAAACCCTCTTCCCATGGGGTTCCCGGATGATAGTGTCATAGATTCATGCCAGTCCAGTGAACACTGAAACTCATGGAAATAGGCAATGATCAGAGGCTTTCTACGGGCTCCTCTGGGCAGCAGGGATGGACCAATGACTAGCTAGCGCCTCCAAGGTCGGCAACCCTCTGCAGCCTCAGTGTAGTGCTTGAGGGTTGGTTGCCATGGCGCTCTCCTTTAACAAGCATTGTTCTAGAAGTCTCCCTCTGCCACCTTCCTGCTAAGACTTATGGTCCTGACCCCATCTGAAGAGGCAGAGGCCGACATGAGGCACAGTGTGAGCTACCCGAGGAAACCAGGAGAGTGGGATGGGAAATGACAGGAGACCAGAGGGATGAGTCTGGCAAAGCCACTCAGCTCGCGCCCTCACTAGGGGACGGGTAAGGTACTCTCGTCTCCAGGGTGGGCCCAATGGGGTGATCCCTCACCCTTCTCCATGCTGCCCCTTGACTGAGGCCCTAGAAGGCACTGCCCAGGTCATAAGCAGATTGGGAATTGGAATCTGTCCCCTCTACACAGTTGAGCCACCTCCCACCAAGAGATGCATACAAGGTTCTCTTGACTTGGGTTGAATATTGAGCCCTGTGGTAGCTGAGAGCTAAAGGATGGCCATAACTCCCGTAAGTGCACACCAGAAGACGCGTGGTGTGGGCTTCCACATCCTTGCCATCCATCTCCTGCCCTCGTGTGCCCCACCACAGTCAGCCTCTCTGCCGCCATGAACTCTCACCTGTATATTCCCACAGGTTCCTGACCTGGCAGGCCTTCCCCAGCTTACAGATGTGTGGGCACGCTCACAGGCACTGAGGTAGCCATTTCACTAGCACGCACCAGCAAGGGGAAAAACATGGGTTTGTCTGCAGCCCCGTAGCAGGTCCGGGGTCTGAGTCCCCTTGTATGTCACCTATGTGATTTCCAGGGTACAGAATCAGTGCCGCTACCCTATGCCGTGAGGCTGGATCTTTATTGCTGTCCCCAAGCCTCTTGATGGCGTAGATCATGTGGGATCCACTGGTCTTCCAAAAGCGGAATGAAGTCTGTGGCGATGCCCACGAACAAGGATGTTGGTAGTAGAGGGCACGCCCCAGCCCTGACCTCAGGGAGGTGGTGGTGGGCTGTCTCAACGCAGCAGCAGATTGCTTGGACATACCCTGGCTATGCGCAACCTCCATCTACCTTGAGGTTACCACAGGGCCCATGGGTACAGAAGGACAGGGAGATGGAGTCAGGCACCCCGCAGATGGCTGGGCCCCATTCGAACCACATGTGGCTAGAACAAGAACACGCAGATCCCAGCGTGTCACAGTCGACTGTCCCACACAAAGTCAAGGAGCTCCCTTGGCTGGACCATGGTGGACCAAACGCTGTTCTTACTGCACCAGTGGGCTCCTTGCCACAGATGGGCTGCCCTGGTTGGTTGTGGGCATCAGATGCCCATCTGCCCCCTCTTCCAGCCCCAACACACCTACCTGGTATCCATTCCTAACTCCCAGGGTCTTCTCTGCTGCCACTGGCCTTCTGCAGGCTTCATCCTGGCCACACCATGAAGAGACAGGAGCCAACCCGGCCCGGCCGCCCCAGAATGCTGAGCTGGGCAGTGCTCTAAGGGCTGTGCTCACTAAGCTGGATTAAGCCTGGGGCCCAGTGGGGGGGGGAGGTGAGGGATGGGGAGGAAAAGCTTGGCTGACCCTGTCAAGGCTGGACAGGGTCACAGTTCCTGTGAGATTCTACCACAACTATATCTAGGCCCAGAAAGTTCCTTTCCACCTATCAGCAGATGGCTCACCCGAAGTCCCCCCATTCACACCCATGGGCTCACAGCCTGGATCCATGGAGGCAAGGTGGACAGAGTCCATCTGGGAGCCAGAGTCGACATCTGGGCCCCACATGCACAGTGCTTTGCTTCTCATCCCGTTTAGCCCCTCCACCTCCGAGAATCAGCATCCTTATGGGAAAAAGGACCCGCCCTGGGATGATTCTATTGGGTCCCTCGGGATGGGGTAAAGTCTCAACTCCCAGACACTGCCCCTTTGTACAATTCCCCACGGTTGTGAAAGGGTGACAGGGAACACGGGTACTCAGTGGGAGAGGTGCAGGTTACAGCTGCATGGAGTCTATTGAAATGCCCCAACGCAGAGTGAGAACCTCAAAAAGGAAGGTCTACCACATGGGCCTGGCCCAGCTTGACTGGGGATGGAGAGTCTCAGCTCTGCCCACCCACTGGGACCTCTCCCTTTCTTCTTAGCAGCTGCCCATGGGACATAGCTTCTGACCTGGAAACCCCCACCTGCTGTACCCAGGAGAAGGGCAAGCTCTAATCGCTTTTGCTGTTCCTAATCCTAATCCTGCCAGTGACCTCATGGTTCCTCTCACAGGCAGGAGCAGCAGCCATGGGGTCAGCCTGCCTGGGGCCTCTGCCTGGCCTATGTGGCCTGTGGCAGCCCAGGCTCACGGAGGGTCGGTGTAGTGAGAGCCCTGCTGGGTCTGGATGTCAGTGTCCACCCTAAAACTCAATCTGCACGGTTACCTTCATCACCCATGATATGAGGACGACTGGGAGCTGGGATGAGTAGCCACTGGGCTCACAGAGGACGTGGGACAGGGTCAGTTGTCCAGAGGGAGGGTTCAGTCTGTGCTGCCGACTTTGTCTTCAGTCACTAACCACAAAAGAACCTGATAACCCTGGGTGAGGGGATGGGAGGAATGGCTGCTTCCATTTGTGCCAGGCCAGGACCTGCTGGGACCTGTTACGCAGCAGGTATCTGTTCTCTGTGGGTACTTGGGTATCTCAGTTCCTGGCAGCTGTCTCCCAACGATGCCAGGGTTGAGGCTGCCTGGCTACCACATCTTTATAGCTCCAGATTCCTGGAGATTCTTGCTTTTCAATGACCTGGGAGCTCAAAGGCAGTAAATGGAAAGGAGATGGCAGGGACACCAGTCTCCCCGAGTGCCCCCACTTGGCTAGAGCTGGTAGGCACACTGGGACCCACTGAGGAGTAGCATGCAGGCCCTATGTACACAAGAAGAACAAGCTGAATGCAACCTCACAGGTGGGAGGGAGCAGCGCTGCCTGAACCAGAAGTTACTATTTCTAAAGTTGTCTGTCCATCTTAGGTGTCCGGAATCAAGAGTGGGGGGACCCACTGGGAGTCCTGGGGTCAATTCAGAGCCCCTTGGCCGGGTGAAGCCACTATGCTGGGGTGCCTTCCTGGTCCCTTCCAGGTCAAGTTCTAGGGCAGTGAGGCCAGGCCACTCGTCTGGGCAGCATCCTGGTCTGGTTCTAGACCTCCCCTAACCTAGGTGGGCCCTCTCGGCTGTGACTGTGTTCACCGGTAGGGAGGTAACTCTGTGCTTCAACTGAAACTCCAAAATAGCCCTTTCCATATTCAAAATAGTTCACCCCTTGAGGCAGGAACACGCGCCATCTGGCTGCCGGTTTACCAGCTGATTTGAGACAATTCTGGAATCTATTTTTAATCCACCTCCCCAGACCCTGAGCCAGCAAGCTGTCAGGGACAGCATGCTGGTCAGCTAGCAACAGCCTCTCCATGGTCCCAGAAGGACCAGGGCACGCTGCATCTCATGCCCATCCCCTGCTGGGCTCGCCCAAGGAGCCCCAAGTGCCTCTCGGTTGGTGAATCAAATGAGGCCTTAGGGAAGAAGTCCCAGCCATTCCCAGTAGCAAGTGGCCCTTTCTACTACCTTCCTTCTTTGTGTGATCACCCCCCAAAGAGAACCTTATGGCTTTTTAATTTCTATGAAATTGAAGTACTCAAGCGTGTGGGGTGTACATATCTGTTTGCACTCATTTGCCTGTCCTAATGTCCCATCCTGGTATATGTCTCCCCTTGGCACCTCCTATACCCCCAGAATATGTCACTACATTCTGACATCTCAGCCTTCTCCAACTGGATCATCCTTCCAGGTCAAACCGAGCAGGTGCCCCTACCCTGTGGGCTCTCCCAACAACCTTGTGTCAAGATTTCCCAGGTTCCTGCCACCTGCCTGGTGCATCCCGTGAGACGCTTGCTTCCTTGGTAAAGCCCTGCCTCCCTCTATCCCTCTGTGCACTTGGATGATTGCCAGTCTTTTATAGGGCTTCACCTCAAGCCAGCTCTGCCCACTTTTTCTGCACAAGCCCTCCTCTGGGGACAGATTCTGGGGGATCCCTCTGGAACCGGGGTACACGGTGGGTGTCAGAGAGCAAGCGTCCTCGTTCTCTTGGCTTGGGCTTGTACTTTGATGCCCATTTTGATGGCCTTTGTTCCCACTCAGGAGGCATCTCGGCTGGCCCAGTCTTCAACTCAGAGAGGCACTGGGCATCCTTTAGGGCACCAGCCCCCCTTTTCTCTGTCCCCCAGTAGACATGAAATGTCCACAGATATCTGTCCTTGTTCACCAATAGCCTATTCTCTAAGCAGAAAGAGTTGCTCATTCTCAGAGGAAGACGGAGACAAAAATGACCGCTCTGGGCACCCAGATAATACAGACAATAACACTGTAGACACCAACTTCACTCGGCTACAGTGAGGGACAAAGTCTTGGGCAGAAGAGGGAGGTATCGCTGTCACCAAGCAAGCAGAGTGAACCCCTATTACACCACAGGCCTGTTCTTCCTCCTCGGCCTCTGGCTCCATCACAGAGCAGAGGTCAGCAGAAACGAGGGAGCCTGACAGCTTTTTCCCCTCTGCTTTACAGGACCCAGTGCCCAAGGTGTGCAGCATGCGCAGACCCAGTCCTTTGCCTTAAGCCAAGCGGCAGACTCGTGTTTCCCTGAGGGGCATGTCCTGAGAGGATTGGGACATGGGGGCAATGAGGGCATGACCCTGTGCTGAACCTCTACATGGTACACAGGTGTTTGAGGATCTTCCACAACCCTCAGCTGGTCTACTAATGCTGCGAGATTTTCCCTAAGTGGCAGGCTAATTCACAGCTACCCAAGCAACCACTCAGGCAGGATTTGCTGGGTTGGCGTTTATCAGCCGCTGGGGGTTCTGCCAGACACCAGGCGACCCATTCATTTGCTTCCACTTTCTTTCACAGTTTCCCTTGGGTTTTCTCTCTCTGGCTTGCTGAAGTCCTATGTGCTGGGCCCTGTGCCAGGCACAGGGGTTACAGGACAGTGGGGCTGCCAAGGTCCTGCCCTCTCAGGGAGTATGGGCCAAGTGCTTATAAGACACTGTGGGCCCATGGATGCTGTTGGATGCTGAGGAGGGGATGCAGGAAAGCAAGCTTGCCTGAGGTTTTCCTGCCCTTCCATTTCCAGCCAATGGGAGGTATGGGCTGATTTCCTCCCATGAGGCAGCAGGCTGTGTCTGCTCTGGAAGCACGAAGACCTGGGCTCACCTCAGCACTATGACCCTATGCCTTTCTTCCTCCCGCCAGGGCCTGTTCTGCAGCCACTACCTCGGTCCTCTGCTCCCAGAGAATAGAGATGTCAATGACTGGAACCCGAGAGTCATTCTCCTGTGGGGTTGTGGCTGGCTGGACCTGGACTGACTTTCCGAACTCTCTTTCCACTGGATCCTCCCCACCCCACTCAACCCTGAAGGTCCACAACTAATATAAGTAGACAATGCATCACTAGGAAGGATTGCCCGGCTGTGATCTCCAGGAACAGGAAGGGCCTGCCTGTTTCCTGCTGCCTCCTCCAGCACAGGCCTGGGTTTGTGCCCATTCAGCAGGGCCTCCCTAGCTATCCAACCACATGACGACAGTCCACCGCAAAGGATAGCACAGCATCAGGAAAGGCATTTCCGTGTCTTTTGGTGTACTCAGACACAGGAAGAGGCATGCTGGGCGGGAGATAAGGGTGCTGTCTTGGCTTTTGGAGAGCAGTGGGCACGGGACCACTAGCCACAGAGCCTGGGCTCTTGGGAACTGTGCAGGGACTTTCTTCACGTGTCCCACGGGTGGTTTAGAACCAAAAGCCTAAGGGGGTAAAATGGCAGGCCCAGCCTGGGTAAAAAGCTGCTGTTTGCTTCTTAACCTCGGGTGGGGGTGGGGTTCCCAGCAGGGCTTGTCCAGGCCAACCAGCTCTCACTTTTTGTTCTAGTAGGACCCAGGCACAGACAGAGGTGGACAACACAGGCACTTGTTAGGGCCAGGGGTGGGGTAGGGAGGGGCAGAGAGAGTTCCAAACTTGGGTGTGGGCTGCCAGAAGTTTCACAGTCAGGGCAGGGTGGGGAGTGCAAAGGCATCCAGAACTCCACAGTGGGAGGACCACCTGAGGGCTTCATTTGAGGGGCTGGGAAAGGGTGGTTGTATGTTCAGCCAACAGCTGGAGGTGATTTCCATCTCTGAGTCCCCAGCTGTCAGCCACAGCTATCAGAGGCCCCATGGCAGCAGAAGGCAAATGGGGGGCTGGAAGACTTACCGGAGGCATTTGGAGGTATTTGGGGCTGGGAGGGTGGTGTAGTGGCAGAGTTGTGCTTAGCGTGTGCGTGCACGGCCCTGACTCCATCCCCAGCGACAACTCAACATGCCAAGGACTCAGAGTGTAAGGCAGGCAGGAGGAGGCCTCTGCTTACCCAGGCTCCAACCCTCAAGAGCCATCGTTTCTGTAGTGGGCCATCCTGCAGTTCTGGCTTGGTACCCAGCTTGGTGACTCTGGGAGCTAGGGTGGCTTTTCTGAGTCTTGCTTTGTACTCCAGTGCTAACTCCACCATAGTACCGACAAGGTAAGCACACAATTCGAGGGCAGGAGTAGAAAATTCCTGTGGTTGTCTTAGCTCCAGGTACTGGTGGTCTGCTTTCATATAGGCATAAAAGCCAAGCCCTGGCCGGGGTGACTCCTATGTCTCAGGACCCCCGGCAAGCTTGCCTATGGACCTTAGCACCCAGTGGGGGTCTGGACATGTGACGTCTGGCAGCCACACAGGCACCCTGCCAGAGCAGACGCTGTCCTGCCAGGTAAGAGTGGTAGTCATGAAGCTTCCTAAGAACAAGCTGGGCCTCTGGGCTAGTATAGGCTACAAGTGTCTATCAGCTAGCCTTCACCCTGTTCCCTGATGAGATGCCCTGGGTCAGGTTCACGTTAGCCACTCCACACCGCAGATCCCATCCCTTGAGGCACACCGCCCTGGGCTTCCCTGGGGGGCTGGAACTGGAAACAGGCCTCATAACCAAGCCGGGGGGCGAGGGGGTCTGTGTGTCCTATAAAGCATTTCACTATGCACTTAGACTAGGTGCTGCTGTATGGCTTTGTAGACACTAATGATAAAAGACTTCACTACAGCACAGCCAGCAGCAAGCATCACTTTCTCAGAGAGGACAACCCCCTCCCAGGTCCAACAATTTCCATCTAGGAAGGCAATGTGGGCAGGGGCAGCTCCCAGATAGATGAGTCAGGGGTAGGAGCAGCCGAAAACACAACACACACACACACACACACACACACACACACTCTATCTGAGTGGGTCACTGACCAGGGCCCACACAGGTGGCTCGTTAGAAAGAGGATGGTGAATAGGGGCAGCCTGATGGTGGGAGCCACACACAGGGCAGCTCCACACAGCACCGCAGCCCAGCAGCCCTCACTGTGTTTATCACTGGCTGCTGGCCACAACCCCGCACACCATGGGGTCTGAGGACAGGCACTGGCATAAGCATCTAGGGGACATATTGTCAGTATCTGGAGGAGGGTGCTCTTGTCCGTGCTCAGCGCTGGCCCTCAGGTCACAAACTCCCAAGGCTCTGGCCGGGCCCTGGCCTGAGCACAAGGAGCAGATGAGGGTGGTGAGTGACCCTTCGGCTCCACCGTCACGCTGCTGACACACTTCAGAAGCAGCTCAGAGTAGACCTGGACCTGCCCTGACCTCTGAGCTGCAGGGACAGCCCCCCAGCTGGGGCCATTCTGGGTCCTGGCATTGCCTGCTGTCACCCGGTAGTCTGATACCCCTTGAGCCATATTTGGAGACCCCTGAGCTCTTTGTAGCAGTCTCATTGTCTGGATACTGCCTCTGCCTCAGCGCCATGTCATGCTGTCTTTTTAAGCCTGGTGCCTCTGGCTTGGGTGTGCACCTCCAGGGGAGTCCACGGGACGAGGCCGTGGTAGGCAGACCTAGTGGAGGGTGGAAGCCTGGGAACCCTTTGCAGGCAGACTGAAGAAGGCCTGGAGTGAGGTCATATGCAGCATTCCTGTCACCACAGAGAACTCTTCCCAGCCCTCATCCCTAATAACATGGATTCTGTGGCCCAGGAGGCTGTGGAAGTCTCAGTGTGCAGACGTTGGTCACTCATTCTCTCTATGATTGGGTTGGCATGACTGTGAGAGCGCGCGCACACACACACACACACACACACACACACACACACACGCACAAACACCCACATGTGCGCGTGCACACATGTACACACACGCACGCATGCGTGCACACACACTCTCACAAACTAACATGTTTGTCACTAGGTGGAGGATTATAGCCCTAATGGAGGAGCCCTTACCTACCATGTGTGAGGCTCTAAGTTCTGCCCTCAGCTTCATGAAGAAAAGAATAATAATAAATATCTCCCGCGGTTAATGGCTGTGTAGAGGAGAGGACCTAAGCAGAATGTTGGCACACATGGGAAGGGGTTGGCTTCGGAAAGCAACTCAGAGCCACAGAAACCAGAGGCCTTGACTGTCAGGCACCCTCCCGCTCAGGGACCTCCCCTTTGGTGGGAGCACTCACATTGATCATAGCATTTGACGTGATGCGAAAGAGGGTGGCTCGCTCATTCACAACCTTCAGCTTCTCCCCGCTCTCTGGTGGGATCTTGAGGCTGTCCAGCTCATTCAAGGACCGCTGGAGTGCCGCACCATGCTTAGCAATGAGGTCATTGCACGTGCTGAGGTCATCTAACTTCAAGGAGAGGTTCTTCAGGGTGTGGTGGAGCTCACTCTTGTCAGCTGGGGCAGCAGGCTCTTCATCATCATCCCCGGAATCATCTAAAGAGAGAGACAGACTTGCTGTAACCACCAAGCAAGAGTCTCTGTCGTCTGGGCTGCAGATGGCAGAGTCACACCGGAGTGGCCAGTGCCCTAGATAGTGTCCTGCAATGCTTCTGGCTAAGGCTGCTGCCCTTTAGCCTGGCCCACACACGTCCGGCTGAGTCAATGGGAGTGTGAGGCAAAGGGGGCTAGCTGGAAAGGCAGGGTGCTGTGGCGAGCAGGGACTCCAGGTGCCTGCCCACAAAAACGGTACCAGCTCCACTAGGTCACAGCCTAAGGTCGCAGCAGGCCGTGCTGGTGGAGCAGATACTTGAGGAGAGAGCAGGACTCCTTTCCTTATCTTGCAGGCCTCCCAGGCCAATCAATACTGCTGGCTAACGCCATGCCTATCCCTAGCCAAGCCAGCTGTCTCTTGCTCTGCAAACACTTGTCCACGTGCTTGGGGCCTTTCTTCCCATCATGTACTTCCCTGATGCCTAGAACATTATACCTCAAGTTCTCACCCCATTTGCCCTCTGAGGCCCAGCCGAACACCACCGCCTCTCCAAAGTCTGCCCGGGGACCCCCCTGCCATAGTTAAGGCCACTCTCTTGTCATCAAATCTACATCCTGGACCCTCTTCCTGCTAATCACTTCCATGCAGAACATGGCCCCATCTACACACATGCACACACACACATGCACACACACACATACACACACACATGCACACACATGCACACACACACATGCACACACACATACACACACATGCACACACACACGCGCACACACACATGCACACACACATACACACACATGCACACACACATATACACACACATGCACACACACACACATACACACACACATGCACACACACAGAACATGTCCACTCACAGAAAATTTGTGTGAGAAGACACCAGGGCAGCGATGGTGCAGCTGACCTTCCAAGGCTGCTCAGCTAACCTCCTTCGTACCAGTCATCTGGGGCTTCTGTGCCAGGGCCTGCTCCTTCTCACCACTCACACAGTGCCACACGAGTCTTTCCTTCTCCCCTGCTTCCTAGCCAGGCCTGTGCCCATAGAGGCCTCTGTGGGCAGCTGGCCTGCAATCCTGCTGCTGATTTAATGCTGGCATGGGACAGCCAAGAGGCTGACATGAGCTTGTGACTTTTCCCAGTGCCTGTCTGCTAAAGTTTTCAGAAATCCCTTGTTTTAGAAATAATCCACACAGACTTTTCTTAGATGAAGGAAATATGCAACCAAGATACAAAATTAAAAGCAAGAGGAAAAAGAAGGCATATTTTGAGAGAACAGATTTCTCCCGCAGCAGGCAAGGTGCATGTGGGTAGACATGGATCGGTCACTGTTGAGTGTGTCCTGAGTTCACAGCAGTGCCGAGCTGGCCGGCTGCACAGGCCTCGAGCAATGGGGAGCTAAAGGGAAGCATCTGCTGCACACGGTGTCCCTGCCAGCTCCAGAGGCCTTGGGCTAATATCCAGCCCCCTCCCCACAGGCCGGAGCAACCGCAGCCCTGAGTGATCCAGTGTCTGGAGGTCACTGCAGCCACTGGCAGGTGCTCTGGGCCTCCCTGGCAAGGCAGGGAGACAACAGACAGCAGCCCTTCCTCACTCTTCCTCACTCCCGCAGGAGCAAGAGTGCCCAGCTGTGGGCTCAGAGCTTAGAGCGCTTGGGGGCAGAATAGGGGCTTGACTCCAGCTCCAGCTGCTGGCATGGCCTGTCCTCTGAATCACCAGCAGCAGTGTGCCCAGTCACTTGGGGTGTGAATCCTCAGCTCCAGCTACTACACACAACCCAGGAATGTGGGTCTGGGGACAAGAAAGGTCTTGAGATTGACAGGAGCACTCTGTGCATATACTCAGTAGACTCCAAGAGATACCCACAGATCCAGGTGTATTATGACACCAATCACAACAGTCAAGATATAGAATCAGTCTAAACTCCATTCAGGACAGAAGGGAGAGAGACACAATGAGTCTACCTCTTGCAGGAAAATGAATGGAACTGGACATCACCATGTTAAGTAAAGCCAGCCAAGCTCAGGAAAGAATCATTTTCTCTCAAGAGCAAATTATGGATTTAAAAAAAAGTATAGGAATAGGAGAGGGACTATGTGGGGAGAAAGAGATACTAGTGGAGGTAGAAAGAGAAAGGGTGATGCGTGTGTTTCAATAGTTACAAAGCACACAGTGCACACATGCAGAGATGACCAAAGGAGCCCATTGTTCTGGATGCTTCCCCCCCCCCCTTTCTCTGTAGCTTTGGAGCCTGTCCTGGAACTAGCTCTTGTAGATCAGGTTGGCCTCGAACTCACAGAGATCCGCCTGCCTCTGCCTCCCAAGTGCTGGGATTAAAGGCGTGCACCAACACTGCCTGGCTTCTTTTCTTTCTTTTTCTTGTTGTCAAGACATGGTTTCTCTGTGTAGCCCTGGTTGTCCTGGAACTCTGTAGAGCAGGCTGGCCTTGAACTCAGAGATCTGCTTACCTCTGGCTCCTGAGTGCTGGGTATGTGCCACAACCACCTGACTCTATATGTTTGTTTTTCTTTTTTTAAAAGGACTCCTTGGGGCCATCAGGCAAGAGAATTCTAGAATATTTGGAGCTGTCTGTGCCAGAGTCTTGGTGCTGAGGACACCTTGGCACTGAAGCACCTGCCATCTTCCTGAGCAAACAGCTGGGCCCAGCAGCTGGTTTTCCAGTCAGGGAAGTCCAGTTGTGGCTTGCTGGCTGCAGGCCCACCTCAACATGACCCCCAGTTTCTGAAGCCCAAGTAGCCTGAGCATCCTCCCATGTGATGGGTCGGGGGGTCATTGCTCCTCTATTTGACCTGTTATTAAACGGGACACTGTGTACGTATTTCTTAAGGCCCACGTTCTGGGGACAAATGATGCACTTGTGTTAGTTTGACACCATTAGGGGAGGAGCTAGGGTCAGCAATGGCTGTCTATTTAGAGACAGGCAGGGAGAGTCCTCCCCAGGGAGACAAGGTGGGGTGAGCAGAGGAATGAACGATTTGAGGGGCTGGGACATGCTCTCTGGTGGCCAGCAGGAGCACAGGGTGTGTGAAGAAATGAGTGGTAAGGTGGGCGACCGAAGGGAAAGCTGGCGGAGGAGTCTGACACACGCCGAGGGGACTTGTTCCTTCCCCGCAACAAAAGGATGCATGCGGCGTACAGGTAGAAGGCAGGGCTGGGAACAATGGCGCGGTAGCAGAATGGCAGACTAGAGAGGCCAGAGGCAAGGCCAGAACTGCTGCAGAAAGCCAAGGACTGGAGAGTCCTGGGTGGGCAGAGTCCTGGTCACATCCCATGCCATCTCTATATACATGTTGCCCCTGAAGGAGGAGATGGTGGTCCTTACTCCACATTCCTGCAGTAGCACTGATGTTGCTCAAACACAGAGCCCAAGGCATGATCCCACCCCTGCTGTGACTAAGACTTGGCCATGGTGAGACTAGAAGTCTCACAAAAAGAAAATCCTCGTTGGAAAGATGCAGTAGAGCTGGGCCTGAGACTCTGTGCTTCCCTCTGCCAGTAGTGTTCCCAGGTCTCTCGGGCTAATGGCATAGCAGCCCCAGACTGTGGAGCACTGAGAGCAAAATGATCTCAGCCTCTAGGACAGGCGTGGAGCCAGGAATAAGGTGCAGGCCAGCTCTTAGATGGCGCAACCACGTGGAGTAAATGACCACAAAAGACCAGTCCCTACCTGATGAAGCTTCATCTTCAGGAAAGCACTGATTCCTAAAACACCCATCAGGGTCACATGGAACAACGGATTCTTTTTGTTAAAAGGGAATAAACTCATGAAACTCGAGTCACCAATGTGTTACAGAGCAGCATTCAGAAATGGCTTTTCCACTCACGGCAAAGCCTCCTGTGGGGGTGAGCTTCCAACACTTAGTGGCTGTCCTGGGCGAGTTAGTGCCATTCCCCCACCTGATCCCAAATTTATGACCTTCCTGGAACTTCTGAATGTGACTGCTTAAAGAGAAAGCGCAGATACAGTTGGTCAAGATGAAGCCATGCTGGAACATCCAATAAGGCTGCTATCCATAAGAGAACCCGAGATAAGAAACAGTGGCATGGGACGGTGACCCTAGCACCTGGAAGGGGGGGAGCGGAGGAAGAAAGAGGAGGGAAGAAGAGGAAAAGGAGGAGGAGGAAGAGGAGACATAGTTGCAGGGCACAGGCTGAAACCGGAATGATGGAAATAGAAACCAGTGGACACCAAGGACTGCCAGCAACACAGGACACCAAGAGAACAGTGTAGAACAGATTCTTCCCTTGAGGCCTCAGGGGCTCTGGCCCCACTGACACCTTGATTTTGAACTTGTAGCCTCTGGAACTTGGAGAGAAAATATAGCCTAGTTGTCTTCATCCACCGAGGCGTGGTAATTGGTCACATACCGCAGCACCAGGGAACTTAAACTGGCTTAAAACAGTACACTTATCCAATGCAGACCTGAAAGTCTGAGTTCTAAACTCAGATATGGAGCTGTGTGCCCCGGGAGTACTCAGGGTGGGAGATGAATGCATTTGCCTTTCTCACTCTTAGAGGCTGCCCTCACTCCCTGGCTTGTGCCTCCGCCTTCTTCCGTCCTCAAGACTGGCAGGCAGGTCGTTTTCATTCTCTTGGACTCTCCTTCCTCCCTCTTAAGAACCTTTGAGATTATGCTGGGTCCACCTGCATGATCCTTATCTCAAGATCTGGAACCTAATCAAATCTGCCTAGACCCTTTAGGCATGCATATCAGACGCATCGGGTTTGGGAATAGGGCATGACATTTTGAAGCCATGATTGGACAACTGCCTGGGACTGCTGTGGCTAAGACCTGTCACGTTCCTCCTCTAGGGCTGCCCTCTGGGGTTTGACTCACTGAACCAGGCAGTGTTCTCTGGGTGGTTGAGGTGACCACTGAGACACCTTCCTGGGTACAGGGACCTCATGGGCCCTCTGGTCTCTCTGAAAAGCTAGGCACAAATGCCACTCTCTCTAGTACCTCTATAAGAAAATGACAGACTGGCGTAAGGAGGAGCCTGGTGGTCCTGTGGTCATCTTCCTGGGGCCTGAGTTAAGTGTGTCAGTCCTATGCTAAGGGTATTTCTGGAAGTAAATGTTCATAGTATAAAATAATGTACATCATATGCTTTGATTGTTTCACCCCCATTGCCCTCTTGCTGGTTCCTGTTCTCTTTCCAAGTGCCCCCCCCTTATTCTCATGCCACACGTATCCATGAGTGCAGATAACCACATCAGCTTAGATTCCACACGAGAATACACAGAGTTGACCGAAGCTGGCTTATTTCTCTTAACACGATGATCCGCAGTTCCACTCATATGCCTATAAATGACAATTTTGTTTTTAATAACTAAATAAAACTCCCTATAATACCATATTTTATTAGCAGACTGGTTGCATGCCATGACGGCAGCAACCTCAGATCCTCAGATGTAAAGATAAGGCCCTTACTAATCTGCAAGCCTTCCTCACACAGGGATAAAATGACGTGGGGTTGTACTGTGTGTGCCGCAGAGGTGAGTTCCTCTGGGGACGAAGATGCCTTCTCCGGGGAAGACGGCAGTGTACTCAGTGCACGGCCAGCACAGACCTAGCATGTGCCGTGTCCGGGGGCCCTAGGCCCTGCCCACTGGACTCTCCATCCCTTCTTCAACACAACTCTGTCCGGTTTACTCCACAGGGAGCCTCAGCTCCCCTCTGAGGGCTTGCCAAGCCTCTTTAATAGTAGGAGGTGACAGTCTAAGAGGTCCCTCTCCATGTGCCACCATGGCCAGAACCCTCTTTCCTAGGGAGGCTCCTAAGAAGGACAGGTTGCTATGGCAACTGTGGTGCCAGGTGAGCTATTTTTAGAAGCAGAGCTTTCTTTCATCTTTGGAAAATGGATATTGGTGGGGAATCCCTGAGTGTACGGTGCCGTGCATGGAGGGAGGCGGGGGAAGAGGGGTAGCCTTTTAAATAACCCGCAAAGCTGCAAGGCTGGCTCAGTCGGGGCGGGTGGTGACATGCAGAGAATCCCCCCACCCCACCTGCTTCTCTATGGGATTCCTTTGGGGGGTCAAGTCCCACGAGGGCCTGTGGGGAGAGGCTGACATGGGTGACACTGGCCACTGTCCCGAGAGCAATGACAGAGAAGATAGCTCTGGGGTGGGGAGGCATGCGACTGGGAACCAAGACCTCCAGGGCAGAACCTCGAAGCCATGGCCTGATCCGACAGCATCTCGCAGGGCTCTAGTCCTGCCGGACATCCTGCAGCAATGACAGCGATAAACTACCCTGTGGCAAACTGGATGATGCCTTGTCCCTCAAGGAGACAAGAGTCTGAGGCTCTGGCCACCCAGACACTGGAAAACATGACAGGATCTAATCTGATGGAAAATCAGATGGCAATAAATAATGAATTGTGCCGCCCTGTTAGATGGAAATACCAGCCGGGCTCCGGTGTGCTCTTCATCTTCTGGGCCTTGCCAGGGCCGGGCCCAGCCCTTCTCCCGCTGCAGAAAGAGGAAGGGGTACTGAGGAAGGCGGGGACGTGCCCCCCAGGATAAGATGGGAGGCATTCCCTTGCCTCACTAGGGATCACTGACACCAAAGCTGCCAGGAATCTCTCGTCTTCCAGCCAGGAAATGCTCCAGGGAACCCTGCACAGGGACCTCAGAGCACACACCCTGGAGGACTGAGAAGCTGGCTACCTAGATGTCCTGGAGGCACAGGCCTACAATTCTGGCTATCAGGAGGTTGAGGCAGGAGAATTGAAAGCTCAAAGCCTGCATGGGCAACTTAGTGAGACTGTCTCAAAACACAGAACCAAAATCTGCGTCTATATGGTATAGCCCTATACAGTACAGGCCTGTATGGCCTGTTCTATAATTGTGAGGTCTTAAACACCAATCCCCAATGCCATAAGAAAAAAACCAGCAAAAATAAAACTTTTCCCCCCCTCAGAAGGAGCCAGAGCTCACGGCATCAGAGCCATGGACAAGCTCAAAGGGGCGTGTGAGCGTGGGCTAAGCAGCCCCTAGAGGCTGGGTACCTTTCCTTGGCAGGGACGATCTGGAGCTGCGTGCTGTCCTCACTGGCCTCGCCCCCTGAAGTAAGGTGCAGAGGTGTGGAGATGGAGCGTAAAACAGTCAATTGCTCTATTATGGCACTTGCTGTGATATCACATTCAACCGGTACCCACATCCTCCTCCAGTCAGACGAGAGCCCAGTGGGCATTCATGGAGCCATCCTGAAGGAAAGTAGCTATGTATCCTGGGCCCAGCCCTGGGGAGAGCTGACCCTTCCAGGGTGTCTATGTCCCCTCGCCCTGTCCTGGTGAGACCCACTCAAGGCAATGAGGACATTGGAAAGATTGGGAGCTGGGGCTGGTGCAGCAGGAATGGACCAGTGCCAGACGAGCCTGGGAAGCTGGCCGTGGGATGGCCTGGCATGGACCCAGTGGAGAGGGTGCTCACCCCCATCTCTGGTGATGGGTTTGACAGAGCTGAGGAATCAAGTTCTAGGGCTCCTTCCCTGCCTCTGCCACACAGGGCTGAGAGCAAGAGACCTACCTGTATCACAACAGGTAGATACCTCCCAGGCAATAGCCTCTCAAGTTGTTTATCAGAGATAAAGTGAGCCTCTCCCAGGCTGGCCTCTGCTTTCCCACTCCAGCCTCCATTGAGGGCCTCTGTCTGTGAATCAGTCAGAAGCTCCCGCCTAGGGGCCCGGCCTTCTGTTTCAGGGGAGTCTGGTGACTTGGGGGGCATGCAGGCATCTGGCCTACTTATGTATGCTCCAGCCTGGACAGAGCCACTTGACCGGATGCTTCCTGAGGTCCTGCCAGCTTTGACATTCTGATGCTAGGTTCCAGCTCCAGACACGCTGTCTGTCTATCCCCCATGCTCCAGGTGCCACCTCCCAGTTCTGCAGAAGTAGCCACCAAAGCTGAGGAAACTCGTGGGCCGCCACGCATCCAGATCCTGCCCCCCCCATGTTCTGTGCTGCCCTTTGGGAAGTCAAATAAAAGGACAGGATCCCTCCCACTATCCTGACATCTCAATACAGCCAGCTATTTCCTTGCTCCCTAGACGAAATCTGGCCTTTGCCCACATTACATAGATTCCATTTTTGGTTTTTAGTTTTTAACCTATCATCCCATAAGCCTTTGCTCCATATCTACAACTGGGTTGCTTGTGAGCAGCTGATCTGTGTGCTGTGGCTTCCCCATGGCACCAGGTTTTTTTGGGGAGGGAGGGGCGGACAGGCGGGCATTTTTTTTGCCTTTACTGGCGTAATGCACAAGTGCCACCCTGGGCAGACCCAGGCACAGGTCCCTTGAAGCCACTGATCTTACTCTGAGCAGATTTTGGACCCGGTCACTAGGCTGATTGCTGGGGTCAAGGATCCTCCGTGACCTTTGCTTGTCTGTTTTTAGACAAGGTCTCGCTATGTTGCTCTGGCTGACTTAGAACTTGCCATGTAGACCAGGCTAGCCTTTAACTCAGAGAGTTGTCTCTGCCTCCTGAGGGCTGGGATTAAAGATACACACCACAAGCCCCTCAAGAAGGACCTTGAATGGACAGCAAATGGACTCAAACTTGATGTGACACCAATGCCCATCTCAAGGTCAAAGCAAGCGCAGCTCAAATCTAAAGCAGGCATTCAGTCAGCTACACAGAAGCACTGAGCAGGTCACCGGAAACTCTCGGCTTACATTTTCCTGGCCCAAACACTGTCCCGTTGGCTTATCCTTGGAAACTATCTGATACCTGTATAGTCACACTAGAATCTTCCATTGGCAGAGCCTCCCGGGATCAGAACTGCAGAGCAGTGGAGACCAGGAAAAGGGCTATGCCTCCAGAAGCCCACGGTCCCGAGAGGGCAGGGCTGCCTCTGTTCAGGATCCCCAAGTGCCAGAGCTGGACACACAGGCAGGACTGCATAGACACCCCTGCTAGATGAAGGGATGACCCCAGAGACAGTGGACCGGGAATGTGTTCCATCTGCTCGGTGGGACTGAGGTTAAAGAGCCACAGGTTAGGGATTTCCTTGATGCCGTGCCTGTCTCTTGTACTAAGAGAGAATCAGAAAGACAACAAAACACATCTATAGTCCCATGAACCTTCCCAAGATCGGGCCCGCAGAGGCCCGGCCTGCTGTGTGGTCCCCTCTGCAAACCTCAGGCGCCTCCCACTCTTCTGGCTGCAGCATCGTTGGGGGTGTGTTGTCGCTGCTGGAGACAGTGCGGCCTCCAGGCTACCCCAGCAGTGTAGGCTGAGCAGGAGCAACAATGTCAAGGAAAGCAGCCGTGGAAGGTGACACAAAGGAGGATGGGACAGGAGTCAGCTCCTTTTCTTGGGTGGAGGGGGAGGACTACTCCAGCCTTCCTGAAGGCCTTCTGTCCCAGCCACCCCTCGTCTCCCATGAGACTAGTGAGCTTCACTCTCAGGGGTCCTGGAAGGCACGTTTCTTAGCACTAGTTAAAGTGTCTATTTTATTTACTAAAGAAACCCAACACTAGATTTCCTGGAAGAGGATGCTACTAGTCAAGGGCTGAAAAGTGGTTTATTATTCCAAAAAAATGTGGAGAGTTGTTTCTAACGCCAAGTCCCACTGACTGGGAACGGCACTTGGGAAGGATATACTGACTCACGGAACCTTCCAGATTTGGGCCAAGGCAAGGCCAGGGAGGGAAAAGCAGCAGAGATGTGAGACAGGGGGAAGAAAGGGGGTATCTGAGCACAGAGCCCGAGAGGAGAGGCCCGCGTCAGTGGGGCAGCAGCCCACTTCTGGAGACTCATTTCTCAGCAGCTGCTCCCCAAGCCTGTTGCATACTCCTCAACTCCTAAGCAATGCCAGGGCCCCAGAACCTGGCTGAGATTCTCCCATTACCTGCTCAGTAACCGCTCATATAGGCTCATATAGGCTGCAGAAACCAGAATAGGCCAGTGGCGCACCTAACATGTGTTCTACGAGAATAGCAAAACATGATCTAGAAAAGTCTGAACCCCTAGTCAGGCAGTTCTATGCTACAGCAGTCTGCAGAGGTCCAAGTCTATGTGACCTTGATAGGAGTCCTTTTAAATAGGTCACTAAGACCTGTCAGTGCTCGGCCAGGGAGGATCCAATAAAATCTATAGTGGAGAGAACTGTATAGCTTAGAAGTCTGTGGTGGGGATTTCAAAGGCTACTTAGGACCATAGGGCTTGGGACATTAGGGCTCTGTCTATGTAAGCCCCTTTCTTAGGGCAGCCTCTGACTGGAGACCTAGGCAGCACCAGCAACGCTCACGGACCTCACAGAACCACTTCGCACCATTCACTGGGCACTCCTAGGGCTGCCACACTCACGTACCATGAGCTCTACTTCTGGCCACCACTAATGTCAAGAATGCTGCTACAGGGGTCCACAAGGTGGCTCAGCAGGTCAAGGTGCAAGCTTGTCCTTTGGCCTTTGTACATGCACATATGTGTGCACGCGCACCAACACATGCACACATGCACTTTAAAAAAGAATGTTGCTATGGCTTCAGTAGGTTTGAATCAGTCCCCCAAAGTTCATGTGGCAGTGTTTTTAACTGAGATGAATTATTATTTGGACAAGAAACACAGAAAGCTAAAGTTTATACACAGTGGTAACTCTAGATCAACCACCTAGAAGAGACCATACAGCTCATGAACTAAGGAAGAAGAGAAAAATCAGAGACCAAAAGTAGGTCATGGCAGAAGAAGGAGGAACAAAATATAGGCAAGATAAAACAAACCAAGTAGTCATTTTAAACCAAGTGTGTCAGCCAGATGGGCTGGGAAGTGCCCGCAGCCACAGTTACCAAGGAGGGAAAGGAAGACCCAGGAGCCACAGGCCCAGCTGGGGGCACTGTGGGATCTGCCTCTAACTGAAAAACAAAGTAGCAAATGAGCGGCGATTACACTAAAGTAAACCAGTACACAGTTCAACTAAAAGTCAGAGACTTCGAGGGCTGGGTGCTTAGTGCAGCGGCAGAGTGCCCTAGAATGAGCAGAGATCCCGTTACACCGCAGCCCCGAAGAAGGGGAAATCAGAGGCTTTATCAGTCCAGGTATTTTAGAGCATGAGCCATTCTATGTCGTTCTACGTTGCAGCTATAAAAGCACAGATAAAATATCCAGCCACATGCTTTCCACGAGACACACTTCAGATAGAAAGAGACAGATGGGTTAAAAAGCAAAGGACCGGAAAGAGAAACAGGCAACAGGAATCCAAGGGAAGCTCGAGTGGCCTCCTCAGCTTTGGAATGCAGACTCTGGACAGACACATAGCAACAAAAGACTTAGTGGGCTGAGACGACACTCCTAAATGTGTGTGCCAGAGCTGGAGAGAAGGAGGCGAAGGGGCAGATCTGCAGCCACACTGAGAGGTTCTTGGCTGCCCCACCCCAGTCCCCCATTAAGTGTAGACAAAATGAGCGCAGGCACAGAGGGGCTGGGGTCTACGTCACTGGATACTTGGTTTATTTTATTGTTATGTGCATGAATGCTTTGCCTGCATGTGTGTTTGTGTACCACATGCATGCCTGGTGATCACAGAGGCCGAAGTGGAGTTAAAGACAGTTGTGAGCTTCCATGTAGGTGCTGGGAACTGAACCTGGGTTCTCGGAAAGAGCAGCCAGAGCTCTTAACCATAGAGCCATTACTCTAGTGTGAGTCCCCCCCTAAATAAAGAACCCCTTATTATACTTAATTCTGAGTTAATGTGGGATTACTTTATTTGCATTCTCAAAAAAGATTTTTAGTTTATATGTATATATGTATACTCACACACCACACATCACATACACACATATGGAGAGAGAGAGAGAGAGAGAGAGAGAGAGAGAGAGAGAGAGAGAGAGAGAGAGGTCTCAAGCCCAGGACAAACAGCTGAGATCCTTAGAATTAAAATCTTCCCCTTAAAGAAACCCAAGCCTACATTTTTTGCACCGAGTTCTACCAAATACGTAATAGAAAAGGTTAAAATGGTTCAGAAACATTCTGTGAGGTCAGCCCTACACCAGCAGCAACAGCAGAATGACATTGCAAGAAAAGAAAATTATAGTCTAAGAATTCTCATCAATAGAAGTACAATTTTTAAAAACAAAATATTAGCAAATAAGATTCCACAAAAGGGGTCTTATGAACAAGGGGGCTTATCTCAGGAACCAAAAGTTTGACATTTTAAATGAACACAATTCATATTAACAGTGTAAATTAAGAATATAACCGGCTCAATAAATACTGAAAATTATTTGACAAAATTTCACACTGTATTGGGATAAAAACAGAACACTGTAAAGGAGAAACCATATATATGAAGACTAAATTATTATTACATAACATATTACATAAATATATTCTATATATAAACCATATATATGTAAATATATTAAAAAATTTTATAGTTATCACCAGGCTTGATATAAAGTAGAACCGGAAGAAGTGGAGCAGTCACCATCTTAGGACCACACTGGCCATCACAGCCAGCGAAAAGAAACCAAAAGACACCATTGTGCTGCATTAGAAAGCCCTGAGGAGTACAGACCTAAACAGAGAACTCTCAACAGAGGAATCTAAAATGGCTGGAAGACACTTAAGGAAATGCTCCACATCCTTAGTCATCAGAAAAATGCAAATCAAAACAACTCTGGGATTCCATCTTACAGCTGTAAGAATGTCCAAGATCAAAAACATTGATGACAACTTATGCTGGAGAGGTTGTGGGGAAAAGGGAACACTTCTGCATTGCTGGTGGGAATGCAAGCTGGTACAGCCCCTTTGGATGTCAGTGTGGCAATTTCTCAGAAAATTAGGAAACAACCTTCCTCAAGAAGGTATATATCGAAAGGATGCTTAATCGTGCCACAAGGACATGTGCTCAACTATGTTCATAGCAGCATTGTTTGTCATAGCTAGAACCTGGAAACAACTTAAATGCCCCTTGACCGAAGAATGGATAAGGAAAATGTGGTACACTTAACACAATGGAGTACTTACTACACAGCAGAAAAAAAATAACATCTTGAATTTTGCAGGCAAATGGATTGAGCTAGAAAATATCATTTTAAGTGAGGTAACCCAGACCTAGAAAGACAATTATCACATGTACTCACTTATAAGTGATTTGTAAACATAAAGCCAAGAAAACCAGCCCACAAATCGCAGTCCCAGAGAACCTAGACAACAAAGAGAGACATACATAGATCTAATCTACATGGGAAGTAGAAAAAGACAAGATGTAAATTGGGAGCATGGGGACCTTGGGAGAGGATTGAAAGGGAGAGGAGAGGCAGGGAGGGATGCAGAGAAAAATGTAGAGCTCAATAAAAAATCAATAAAATTAAAAAAAAAAGCCCCAAGGAATCTAGCGAGAGAACCGACAAGACTGCAGACTCAAGGGCAGCCACAAAGGGTTTTATTCTCTAATTCCAGCAGTTGAGAACCTAGAAAATAACATTAAAATAATACCTCCTGTTACAGCACCAATACTTGCAGATACGGATGTAGGAAGTATGTTCAAGATAACACACAGCTAAGACAGAGTTTAACAGATAAACAGATATGTTTATAGACACTCACTAACCCACCTCACTAGCCTGTACAATTGTTTAAAAACTCATAAAATAAGTATTGGTAAGAATGTGTAAGAAACAGCAATCCTCACACAGTAGGGCACTAAGGGGCACAGCCACTCTAGAGAGTAGTTTAGTAAATGCTGTATAACCTAGGAATCTCACTCCTGGCTGCAGATCTGAGAAAATGTAAAACCATCATCCCCACTCAGAAACTTTCATATGAACATTCATAGCAGTGTTTTTCACAACAGTCCCAAAACAAAAACAATTCAAAAGTAGTAAATCCATACGTGGGAATATTACTTGATGATAAAAAAGGAACAGAGAGTTAGCTGAGCAAGGCATTCACTCCCTCGCTCGTTCTCTGTGGATGCAATGAAACAGCTACCTCAAGCTGCCTTACTTCCCTGCTCTGATAGGCGGAGCCCTTCCTTTAGTGGCGTTTGCCAGGGTGCTTTACCACAGGAATGAGAAGTGCCCGACACAGAAGGTGATGCCCCTTCCACAGTACACAGACAGGCTGCCAAAAGTTCCACCCGAGAGAACGGTGTGTCCAGCCAATGTGCAGGAGAGAGTGCAGAGCTACGGAGGAGGGCAGCAGACAACCCTAGTGACCCCAAGTCCCAGCCCCACCTCTGGAGGGAGCTCTATCTGTCACACCCTGGCTTTCACTTCTATCAGATCCCCTCTCCAACTCAGCCTTCAATGGAGCCAGTTGTGGGTAGGGCTCAGAGCCATCCAGGGTCACCCAGATCCCAGGATATGTCATTTAACGTGACATGGTGCTCCTCTGTCCCTCCCAAGGACACTAAAGGACAAGTGGAGGCGTTTTTCTTCTGTGTCTGTTTTCCAGAGAGCAGGCTCCTGGAAGCCACAAGTTTCACCTGTCAGGTGCACACAGCCCTGTTGACTGGTATGGACCAGTGTGACTGAGAGCCAGTGTGTGTCAGCAGTCACACCAGTCATTAAAATAAGCAACATCATTGAGTGTGACCATAGGGCAAGGACACCATGCAGCTTGGTGGACAGAACTGGCAATGTGGGCAAAGCCTGACTCCTACGATCAGCTGACTTCCAGCATGGGTACAAAAGACAGTCAACCAGGAGAAGAAAAATCTTTAAGGTAATGGTTCTAGGACAGAAAGCATCAGAATAAAACCGGACATCCCACTCCCTGCCTCTCACAATAAATACAGTTAACAGGAAGCAGCAAGCTAAGACTCAGAACTCCAGCTGTAAAGTTCTCAGAAGGAAACAGAAGGGACACTGCTTGAATTTGGGCTAGACAGCTAAACAAAACAAGTTCTTAGATAATGCATCAAAAGCACAGGACAAAAGAAGAGCCCGAAGCTGACACCATCAAATGAAACCAGGACAGTGGAAGGAGACTCACGGGATGGAAACAAGCATTTAAAACTCATACAAAGGACTTGCATCCACAATACATAAACAGCCCATATGACAGTAAAAGGACAAACAGGCACGACCAAAAAGAAAAGGCAAAGTATTTGAACAAAGATTTCTCCAAAGACACCTAAATGGCCAAAACATACAAGAAAAGAGTTCAACATTCAGTCACCCGGGCAGCGGAGAACCACTACCATTCTCCACACTGATGAGATACTACACCATTCTCTGCCACGATGAGATACCGCACCATCCTCCACCGCGATGCGATACCACACCACCCTCCACCACGATGAGATACTACACCATCCCCCATACCACACCATCCCCCACCACGATGAGATGATACTGCACCATCCTCACCACCATGAGATACTACACCATCCCCCATACCACACCACCCTCCACCACGATGAGATACTACACCATCCTCCACCATGATGAGATACCGCACCATCCTCCACCGCGATGCAACACCACACCATCCCCCACCACGATGAGATACCGCACCATCCTCCACCTCAATGAGATACACCATCCTCACCACGATGAGATACCGCACCATCCTCCACAATGATGAGATACTACACCATCCCCCACCATGATGAGATACCGCACCATCCTCCACAATGATGAGATACCACACCATCCCCCACCATGATGAGATACCGCACCATCCCCCACCATGATGAGATACCGCACCATCCTCCACCACCATGAGATACCGCACCATCCTCCACAATGATGAGATACCGCACCATCCCCCACCATGATGAGATACTACACCATCCCCCACCATGATGAGATACCGCACCATCCCCCACCATGATGAGATAGATACTGCACCGCTAGCATGGACACAGTTTGAAAAAACAAGCAGGAAAGCCCACGTGTCGGCAAAGGGTATGGAAGCACCACAACCCCAACCTGTGGCTGTGGTCACGTGACACTGTGCAGTCACTATTACAAATACTTTGGCAATTCATTGTCAGAACACGATCCAAGAATGGAATTGTGAGAGAATTCTGAGCGCTTGTGTGAAAACGCCAAGAAAACACGATCCTACGACTTCAGTTTCTTCAAAACATAGAGCTGCTCTTGAAATGTGCTTTCGTGCTGCCCCCAGGCGTAGCAGGCAGGAACGTTTGCTTCAGCTGCCGTCTCATGCGCCTCTGCGGAAGGACACATTTCTGCCTCGTGTGGCTTGTCCTTGTGACTGAACCTTACTCGTGTGATTCTTCTGCACCCTCAGAGTATAAACTTCCTGATGCTCTGAGTAAAGGTGGCTACTACAGGAGACTTTACTTTGCCTCATTTACTGGCTCCATTCTCCCAGGTTCCCACAGCCATTAGAGCAGCCAACAGCTCATCAGTGAAACCATGAGCCAGCAACAGAGTCCTATCACTCAGTGTTTACCCAAGAAAAAGAACAACACATATCTTCACACAAAGACTTTTGTGTTCATAGCTTAATGGGTAAATACAATGTTGACCATCCACACAATGGTATGTGACAATGGAATATCCCGACACAGGCCGCAACACGATGAACCTAGAAGACATCGCGCTAAGTGGAACAAGACAGAAAAGATTCCACTTAGAGGAAATATCCAAAAACAGCCTGGTAGTGGCTGAGGGTTAGGGATAGAGAGAGACCACTAAGGAGTATATGGTTTTGTTTTATTTTGTTTGTTTTTTCCAGGAGAGGCAAAAGACATTTTACAGTTGGACCATGGTGATGGCTGTGTAATCCTGTGAATGTTTTTTTTAAAACCACTGAATTACATGTTTTAAGTAGGGGAATCCTTATGGCATATGGATTATAACTCAATAACTATTAAACAACTTATTAAAATACTTGTTTAAAAGTACAGGTGTGGACTTACAGATGCTGACAATATAAGCTCTTCAACTTTTCTCAGTGTCTGAAGATTTTCATGACAAATATTTGGGGGGGGGGAGGCACAGATAAAAGAAGATGAGCCCTCACAGAAAGCCCAACTATAATAACATCGGCTGTGCATCTCAGGTTAACACACAAAAAAGTACGTAACAACATAGTCACAGTTCCACAAGAGACTATCAAATAGACAAAAAGACAAACAAAACCGCTTCGATTCTAATTAGAAGCAAAGTTATTGCTATTCAGGAATGAGCTCCCACTCCCAACTCTGTGAAAATGCACTGCATTGTGTTTTTCCTTTGTGTTTGTGTCTGTGTGTATATGTATGGGGGGCATGTGTGGCCGTCAGAGGACAGCTTGCAGGAGTCGTTTCTTTTGGGGACTGAGCTCAGACCATCAGGCTTGGCAGCAAGCACCTTAATCCACTGAGCCATCTTGCTGTCCCCCAATTCTGGCTCAGCAATTAAGAGCCCTGTCTGCTCTTTCAGAGGACCTGGGTTCAATGCCCAGCGCCTA
This sequence comes from Alexandromys fortis, assembly GCF_014885135.2. Taxonomy (NCBI): domain Eukaryota; kingdom Metazoa; phylum Chordata; class Mammalia; order Rodentia; family Cricetidae; genus Alexandromys; species Alexandromys fortis. The sequence continues at coordinate 6,395,003 of NW_026067920.1, forward strand.
CATGACATTTCACAACTCCAATTCCAGAGGATCCGGCACACACACACATACGTACAAGCAGACAAAACATGTGCATATAAAATTAAAACAAACAAATCATTTAAAAAAAAGTTGGAAGTGCTATTGAAAGCCGTGGAGGATTCATGGTGGGACTAGCAGCAGGGTACACGCCCCTTTATCATGGGAGTGCTTTGCAAACTCTTCCCATGGTTTAGCTCCCACATTGGCAAAATGGGGGAGAGAACCTCAAACCAGCTGGGGTCATGGACAGAGATCAAGAGAATGGCAAAAGCTGGGTGGCAGTGTAATCCTACACCTGGCAGGCAAAGGCAGGAGGCTCATCCCAAGTATGATGCCAGCCTGGGCCACACAGTGAGACCCTATCTCACAAAACAAAGGACTCACATGAGGTCATCACACAAGGTGTCAGGGTGGAGCAGCCAGAGTGACCTGTGGTTACTTCTGTGCAAGACTGCCACGTCTTTTTTTTTAAAAAATGTGCATGTGTGTAAGCATGCCCACGCATTGGTACATACGTGTGCATGTGTGGAGGCTAGAGGATGCTGTTGTGTGTCTTCCTTGATCATTAGACTGGATCTGACTAGCTGATCTAGCCAGCCTGTCCTGGGGGTGCCCTGGCCTCTGCTTCTCAAATCCTGAGATTGCAAGTGGGCCACCACAGCGCTAATCACTTACATGGGCGCTGGGCAACTGAACTCTGGTCCTCACACTTGCATGGGAAGCAGTTTTCTTGCTGAGCCATCTTATCAGCCCTCGACTGAATTTTCCGTAGTGAATATGGATTAGCTTGGCAATCAGGAAAAAGATGTCAAAAATAATCTCAGTCGGAGGCTGTAATTTAGGATGGGCTGGGATTTCATGGCTTCGTGACGCCTTCATATAGGGAGCCAAACACATCTCACATCTAAGTGAAGACTCGCACATCAATGCCTTCCTAATCCAAACACTGAAAACGTGAGGGAAATATGAAGTATGGGACCCATATCTCCCATGAGAGGAGGAGCAAAGGCAAGCCAGAGACACTGAAGAAAGCTCCAAACTCTACAATCCATGGGAGACCCTAGGAATGCATTCTGGTTGCTGCTGGGCTAGACCCTGAGCGCCCCCACCCCTACGGGGTCCCACTGAATGCATTCAGAATGCCACCTTGCTTCACAGGCCCTCTGAAATGAAACCCCAGCTATCGCCTCTGCTGCCTGGGAGGAGCCTGGTGAGTGTGGGCAGGGAGAACAGGCCGCCTGCCATTTACAACGAAGGAAAAGTCCCAGCAGCCACCATTCATCACCAGCTACACGCGGTACAAGCAGCAGCTGCCCTTGTCTTGGCAGGGCGAGGGAATGGGGTGGGGCCAAAGAGGAGAAATAGGTGGGATACAGGACCGTCTTACTGGGAAAAGTGTCTAGAGTGTCCCAGGCAGGCTGCTTTTGATCACTTGGCCAAAGCAGGTGGAGATGAACAGAAGGGCAAGATGGCCAGCAGCAAGCTCCCAGGGTAAGGTCAAAGCAGGTACAGAAATGGCCCCCGGAGGACAAGGGTCCTTGTGTGTCCTGGCTGCTGCGGGGCAGAGCATGTTTGGCCTTGACCTCTGCGTGTGGAGTGACCCCTGAGAAAGCTAAAGAGAAGGCTGAGTGGGCCACTTCCACCTAGAGCACTGGGCATGCCGTGGGCTCACCATAAGCCCACGTGAGCCGCCATTCCCAGGGCTGCCACTTACAGGGCCTGGGCTCAAGCCTGGATCAGTCCTCAGTTGTCACTGCCTGTATTTCATTTTGCACGGGGCCCACAGGTTATGCAGCAGGGATTGCTGGGGGGTGAATCCCAGCTCCTCAGGACAGTGAGTCTGCGCCATGGCACAAGCCAGCTCTGCCGGGTCCTTCCTGTTGGGTTTCCAGGAAGGGCAGGAGAAAAGGCAGCCTCCTAGCCAGGAGTGGGCGCCAGAGATGACTCAACCTCTGTTCTGTTTGATTCTGCTGGGAATGGAACGGAGGCCCTCAAACAGGCTAACCAAGTTCTCCGCCACTGAACTGCGGCCTAATCCTTCTGTTAACCAAACTCATAGCCTTAACAAGGGCAGACTGAACATGGCACGTGTGTGAGCCTTGCCCTTGAGAGGCTGGGGCAAGGGGATCCTGAGTCACAGGCCACTATGGGCTCCATAGGGAAACCCTGTCTCAAAGATAAAATGAGGGGCTGGGTGATAAAAGATAAAATGGCTCGGTGCGTAAGGTGCTTGCTATGTGAACACGAGGATCTGAGTTTGGATCCCAGCATCCATGTGAAAACCAGGTGTGGCAGCATACGGGGGAGGGGCAGGTGGGGAAGGGTGGAGACTGGCAGACCCCTGGGGCTTGCTGGCCGGCCAGCATAGCTCAATCAGTGAGTTCCAGGGTCAGTGAGAGGTGGGAGAGGAAGGCAACTGGGTGTCAACCTCTGGGCTCCACATGTACACCTGCACACACGTGCACCCACTGACAAGCACCCCTACCCCCCAAAAAACAACAAATCCCTTCAGAACACAGCCATGGAGGCTGGGGCGCCCTGCCGTGAGCATCATGAATGAGCAGTTTAGGCGAGCGAGGACTAAGACACCAGAGGGAATGTTCACACCCTTACATGCAGCCATCCCACTCCTGGGAATGTGTCCCAGACAGACACACAAATGAAGGAGCCTTACAAGCCAAAGATGCTCAGGCGGCAGTTGGGCTGTGCTGATGCTCTGAGCAGAGCACAAATGCCTAACAGGAGGAAAATCGCTCCGCAGACATTCGATGCAATGAAGCTGCAGTCAAGTGCAAAGCTGCTTAAGAGGGAAATGATGTAAAAAAGATGTGCACATAAAGGAAAAATACAAACCAGAACAGGGACCTGATGAGTGTCCTGAACTCTCATGGCGCCACAGAAAGTCACTCTGTGACCTTAAGCAACTGGAACTGCTGTTCTCAGAGCATCGTTAAAAGTAACAGCAGTCCAGGGACAGGGGAACGGCCCTGCTGGACCTCAAGAGTCTGGCCAAGAACAAAGTATGTGGGTTGGGGAGGCTGGGAAAAAAGCTTGGGAATCACTAAGCAGAAACAGTGGTCAAATGGCTCCAGGGCTGAAATGGTACCTTAGGTCTGGTTGTGCCACTTCCCACGGTCCAGGCACAGCCATGAACCAAGTTACTTCTCTCACTTCCCTTGAAACACAACAGTAGCCCTAGGGTACTGTCCAGATGGGGTGCCAAACCCGAGTCCACGGCTCCCTTCTGTCCTGACACAACAGTTGATGTGGGTAGCTGCTATTTTTGCAGACGTGCGTCAGCAGTTATTATTCGACATGGACGTCAGAGGAAAGGACATAAAAGGAAATTTATCTTTAGCAGCCTGAAGCTCATGGCTTCATCGTTATTCATGCTGCTCCATCCCAGGCACTGCCAGTGCGAGCCGACGGGCACTCTACAGGAAAACCAGGCATCGGAGAACGGGAGTGCCCCGCCCTGGAGGGAAGGGGCCCGTTCAAGCTGGGGAGGGGGTGTCTGAGCTCAAGTTCAACTTTGTGTAACAGGTAGCTCAGGCTGTATTCTCATCTCCCTGGCCACCCTGATGCTGAAACAGGTAGCTCAGGCTGTATTCTCATCTCCCTGGCCACCCTGATGCTGTAACAGGTAGCTCAAGCTGTATTCTCATTTCCCTGGCCACCCTGATGCTGAAACAGGTAGCTAAGGCTGTATTCTCATCTCACCGCCCACCCAGATGTTTCCCTGTTTGGTCTCACAGGGCTCTTGTGAGCCCTGCTACAACTCTGGAATATATCTGAGCCCTTATGGGGCCATCTTTTTGGCTTGGCCCCTGGGTGGCCCTCTCTTTTGCTTAGCGTTAACAGAGATCAGTGTATTATTCTAAAGACCAGCTGAACCGTGACTCTGATAACTTATCGGCAGGGCTGCATATGGTTTGAACAGGTCGTGTGCTGTGCAGTTCTAGAGGGGAGGGGCCAACCACAGAAGACACTGTAGGTTTGTTTTTATGGTAACACATGTCCAATAATTGCAAGAAAAGTTATTTTTCTGGCAAAAATGACATAACTAAGGATCAGTGGGAGTAAGGGGTCTTGAGGAGTCTGTCAAGGCTCTTGTCAGAGCAATCCTGCCACCTCCGCTGTCTACAGTGGTATCCTGCCTGCCAGGCTCAGAAATGGCATCAGCCAGTCGTGTACTGATGCTGAGCTCAAACAAAGCCACACTCCCGTTTGTCACAGCAACAAAATGCCAACACCAGGGGCACCACTGCTCTCCTTCAAAGCTCTGTGGTGGCTTCCTTTCCCTTCCATATGGGAGAACCGGGGTGACCTTTTCTACAGCACCTTTTGGACTGGACTTACGCCACACTCAGACCCTAGTTACCCAGCCAGACTTCTGTCTCCAAACCATCTTTGTCTCTGTGTAAACGACAGCAGGGACGCGCTGCTCCCAGACTGCATGTACGATTGCACAGGAGACTAAAACCCACCAGCATCCTCACGGGCACGGGAACCATGTGTTAGTGAACAGCCAGAGGCTCCCACTCGTGACTGCATAGGGTCCCCCTTCTACGGACCACACCAAGCAATAGTACCTGAGTTCAGGGACAGCACTGCAGCAACGCCTCCTTTCCATGCGAGATGCCAAGGCTATGCCTTCCTTACCATGCGTTCAGTCCCAGAGACTAACCGCTGTCACCTGGCGAGGCTTGGTGTCACAGCCTCAGTCTGCCTGCCTGTCCTTCCTGACCCATCCCTTCAGTGGGTCCCCTCTCACTTCTCATGTGTCATCATAAGGCGCTGAGACTTCCCTCTGCCTCCTGACCTCTATCCTCTCCCCATTTCCATCCACATCCTCTCACGTATCCCATAACAGGAGAGTTACTTCCACCAGAAGTCCTCTGTGACTCTCTCTCCCTCCTCTCTTTCCCTTCCATCTCTTCCTCCCTCCCTCTTCTCCCATCCTCTAGCAAAGCCACAGTAGCCCCAAATGAGAGGACAGTGCCACAGTTCCTATGCTAGGACATAGGAATATGCTCCCTTGTGAGCAGGGGAGACCCAGGGTAAGAACACAGGCATCTGTCTGTTCAGCCCCTTGCTTCAGACCTTGTGGCCTCACAGGAATTCAGTTCATGGGACATGCCAGAGGACAAGCCCTTTGAGGCTGTCCCTAACCAGAACCAACTTAGGACTTTCTAAAGGGCCTTGTCTCCCATATCAGTCCTCTCTGGTGTTCTGTCGGGCTCCTTCTCTGAGGATGGTTCCCGGTCTAGCCCTCAAAGATAACGGGGGGGGGGCGGGGGTCCAAAATAAAAACAAAAAACACATCAAAACCCAGGCTGGGCATGGTGACACACATCTATAACATCAGTATTTGGGAGGCAGAGGCAGAAAGATTGTGAGTTAGAGGCCAGCCTGGACCACATAGTGAAGACCTGTCTCAAAAACACTAAAACACAGCAGGCTTTAGAGCAGACAAGGGCCTGGCCCTCACATTACAGCCACACAGCCTCCAGGGAGTCTCATCACCAAGTCTGTGTGAAGACAGTCACTCTCAGTGGCCTGTGACAGACGCTATTACCCCAGCCTCTTCCTGTGTTGGTAACACATCGCTCTGCCCTTAAAAGTGCCATCTTTGTAGCAGCCTGCTCAGTGCCACCCGGCCTGACCTGTGGGAACACATCATGCCGGGCTCAGGGCTCCTGTGTTACAGTCTTCCAGATTCACATTACAGTCAAAAGAGATACCTAAGTCTAACACACACACACACACACACACACACACACACACACACACACAGACCAAGGGGTGTGCTGCTGAGCCTGGGGACACCTCATCTCCCTACCACGTGCACCTAACTGCAGCCTGCAGCCTGTAGACCACCTGTGCCCCAGGATCTGTGAAGATGGCTCAATACAAAATTACAAATTTACTTAAAACATGGAGGGTTTTTTCTTTCAGTTTCTTGTAACTCAAGCACACCATTCTCGTCATGAACCTTGATGATGTATTGTGAGGACAAACAGCTGCACAGGCCTGACGTCGTCAGCTCGCCATTCCTTGTTTCCTCTAGACTTGTGGGCTCTACATGACCTCATTGGGATCACGGATCCCACACCTCAGCTCGTGCTGGTCTCCAAGCCCTGTCCTCGGAAGACAGATGTGGGTTTCTCCCACCGCTCCCACAGCCGCCTTTCAAAGGAGCTTTCTTTCGCACGGCTCCTGGTTTCCGGGAACTGGCATGCTGCATGCTGTACAGAGTCACCTGCCCGGCTAGGTGACACCCAGGGCTGAACGGAAGGGCTGAACGGAACTTCCCCCAGTCCCTACATGGGCCTTTCCTCTTGTGGCTCCCTAGGTTCTGTCTGAAGCACAGAGATAGATTACACACAATACACAATATCTCATCTCAACCTCACCGCTACATAAAGAGATTAAGATGCAAACAAACATTTGTGTTTTGTGTGTGTGTGTGTGTGCAGATCAAAGGACAATATAGGCTGGGCGGTGGTGGCGCACGCCTTTAATCGGGAGGCAGAGGCAGGCGGATCTCTGTGAGTTCGAGACTAGCCTAGTCTACAGAGCTAGTTCCAGGACAGGCTCCAAAAAAAAAAAAAAAAAAAAGAATGGGAGGTTGCCAGCTTGTCCCAAAAGTTCTAGTGAGGCCATGCGAAGCCAACAGAGCACCTCGGGGACACACCTCTGCTGGCCTGAAAGGTTCCAGTCTGGAGGCCTGGATCTGCCTGTTCTTGACTATGACACTGGCCACAGGGTCTCCTGCTGAAGCTCTAAGTTCTGCTCCAGGCACCATTCTAAATGCTGCGTACATTACACACAACCTCTGAGTGCCCTTATCCCCAGCATGATCTTGACATGAAAGAGAACACGGAAACTGGACCAACCAGAGGTCACTCAGACACTGCAGTACCCACACCCGTGCTTCCTCAGAAAGGTGTGAGCTATCACAACCAAGCAGAGAGCAAGCAGGCATTTCATTCCACACTTGCTAGCCCTGAACCGTCCACAAGGTAGCAATCGAAACTGCTCTATGGGCAAAGAGAGAAAAGCAATTTAACATCTGATGTGTATTTTCATTTTCCTGACTCCAAAACTCACCCTCTGAATAAATCTGTCTAAATCGACAACAGAATCATCATTTAACTTTGCATATGCATAAAGTATATATCGGAAGTAAAAACTGGAGATTACAACCAACTGGTTAAGAGCAGAAAACGTACTTTGAACAGAACGCATTCCTATAAGGGGACCCAAGTGCCACCGCTAAAATCCTACACCTGTGTTCTGAGCGCCAATGGTTGACCACACTCTCCACGACTTCCAGACTGAAGCGTGGTGTCCTGCAGGTCTGGGGAATGCAGGAGCTAGCCAGACCCCATGAAGCCATTGGCATAGCCAGTCAGCAAGCAAAATTAATCGCAAGGTTCACTACAGGCCAAGGGGCATTAATGGCGTAAAAAAGAGCTGGTTCTAACCTAGGCATGTTAAGTGAAGTTAATCGCCTCTGTCTGTTGGGTCAACAGGATGAAAGAACCCTGATTCCAAGGGACTGACATTAGACCAGAAACACTCAAGGTAAACAGCAGGTTTCACTCACGGAAGTCTCCAAAAAGGGTTTCAAGCATTAAAAATGGCAGGCAAGACTAGGGGGCTGCAAGTCTGCAAGGCATTGGCTTTCCCTCACCGAAGTCAGAACACCAGAGGGTTCTGCCTGCACACTGGGGCAGTTAGCCAGGATCACCGCAGGGCTGGGGTATTCTCAGGGCTGGCCCTTGCTCAGACCCAGGTGACCACTCCAGAGTCACACCGTGAGCTAAGGTAACTCGAGGACGCGGCCCTTAAGGATGGCGCTGCAGTCTTGCTAGCGCGCTCCGGGCGCCTGAAGGCCCTGGTGTATGTAGTGAGGATCCCAGGCCGACTGGGGAAGAAATGGGGTAAACGTTGGGGGCCGGCAAACACGAGCGCCACTCCCAGACCCCCTCTCTTTCCCATGAACAGCTGGACTGGATTTCTTTTCCTTTTTCATCCCCAGAGGCTAATCGACCCCGCGCATCTCTAGCCGCAGCCCCCTTTCCAAAACTCGCCATGCGCAAAGCCACTACGCAGCGTGCGCCGGCGGGGTGTGGGGAAAGGGGTTCCCCGGGGCTCCCCGCGATCCCCACGCCACGAGTGAGTGACATCAGAGGCTAGCGTGGACAGGTCCTGCCGCAAAGCCCGGCGCGGGGCGGGCGGGCGTGCGTGAGTGCGAGGAAAGCCCGGCCTCACGAAAGCCGGCGGCACTAACCCTTCTTAAATTTATTCAGGCAGCCGGAGCTGCAGAAGGAGCGCACGGAGGCCGTCTCCCAGCAGCCGCGTCCCTTCATCCCCGCGGCCCGCGGCCTCCGAGCGGCTGGGCGCTACATGGCCCCGGGTCCGGGGAGCGCAGCTCGGAGAGCCGCAGGGCGGAGGCGGCGGTGGGCGCTCGTGGGTCCCGGCGTCGCGTCGCACGGAGCACCGGGCCGCCCTGAGCGCGGTCCCTTAACCCCGTCGGCGCCGCGCGAGCCGAGCGGCCTCCCCGCCTCCTCCCCCGGAGCCTGCGCCGCAGCAGCCGCCGTGCGACCCCGCGAGCTCCAGGGCGCGGGGTGTGGGGCGGGCTTCCCGCGGCCACGTCACGTCTGCACGCGAAAATCCGAGCCAAGGGGCCGCCCCCTGCAGCAGGAGGAGCAGCCTCGGCGCTGCTGCGTTTCAAAGGAAGGGTGCCCTTGAGAAACGGGGCACGTGGGAAATGGGGTGGCCCGAAGCCTGGCGGTAATTCCAGGAAATTGAGGTCACTGCTGAGACCCGGTCACCTTCTAACCCCGCTACCGCAGCAGGCGCCTCTGAGTCAGGCCACCTGCAGCTTACCTGGCCACCTTCTGGGCGGAAGGCAACAGGCGGGGCCCCAGGGACTTCAGCTCCTTTAGGCACTGCTGCTACAGGAATGCAGGCATCTGGGGACGTCAGCCTCTGCCTAGACCTCTATGGATATGAAACCCCCTATAAGTCAGATGGGCGTCCCAAACCCAGCTGTCTAAATGTGAGTTCCTTGTGGTTCTCTAGAGCTTTCTCCCAACCCTTCCTTCACCCCTCTTCCATCAGCAGGAGAAAGCGCAGAGCCATATTTGAGTGATCTGCCTTAAGACCACTGGGCCGCACAATCCCGAGCTCTGTGCCCACGGAACACATGCCCAATCCCAATCTTCTCCATCACCCCACTCTCTCTGGACCACGGACTCTTAGAAAGCATTCCAGAAAAATCACCGTTTCCACTCTGCCTGCCCCCAGTCCACACGCTCAGTACAATGTCCAAAGGATCCAGTTCAATGTCAGACTCAAGATCTCCACATATGAACCCACAGTTTACTGATGGAGCCCTATCACGCAGCCCCAAGCTTCCTACTTCTGAGAGCCTGGAACACCTGCCTCAGCTTTCCCAGGAGCAAGACTGCAGTGTGCCCCAGCCTAAGTTTATTGGCAATTTTTATAGGACTTAGGTGTGCAGGAATGGATCCAACGCGGGATATTCAGCCCTGTGCTCTCATTACCATGGAAGGTGGAAGAATCTGACAGAAAACAGTGTCCCTGTCCTGAACCAGGAAGGGCAGAGTACAAGCCTGTGTGTCAGTCCCACGCAAAGTCATTCCTGGTGTTCCTGCCCGTGAGCTACCACCACTGTCTAGCCACTGCTACTTAAAGCCACTCCGGATTACTTGAGAAACCAGCAAAGAAAACACATCTAGAAAAGAAAGTGAAGTAGTGAAGCAAAAAATAAAAGAATCTCAAAGTCCTGGGAGAGCACACGTAGACACACACATGTGCATACATGAACACACATGTACATGCACACACGAACACAGACACATGCATTTGCACACACATGCATGTATATGCATACACATGAATGCATGAATTCTTGCACACGCGCACACATATGTGTGCGTGCGCGCACACACACACACATTGTACCACCTCTTTCTACACATTAATTTACACAGTAAGCCACATCAACATTATCAGGTTCTGCTCATGTAGAATGGTTAGAGTCCAGCCTAGAAGAACAGGTAGCTAGATGTCAGGTGAGGGTTCACAGGTGACCAAGCAGCAAGCTCAAGGGACCCAGTGTCACACTTCCACCCACCACACTGCTATCTAGGTTCTGATGGTACCAGGTTCCTCCTTTGCTAGTGCATATACACACACTGAAATTCATGTTCAAATATTGGTGTGTGCTCCTGTGTATGTGTGTGTGTTCATGCATGTGCACAACATCCAGTGTTCATCCTAGTGCCAGAGGCAAGAGGAAGCAGGTCACTAATGGGAAGAGTCTAGGGTGCAACACGGCAGTGCAGTGAGGGCCACAGATATGTCCCCACCCCACAGCCCAGTGTGAGGAATCAGCTTCAGGTTGGAGAGGAAAAAGCAAGATGCTCAGTGCCTGTTACCACTGGTTGTAAAACCAGAGCAACCTAAGAGCCCAGCTGCAGGGAAATGTCAGTGTTGTCAGCTTCCTGGATGCCACAGAGTCATCTAGACTTACACAGGCAATGACAGCACAGACAAAAACTAATGCCAACATCCACAATGCTGCAAGAAAAGTAGCTCAGACAACATGCTTGCAATTGAGCAAAATCTACATTGAAGCAGCCTATTAAAGCTGCAGATTGGGGGCGGGGGCAATTTCTTGGACTCTAGGCTTCTTTCTTGTGGATCCAGCACGGTCTTCTAGGACTTTACTCTGAGGACAGAGACCAAGGTCTTCTCTCATTGTCCCCAGCCTCCCATGTGACCCAGTACAATGAAGGTACTTACTGATAGGATGAGCACTGGAGTGACTCATCAGAGATGAAATCAATGGCTTGCTTCCGCTAAGTGACTTACTCATTCACCAGGAACAGTACCCAGCTGAGCCTGGCTTCAGGCTTCTCCTCCCGCCTTCCCCAACTTTCCCCTGTTGACCCTTCAAGGTTGTGCTGCTGCTGCTGCTGCACACCACCACCTCACAGCCTCCTCTTCCCTCTGTACCTCCTGGAGTGGACAGCCAGAGGCAAGGAGGGCCTTGGGTCCTATAAGAGCAAGCTCTACAAGAGCTAGTTCCATGATAGGCTCCAAAGCTACAGAGAAACCCTGTCTCAAAAAGCAAAACAAAACAAACAAACAAAAAGACAAGCTCTATAGCACCATCCTGACCTGAGCTGGTCACAGCCCTTAGGGAACCGTGACTTCCCTCTGGGTCACAGGCTCATCATTAAAAAGGGCTGGTGCCTATGCTCACCCAGGGTGCATAGCACATGCCTGGTACCTGGGGGCTATCTTCTGATTGAAGCTTTAACAGAAGCAGTGTTCTAAGAATAGCCATACATAGGTGCTGACTACCATTGTCATTAATAAATTAATAACTTTGCTCCAAAGCCAAAGAATTAATTCAGGAACAATTTATGAGAATGGGTTGCTAGGCAATTAAAATAAATGTCTAAGGGGAAACTCTTCAATTTGTCATTGATTATGCTAAAAGTTACAAATTATTGGAAAGAATGTGTCATTCAAAGCTGTTTGATGTAAGGGAGTGTTTGGGCCAATTCTGTCCTGTGTGCCCTAAACTTTTGCGGCAGTAGAAAAAATGGACTCCACCTCTGGGGGCTGAGCCTGGTAGGCAGCAATGGGCTGCCTGGCCTGGAAGCCAGCTCTCTGGAGTACCAGGAGGTAGAGTCAGGGTTAGTGCCACCAGCCAGTTCCAAGGACACTGGCATCTTGTCAGCCTCCATCCAATGCTCCTGTTGTAATGGTAAAAATAAAATGGCGCCATTCCCGAGGGGCCGCAGGGGGCCAGGAGGGGCAGCAGGTCCCAGGCAGGGAGCTGCGCAGTCAGTGAGAAACCTGGGTGGGGGGTTAGCTGGTCCCATGAAGAGCCACAGGGTGAGAGACAGATGGATAGGCATGCCATGCAGAATGAGGTTGGATATTTATTTAGTGGGTTACGGAATGGAATGGGAAAGGGGAGAAGGAGGGAGAAGGGGGATGAGGAGAGAGAGGTACAGAGAGAGAGGTGGGGGGAGAGGAGAGGGGAAGCTACCTCTTCAGGAGAAAGAAAAGAAGGGTGAGAGCTCAGGCTGGAAGCAGAAGGAAGGTCCCCTTGCCTTGGTGGACAGGGAGGGAGTGGGCGGGGCTGGTCTCTTAAAGGGACAGGACAGATCATTACATCCGTTGGTTATTAACCAAAGAGTCTTTTGCTTGTTGGAGCCTAACTTTCGTTGACAAGTCCCTGAAGACTCTGTCCATTTGTTTAGTCTTCTCTTCTCATTATTATTATTATTTTACTTAAATGGATAACAAATAAAACCGAAAAATACAAATTGATTACAGAATATCCCCCTTGATGGGTCATTAAAACAACACAAATTAACAACCTTGATGAGTTCTTTTAAGCATATTGTGTTACCACTGAGATTCCTGGAAAGCCAATGCACGCCTGTTCTGGAGTGTGGCTCATTCCATAAAGGGATATGATGGCTCACTGATGGCTGTGTTGTTGCTGCTGCCCGAAACTCGATAACCCAACTCCTGGAAGTTTTCCCTCAGGAAATGAATCAAGAGGATGAAAAGATGTTCTGTACAGAGATGCTCACTGCCTCACTATCTGTCACAGCACACAACGGAAAAGTCAAATGCTCAACAACTAAGGATGACTCAGACATGAAGAGTATCAGCTCTGTGGACTATTACACAGCCATTAACAGAAGATGAAGAGTGGGAACCTGCCAGCTATAATGCAGGGTGAAGGGCAGATCACAAAGTAGCCTCTTTAATCGGATGCCTAAGATGGGAAACATAAGAAAGGGGAAGAAAAAAATACATAGAATTCAAAGGCAGGTGTGTGAGGATGTGAGATCACCGGCATTTTTTTTTTATTCCAACCCTTTCATCTTCTAGTATGGCATTTCCCACAGTGACAAAATCACATCCAATCAACTGACCATAAACCCTTTCCCAAGACAAGGAATGAGGAAGTCTTTGAAGGCCAGGTGCTTTGCTCAGGGAGGGTAGCAGGACTCGTGACCCGAGAGCAGGGAGTCAGGATTGTGGATCCCCACCTTATAATTCCAGTCAGCTTTCTCAGGGAGCTATGGGACCTGGACTCAGACTGGAAACCCACCTGCTGGGTGACAATACAAATACAGAAGCCTCTCTGAGCCTTGCTTTGCTGCATCCTCAGCCAAAAATAGTCCAGGCTGGCTGGCTGGCTGGTTGGCTCTGCCAGGAGCTGAAACAAACATCCCCTAATGCTATGTTGAACTCCAACCTAAGAACGGGACCATACTTGGATCTAAAGTCTTTAAAGGGATGCCTCTAATAAAATGAAGTCATTGAGTCCCCACTAATCAACTCTGGGAGGTGCCCTCCCAAGAAAGGCGGATTAGGATGTGTACACACAGAGTCCAGAAGGACACAGGGAGAAGGCAAGCCAAGGAGAGCCACTTCAGAAGGAGCCCAGCCTGCTGGCCCTCTGACCTTGGGCTGCTAGTCTCTAGAGGAGAGAGTGGATTTCTGTTGTTTAAGCTGCCTAGACTGAGGGGTTTTGTGAGTCTGAGTGACTGACAAAATTCCTTATGCAAAACCCTGAGGATGGGGGGCTGGAGAGATGGCTCAGTGGTTAAGAGCACTGGCTGCTCTTCCAGAGGTCCTGAGTTCAATTCCCAGCAACCACATGGTGGCTGACAACCATCTGTACTGAGATCTGGCACCCTCCTCTGGTGTGCAGGCATACATTGAGGCAGAATGTTGTATACATAATAAATAAATAAATCTTAAAAAAAAAAACCCTGAGGATGTCAGCACCAGCTCTGGTAGGAGCTTACCTGGGAAGCCTGAGCCACACCAGAGTCAGATGCTAGGCATCCCCAATCACTTCCCTAAACCCAGCTGAACTACACAGACCCAGCTTAACTGTGATCCCCATGACATCTGGAATGAGAGGGCAGTGTGACCAGCACTGCTGTGCTGCTGAGAAACCAATGCAGAGAAAGAGAGCATCAAGTCTGCTCCTCCAGGGAGGGATCAGGATGCTGGCTGCCATTAGACCTCCAAGCTCCACTTCCCCAGCAATTCCCAAACCTCTAATTGACAGATTCTCAACTCAACAGACATTCTTACTGCCACATTCACAAGTTTGAGGTCAGCCTGGTCTACAAAGTGAGTTCCAGGGCAGCCAAGGATACATAGTGAGACCTTGTCTAGAAAAAAAAACAAAAAACAAAAAAACCACAAAACCAAACCAAGCCAAAAGAAAAAAACATGGAGAAAATACTATGTAACAAAAGACACACAGACTAGAATGCCTGACTCCACAGCAGCACAAACTCCAAATCCTTAAAGGGTACCCATGGCAACAGAAATGATTAGCAAGCTCAGAGTGCACAAGATTGGTCAAGAAACAGAGCAAGGCCTACCCAGTCTCAACAGCAACAGGAGAAACGCAAAACAGACTGAGGAAATGCCTTCTTGTTCACTGTTTATTCCGTAACAGTAGGAAGAATGCCATGGAAGCTGGCCATCCACACTGTTGGGAGATAAACAGTGGCACGCATGCGTACATGTGTGTGTGTGTGTGTGTGTGCGCGTGTGTGTGACACCCTTCAGGAGTCAGTTCTCCCCTTCCAACAGGTGAGTCCTGAGGATTGAACTCAGGTCACGAGGCCCAGAGGCGGGCACCCCACCAGCTGAGCGATTCTCTCAGTGCCGTCTCCTCTGAGCCAGGGTCTTTCACTGAGCTTGGGGCCCCATTGATTGATTACCCTGTCTCCACCCCTACTCCCAGCAGGGACTGCAGGAATGCACCACCTTCACGAGGGTGATGGGGATTAAACTCAGGACGTTGTGCCTACGCTAAGCACTTGACCTACTGGACCATTTGTATTCTGTATCCCCAGGCCCTTTGCATTCTGTTTGGCCAGCAGTCTGGTAGTGCCTGCTGATATCTTTCCTGTTCACCCTTGTCACCCAACAGCTTCACCTTTTGGAAGCTGTGCTAAGTAAAGGCACACACCACAGAACTCTCTGGACAGAAATAAAATGTAAAGAATCTTAGTGAGCCGTCAGAAGGGGAGCTGACGGACACCCTGTGGAATTCTACACCACTGTTTCAAACTGATAAGAGATCTTCAAACTACACTGGGGCCAGAGAAAAAGCAAGGAGGTGCACACGGAGGCAGGCGGGGGAGGGGCCGTCCTCCACTTCGGGACCGGTTTGCAGATGTACCACTGGAACCGACTGTGTGGCTCTCGAGGGAAGTGATGAGACAGGGCTAAATTCTGCAACATGTATCTTAGCATCATTTAAATACGTCACAGTGCTGTGTTTCTAAAGTACATGTAATCCTCTCAGACAGCAACATGGCTGCCTGCTCTCACTGAAACCCATGGCTGGGAACAGCAGGGTTCCGGGGGTCACATCAGAGAAGCCACCACATCAGTGCACACAGACCAACCTGGCAGGCAGCAATCAGAGAGGGTCTGGATCATTTGGCGCATGCGTGGCACAATCCCCATGAATCGGAGGAGCAGAGCCGTCCATGGCGACGGGCCCTGCAAAGAAGGGACATAACTGCAACCAGGTGTGGAGGGACGAGGGGTCAGGTGCTTGCCACCCAACCAGGCTGGAAACCAAGCCACCCTCAGCTCCCAGGCTACGGGCAGCAGCTCATGGCCATGGACACCAGTGACTGCCCAGAGTGCGACTTGGGCGTGAGGAAAGGACATCTGTGGGGTATCTGGGCATCCCCTCGCACTCAGCTCCCAGGTCTGCTCTGAGTCACGTGGTCAAAGACAGCGGGAGAGGGAAACGCGACAGGTGTACCCGTGCTCAGTGATGGAGTCTGCTGGCCTTGCTGGAAGCCCTCCACAGGTCCCTCATGTCATGTCTACCACTTCCTGGTGCTTGTGTCTCACGCAATCTTCCGACCTCTGCATCTCCCACTGCCAGGTGGTGGTCAACTGTTCATACTCTTTCCACTCCATGGGACAATATCAATGCCCGTGGCGTGCACCTCTTTCTGTACTAGGGTCCTACCAGCAGTGGAAGTACAATCTTCCCTCTGAGCTCCAGAACCACCCACATGCCCTCTGCCACCCCCACCCCTGTAGAGTCCAGCATCTCCTCTGTTTCCTCATGATCACTGTGGTGGTTTGAATGAGAATGCCCCCACAGGCTCAGAAGTTTGACTGTTTGGTCCCCAGCTGGCAGAATTTGAGGGAAGGATTAGGAGGTGTGGCCTTGTTGGAGGAGGTGGTCACTGGGAGTGGGCTCTGAAGTTTCAAAAGGCTGCACCAGACCCAGGCTCTCTGCCTACCACCTTCTATGGATTGGACTTAAGCTCTCCGCTGCTGTTCTAGCACCTGCCTGCCTGCCTGTCTGCCTGCCTGCTTGCTGCCTGCCTGCTGCCTGCTGCTTGCCTGCCTGCCTACTGCCATTCTCGCCACCATGACAACCATGGACTCGCCCTCTGAAACTGTAAGCAATGCTCCCTGGGTCATGGTGTCTCTTTACAGTGACAGAACAGTGACTCAGACACTACCTTTCCCTCACTGACAGTCCTATCTGTCCCCAGGCACTGGCTGCAGACCCCAGGGGCAATGGCTCTGCTTTCTTTCTCAGTGCGTGCATGCAACAAATCCCAGAGTCCTTCAAAGTAAGTTGCAAATCCATCTAGATCAGTTGTACCCTCCTGTTCACTTCCAGGGCCTCAGCTTCCACGTTCCCCTTCATGTCCATCCTCTGGGTAACCACAGAGGCAATCTGCTGAAAACATCCCTTCTTCCTGCTGCTACCCTGCCCCGGCCCTTGGTGCCAACAGAACCAAGTTTAACTTTAACCCTTTCGTATATTTTAACCTGAGGAGCTACGTCTTATGGGTATCAGCGCTCCCCACTGCCCCTGCTCACCTGGTGACCTGCCTTTCTCTCTTTGAGTCCTGCTCAGCTCTGAGTACCGGGTGTTGGCCTCTCTCTAGCTCCAGAAGCTTCAGCAGTGGCAGAAAGGTTCTCTAGGTACACTGACTCAGGAGGACCTGATGGAGAGTCTGTCTCCTAGAAAATGGCCAGTAGTTTGGGGGCCTGGGAAGGTTGGCAGTCACCTGATTTGTCCCAGGGCTGCCAAAACCTGGGAGGCAAAAACATAAATTCATTCTCTCACAGCATTGGATGCAAGAAATCCAAAATCAAGGTGTCGGCAGGGCTGTGCGCCCCTCCGTGCACAAGAGGTGGATTCCTTGCTTCTTCCAATTTCTGGTGGCCTCAGGAATTCCTTCACTTGGGACGTCATCCTAACCCTGCCTTGCTTCTGTGTTCTTTTATGGTGTTCTTGTGTGTGTTCTTGTACATGTTTGTATGTGTCTGTGGATGTGTATATGCCTATGTGTCCTTATAGTGTGTTCTGTTGTGCACATGTGTGTGCATGCATGTGCACGTGTGTCCTTGTATACTGTCCATGTATATGTGTTTATGTATGTGTCTATGTGTGTATGTACCTGTATGGTATTTCATGCATGTTCACATGTGCGTGCACATATATGTACATAAGCCTGCATTTGCACATGTGTATACGTGTGTGTGTATGTGTGTGTGCAATAGGGACCTGAATGGCTTTGCCATAAAGATTACATCTGCAAAGACCTTTTCCCAAATAAGGTCACACTCACAAGCACAGGGCATTAGGACATAATGCAGCCCACAGGACTCTGGCACTACTGGTGCCTAATACTGCACTTGATACATAAAAAGACTCTGGTTCCCATGAATGGCCACCTGAGCAAGACGGATGAGATCTAAGCAGGGGGGAAAGTGGCTTGGAGAAGGCAGGTTGGACCTGGAGGAGCGGAGACTCGATGACCACATTCAAACTCTGCCTGGGGGTGGAGAGCAAGGCGCGCTGAAGGCTCTTTCCTTTCAGTGTGGGTTCCAGGGCTGGCCTGCAGGAAGGCCCTTCCCAGCCAGGCTGGGGCCCACCCTCTTTCCAGATGCAGGAGCTAGCAGGGGAAGGCCCTTCAGGAGAGCACGACAAGAGCAGAATCTGTTCCTGAAACATCACCCACAAGGCAGTGTCAGAGGAGTCCCATGTGGGAAGGGGGCCAGGTGCAAAAATGTCAGCCTTGCCGAGGAACTGAATCAGGGCTGTGACAGCATGGCCTGGGGAAATGAGTGCCCTCCAAAGAACATCTGACAGGAAAAGGGACAGGGCCTGGCTGCTGGCAGAAGGAAGAGGCTCACAGGAGGTGGATGCTAGGGCTCAGGGCTGGAGACACAGAAGATGGGGCCTGGAACCGGAAATGCAGCCCAGGGAATGGACCGAGTCTAAAAGGGAGGCGAGTGGTTTAACACGAACGCCACACAATTAAGAAAGCAGGCGCACGGGTGTGTTTGCTGAGTAGCCACTGAGGCAGGCTGTGTGTACAAAGGAGCTATATGAGATCCACTGAGCAATCCATTCATCACGTCTTTTTATGTGAATACCTGGCTCTTAGCAGCAGGTAGGATTAGGTGGAGGGAGGGAGACACACAACTGAATGACCTTTACACGGCCTTATCACCCCTGGAATAAGATTCAACACCTGCTGCAACTCCAGGGCTGGCTCCAGGGCATCTATGCAGAGGCCTCACACGGGTCCCTAGACTTCAGGAAGCTTCTCCCACAGAGCCACCAGCGCCACCCAGGCCTGTTACAGAAGTCAACACAGGTACAGCACAGTAGGCCAGACTCCCATCAAAGGAGCAGGATAAAGAACCTTGGCAGGAGGCAGCATGCTCTGGCAGGCCAGACACTGGCTCCCACCGCCTGATTAGAGCTGCTCACACCCAGCTCTGCTTCTTCCTCTTGTCACCCAGCAGGGACACTGCTACCACAGAGCGAGTGACCAGAGAGCTGAAATATGCACGTGGAGATGGGGGGTGACTTTGTGTGCCCTGTTCCTCTTTAGGGATCCTGAGTCTGTGTGAGGCCCTCTCCTCATGCTGGAGAGCCAAGTGTGAGCGTCACCTTGGACATCTGTGACCAAGCTGCCCCATCTCTTCCTCCATATAATAGAGATGGCAAGGGTCCTCCACTCTCAGTTTGCAACTGAGTTGCTTTCAGAGAACCTGGTACCCAGTGTTAGCTGCAGTTGCCACGGGGAGAGGCAGGGCATCAGCAAGATGGGAAGACACACATTGCTGGGAGGAGGCAAAGTGTGAAAAGGCCAGGAAGCCCAGTTGCAGGCTGAAGCCCTTCCTGGGGTCAGTTTTCTTTGACCAGAGACTGTTCATGGCCTCAGGCATCAAAGCTCCATCCCTCCTGAAGGGAGCACTTCCTTTATCTTTTTACCCAGGCTCCATTGCTGCCTAGCCAACATTTCTGGGTGACAGTCCACCCAAGGGCAGTCCCCACCTTGGGAATATCTCTTCCAGCTTGCACCAGGCTTTCCCGGTCTTTCCATGGCCCTCACAAATCTGAGAATAAACAAACTTAACTGAACACACTTGAGTCCCTGTAACACTGTGCACCTGAGCACCCCTGTGCAGAGCTGGAGCTGTGGCTTTACGCTCCAGGCCAGCACCGCTTTCTCCACTGTGCAAGAGACACATCTGAAGCCCAGAAGAGTAACCCGGGGTCAACCGCTTCCGCTAGAATCAAGTTGGCCCCATTGCTAAGGGTTCATTACACCTCGTTATCGTTCACCGTGAGGAATCCAACAGGAAGACTCAGCCCAAAACCCTCATACACTTTGTCTAACTGTGTGGCTTGTCCACTATATAAGCAAAAAGAAAGTATTTGCAAAACAGAAAAATGTGAACTGGGTCTAGAACTAGGTATCACTAAGTATCAGCTATAGGATTTAGTAACTCTCAAGTCGTTCGGTTACAGAGGAGATATGAGCCTGCTTTAATTATTTAGGAGGTTTTAAGTTGTTCAGAGCATGGGTAAAAATAGGCAGCCCGATTACATTACAGACACACAGCATGCTAAAAATATACGCACACCCCTCAACTTGATCTAACTATGGAAAACTTTTTGGCTATGATGGTAAATTTTGAGAAAACGACCAGCAAAGCTCAAGTACACTGTTTTCCTAAACCAAAGCAATGCCCACCTCTTAGCTAGCCTGCTGGTGTATTTCTGGATTTTATGAACCGCGACAGCGAGGACATCAGAGTCAGTCATGAGTCAGCCATCCTCCCAAAGCATCATTCTTTGAAGGGGTTCATTCACACAGCCAAAATACAAGCTAGCAGGAGAAAGAGCTCCGAGGCAGAAGGAAGAGGTAAGAAAAATGTATAGAGAGAACATATATCACCCCTCCTCCTCATGACCTTTTCTCTCTCAAGAACACCAGTGACAAGCCGATGGTACCTAGATACCCAGCCGTCTGCCTTAAGAAGGCAATGCTACGTTCTTGGCATGCATTTCCACAGCACTGCAGTGCTTCTGCAGCTCACGCTGACCCCCAGACCTGTACATCACCTCATATGTCTTCGCCACCTTTCATTTCATCAGCACCGCTGAGCATCGGATGACCCACGGCACATGCCCACCAGAGTCCTTCCTGATACACAACAGCTTACAAAACACACACACCCGTCCACCAGGTGAACCCACCAAGACCCAGAAGATTCGTCTAGACCCACTGGGTTAGATTAGGCACCTCACATGGTTTGGGATTTAACACAGGCCTCCAGGGCCTCAAGTCAGGGTCCTTTTACCTCCACCCTCTCCCACTCCCTCACCACCTCCAACATGCCAAAAGCCCGATGTCTAGGCAACACCCCCCAGCAGCCCACCCGCCCAACTCAAGGAGTTACCAGGTCTGTCTGACCTTGCCAGGTAATGGAGATGGGGACCGACTGTTGGTAGGAACGAAGGCAGAGGTGACCCATCAAGTTTAAACACATCTCCCCCTTCAGCTGCCGGCTCAAGGCAGGAGGGGGCAGTTCTCAGGGCTGAGGAGGCCCTAAGGCTCCTCTGGCTGGGGAGTTTCCCAGAGTGACCTCAAACTGCTTACTCAGAGCACAGGC
This sequence comes from Alexandromys fortis, assembly GCF_014885135.2. Taxonomy (NCBI): domain Eukaryota; kingdom Metazoa; phylum Chordata; class Mammalia; order Rodentia; family Cricetidae; genus Alexandromys; species Alexandromys fortis. Next base: position 6,416,093 of record NW_026067920.1, read on the forward strand.
AGGCTGGAGAGGGCTTTTCCTGTGACAGCCACCACTGGAGTTTAAAACCCCCTCTCTGTGCTGGGAGCACACACACACACACACACACACACACACACAAGTGCCTGCTCGGTATCCACTCCAGAGTACATCTGCCTGAGTAAGGCTCTCAACTCTAAGTCGCACAGACACAATCATCACCCTTGAAGCTCTGCTGACTGCATCTTGGGCGGCTAGGGAGAGGATTCTCTCTTGCAGCCTCAGTAATGGCTGGATCTTGCCTTCCTCCACTAAAAGATGGCTGGTCTCTATCTAGGTTGAATTCCAGTGCCTGAGCTTTCCAGGGCCAGTCTACAGCACAGAGAGGGGAAGGTGTCTCCCTTGGGATACCAGCCTGGGCAGAGTCCTTCCTGCTGCTGAACTGCTGGCTACACACAGGGTGCGAAATGCTTTTTCTTGTCCGACTTCTGGCTAAATCCTTTGTCCCGTGTGTGAGGGCAAAGGGATCTCGACCCAAGACTGGGGCTAGTGTAGGGACAGAGCTTCGAGCTCAGCCATCCAGGGTGCTCTCACCTAGGGCTTGAGGAAGGCAAACGTAGCTCAAGCGACGGGTTGCCCCGGGGCCCTCCTGCCCAACCCGTCAGCTCGCCTACTCACCCCAGGGAGGGGCTCTCCGGAGTGGAAGTGGAGCTGGCCCCGGGGTCGCGGGGACTCAGCCAGCGGTCGCCTTCCCTCCGCGCTCTTAGCGCGTCCCGGTGTAGTGCTGGCTGCAGCCAAGCTGAGCCGGCAAGGAGGGCGGTGCTGGGTTTGAAGATGCGCTGTGCCGGAGGCCCGCCTCCCCGCCGCGCCCGCCGCTTCAGCACCGCGGACAGCGGCCAGTCCCGCGCTGGAGCGGCCTCGCCCGGAGGCTACAAACACCCGGCTGGACAAAGGCGAGCTCTCCCGGAGGGACGCGCTAGGGCGGCGAAACCGCAACTCGGCCTCTTAAAGCGCGTCCGCGTGGTCGGGAACCGGACCCGGCACCCAGGGCGTTATCTGGGTCCAATCAAGGCCGGAGGAGGGTGGCCCCTCGCGTGGGTCCAGCATGGGAGGAGCCCAGAGAAGGTCGGTGCTCAAGCCCTCATCTCTCGTTATCGTATATTCTGGATCTGTCTTGTGAATTAAGAGGCTGGGAAAAGGGGTGTCAGCGTTCCATCCGTCCTGCAATTTCACTTCCTCCCACCCACCGCCCCATCTTTGGTGTCAATCAACCAACAGATGGAACAGCTAGAGCTTGGTGACATCACCCAGAGCCACTTCCACGTTGTTTTCATTTCTGTTAAAATCCCTTCTGCTGTTTCTTGTTCCCAACCAGAAGTTCCCGGATGAGATGGTGGTGTCCTTGTTCTGACTTGGCTCCCAACACAGACCAGCAACGTGACCTTCAGCTTCCTTTCTCCTCTGGAATGGGTGGGTGGGTAGAAGTGTTCTGGCTCCAAGCCGGAGGAAATTCAACCAGCCTAGAGAACCCACAGTTGGTGGGAAATGCGGGGGGGGGGGGGGGCACACCCACCTGGCTTCTCTTAATCCCACCAGAATAGAGGCGAGGAGAATCCTTCCTTCCCTGAACTAAACTGGCAACTCCTGCCTAATTCTTTTCACGGAACCACAACTTTTTTCTCTCATTAGTTAAGAGCCAGAAGCATTTTTATTTTTACCTCTGGCCGACATCTCTGCCTTCATTTGAAGGGGGAAGATGGAACGCAGCAATTTAAAAGTCTAGGTGCATAACTCCTGTCCAAGTGCATGGATCTTGCACAAGCATCCAGCCAGTGGCTGCTAAGAAAGAATGTGACCTGAAACATTCAAGAAGGGCACAGCGGGCCCGGGAGACAGGGTCCCAGGCAGAACTCTGAAAATTACCTCACCACCCTCCCCTCCCTTTTTAAAAAATAATAATTACTGTCAAGACTCAGAAGGAAGAAATGAAAGCGTGCCCAGAGCACCAGGGTCCATGGGCTTCCTGCTGCAGTCAGCATAGATTCTAGAGGACAAGGTGCCAGGTGGACATGGCATCCCAGTCTTTCTTTGTGCATTTCCTTATTTGGCATGGGATGTCAGGAGCATTTTGTGGCAAAGGATCCCTTCAATTTGTTCCTTTGTCTAATTTATGGCAGGCTCAGCATTTCCCAGCATGCCTGCAGCCTCACATCAAAGACCAGCCCGGACCCCAGAAAAGCTCACTCTCATATACATGCATGCATGCACACACTAATGCATGTGCACACATGCATGTGCACATATGCACATATGAGTGCAAGCATGTGCATGCGTGCACACACACAACCACTAGAACAAAGTTAAAAATGTATGACCACACGGCTATATTTGTACTGGGCTCCAAAAGGTTCAAGATTTGAAACAGAAACAATTCAATGATACAGCAACATTTAAATTTGTCTGGTTAGTCCATGATTTTCTGATTCTGGAAAAGCTTAAAAACTAGAACACACATCCCTAATTCCCACCCACCAGGCTGGAAGACACTGCTGTGCCAGGCCCTCTCCCTCTTTCAATCCCTTGCATGGGGCAGGGAGCAGGAGATGGAAGCCCTCCAACTTCTCCATAGGCTTTTCCTCCTTCAATCTCTTGTATGGGGGAGGGGCTGGAAGCCCCCTGACCTCACCATAGGCTCCATTCTGCTAGGAAGACAGGGTTTACCAGTGATGTTGACAAGCAGTAAACCATGCCCACCAGACTAGCCTATAACACCATCTCTACCACAGATGTGCTAAAACCAAGACAATTCCCAGCCAGCTGTGCCAGCCTAGTCCTGCTGCCTCACTTCCTGTTGTGCTCTGAGCACCCACGGTTCCTTTTCTCCACCCTCTCTGTACTGGCTGGTTTTATGTTAACTTGACACAAGCTAGAGTCATCAGAGAGGAAAGAGCTGCAGCTGAGGAAATGCCTCCATGAGATCCAACTGTAAGGCATTTTCTCAACTAGTGATCAGTGGGGGAGGGCCCAGCCCATGGTGGGTGGTGCCATCCCTGGTCTGCTGGTTCTGGGTTCTGTAAGAAAACAGGCTGAGCAAGCTAGGGAAGCAAATCAGTAAGCAGCACCTCTCTATGGCCTCTGCATCAGCTCCTGCCTCCAGCTTCCTGCCCTGTGTGAGTTCCTGTCCTGACTTCTTTGGTGATGATCAGCAATATGGAAGTGTAAGCTGAATAAACCCTTTCCTCCCCAACTTGCTTTTGGTCATGGTGTTTCCCTGCAGAAATAGAAACCCTGACTAGGACACCCTCATAGCCAGGCCTTCCTCAGCCGGTCCTGTCCTTCCTTCCCTAGCATGTTTACAGGAGTCCAGATCGTCCGCAATGGTGGAGGCCTGTCAGCTCCCATGCAAGTGCACAGGCTCAAACTTCTAGAATGAGCAAACCTAGAGCTGGGCAGACTGGGAATGGCAGAATTTAAAACGTTCTTTGGGACTCCATCTAATTCCTAAGTCTAACCACCACCACCCTCTCTCCACTCCCAGTAAATACCCTGGCAAGTCAACCTAGAGAAATCTGGATCAGGTCTGTCTTCTCAGTAGGCAGGGAAGAAAGACTCTAGGCTTACAGAAACCAGGCACAACATGGCACTCTCCAGGTCCTTAAAGGACCTGGGAAGGTATTTGGAAGTTAGGCCCCTTCTAGGAACCCTCCAGACAGGCAGAATGGCCTACTGCACCCTAGTCATGCCTCAAAGCCACAGTTGTGGTCAGTGACTATAGCAACAATGAGAGGGACAGGTGAGTCACGTCAGCCTTGTGCAGAGCTGAAAGGGCCTTTTACCTGACGTGCCGCTGTTCTAGGACCACAGCTCTGTCAGCCAGAGCTTGGGAAGGGTCACAAGCGACAAGAACACCAGGTCTCCCTGCTCTCTGTACCTCAGTTTCCATGTGTGTAAGAAGACACAGGATTGGCTGACTTCTGCCATGCCTTTCTGCTTTTAAAACCCAGTGCCTTGGAGACTGTGGAGATAACCGAGTCAGCAAAGCGCTTGCTGTCCACGCAGGAGGATTTGAACTCAATCCTTAGCACCCATAGCTGGGGATGGGGTTTGCATTTATGATTCAAGCACCAAGAAGGCAGAGACAGGCAGATCCCTGGGGCTCAGCCAGCCTAGCCTAGCCGTGGGTCCCAGCGGGAGATTTTTGTCCCAGAAAACAAGGTGGATGACACTCAAGGACCAACCAACACCCGAGACGGACTTCTACACACACACACACACACACACACACACACACACACACACACGAGAGAGAGAGAGAGAGAGAGAGAGAGAGAGAGAGAGAGAGAGAGAACGGCAGAATGGAGAAAAGCCTTGGCAGGGTTAGAGATGGGTGCTGTGGGGAGGGAAGTCTATAAGCTGGAACATGCTGGAAATTGAGAGTAGCTGATAGGGAGGTCTGCAAGGCAGAAAAGCCCGGGAGCCAGTGGGGGCTGTGAGGTGTGTCACAGGTAAGCGCTAACAGGGGACTAAATGCTCCCTTGTCTGAGGTAGGGGCGGATAGAGGCAGCAGTGGATGTGGCGGCTTGGATGAGAACAGCCCCAGAGACTTGAGTGCTTGGTCACCAGGGAGCGGCACTGTTCGAAAGGATTAGGAGGTGTGACTTTGGTGGAGAAAGTGTGTCCCTGGGGGTTGACTCTGAGGTGCCTCCCTTTCTGCCTGTGGATTGGATGTAGCTCTCAACGACTTCTCCGGCACCATGTCTGCCACTCCTGCTACCATGCTTCCCACCATGGTGATATCGACTAAACCCCTGAAACTATAAGCAGCCCCAATGAAATGCTTTCTTGTGTAAGAGCTGCCTTGGTCATGGTGACTCTTCACAGCAACAGAACAGTGACTAGGACTGTTGGTCCCAGGGAGCAGGGTACTGGCTGTGACAGGCCTGACTGTGCTGCTTGGGCAGAATGAATTAGGAACACAGCTGGATGCTCTCAGCAGGACTTAGTGGCTATCCTAATAAGACAACTGAAGACAGTGCTGACGGCAATGTGGACTGTGCGGTGCCCAGCTCAACAAGTTTCAGAGAAAAACATTGGCGTGCGACTTAGAAATCTTTCTTGTGATATTTTCACCAAGAATGTGGCTCCTTTTTGCTGTTGTCCAAAGAAATCTGCCTGAAGAGTTTTTGGATTAATTGCATTGGCAGAGGAGATTGGTGGGGATGGAAAATGGTGCAGCTGCTGTATCTTGTTTCCTGAAAATAGTTACCCTGTTATCTGGCCATTCCAGGCCTGGGCAATTACATAAATATACACAAGGGGACTGAAAGCAGGGGCTAGAGAAGTACCTGTATACCAGTGTTCATGGCAGCGTGGTCCATAGAGCCGACACACTGATGGAACGGATGTCCATTGCAGATGGATGGATAAACAAAATGTGACATAGGCCTACGATGGGATACTACTCAGCCTTTAAAAGGATGTAAGTTCTGGCATGTGTTAGAACATGGATGAACCTTGAGGCCCCAATGCCACGTGAAATAAGTCAGTCACAGAATGACATCATAGGATTCACTCAGGTGAAGTTCCTAGAGAAGCCAAATCCACAAAAGTAAACAGTAGAATGGTGTTTGCCAGGGGCTACTGGAAAGAGAGAGTGGAAAGTCATTATTTAATGGGCACAGAGTTTTAGTTTTTCAGGACAGAACAAGGTCTGGGGTGGGTGGAGATGAGGGCTGCCCAGGATATTAATGTACTGAATGCCTCTGAACTTGCCCTTTTAAAGACTGCTAAGATGACTGGCAGCTGATGGCTGCTGAGGGAGGAGGAGTCATTTTCTCTGGGGATGTGGCCGCCGGTAGGCTGCTGCTGCTCATCCAAGCACTACTAACGACTCAGTGGGCTCTAAAAAGGAGGAAACATGAAGGTCTGGAGGAAGGTGAGGGGCAGCAGAGGGAGAACACAGCCAGGATACATCATATGTACATGTGAAATTGTCAAGGAATACACGGAAATTAGAAATGGTTAAAATGGTTGTATGTATATATGCGTGGTGTTCATGCCTGTATATGCATTTGTGTGTGGGCACAAGCAAGTTCAGGAGTATTCCTCAACCAGTGTCTGCCTATATTCTGAAGCAGAGAATGTCACTGAACCTGAAACACTCTGGCTCAGCCAGCCTAGTTAGCCAGCATGCCCCAAGGATCCCATCTTCACCTTCCGAAAGCACTATGATTACAGGTGAGCTGTCACACCCGTATGTCACACCTTTATATCAGTTCTGGGGGCCTGAATTCCAGTTCTCACACTCTGAGGGCAAACACGTTATCCACTGAGCCCCTTATCGATGTATTTGACTGCAATAAAACCTTTTAAAACCAATGATTGTCTGAAGTACATATATTAAGAAAGAGGGAAAGCAGGGCATGGTGGCTGTGGTGGTTTAAAAGAAAATGATTCCCACAGGGAGTGGCAGTATGAGGAGGTGTGGCCTTGTTGGAGGTCACTGTGGAGGTGGGCTCTAGGTCTCCTATGCTCAAGCTATGCCCAGTGACACCAGTTGCTTCTGCTGCCTGCAGATCAAGATGTAGAACTCTCGGCTCCTTCTCCAGCACCATGTCTGCCTGCATGTCACCATGGCCTGCCATGATGATAATGGACTAAACCTCTCAAACTGTAAGCCAGCCCTATATAAGAGTTGCCATGGTCATGGTGTCTCTTCACAGCAATAGAAACTCTATGACAGTGGCATACGCCTTTAATCCCAACATTAGGAAGCAGAGACACAATGCCATCCTGGTCTACATAGTGAGTTCCAGGTCAACCAGGGCTACACAGTGCGACCTTATCTCAAAACAAACAAACAAACAAACAACAAAGAGTGGAAGAAAATGTCAAATAATAGTGAAATATTAAAGCTATTTCCTTTGTAAATGAGCATAAGCTTAATACTGTTTCAAAACTTGTGGTACATAATAACTAAGAACAGGAATAGCAAGTCCCACCTTTACAAGATTTTGCAGCCTGGGCTGGCGTTTCCCCCCACAGCCACCAGACAGCTTCCCAGGAGCGCAGACCTGAGTGGCTGTATTCACAACCTCTTGGAAGTGTTTACAATTCACCTCCCAGCCTTCAAGAAGCCAGTGGGCAGTGATAGCAGCAAAGAACATCCTACAGACCTGACGGCAACTCGAGAGACCGCAGATGGCTGAGGGGCCAAGAGCTTAAGAGGAGCTAACTTACCAGAGCTGGCTGATGGGCCAAAGGCTGATGTCAGAGCAACTATAACCACAGTGTTCAAGGAAAAACAAGCAAAGAACAAAATAAGTATAACAGATGAAATGTTCTAATGTGACCGGAAACAAAGATGACCAGAAATTCTAGGACATAAAAGGTTTGAATCTAAGAACTCATTGAACAAGAGCAACAGCAAAATGAACAGAGCTGAAATAAAATTTAGCAAGCTCAGAGACTGGACAACTAGAACTATTTAATGAAAAAAAAGAGTGGAAAACTCACAAGAATGAGAAGGAGACGTGGGAGACACAGACGGTCTGACGATGTACTATCAGAAGAGAGAGTTCAGAAGCAGCTGTGGAATAAACAGCACCCAGCATTCTTTTAAAATCTTGTGAAAGACATTAACTGAGAGATTCGAGATGCTCAGAGAGCTCTAGGAAAAGAACAAAACAATGAAAAATCCTCACCTGCAACACATCCAACACATCACAGTCAAAATTCTGAAGGTCAAAACAGGGAAACTTTAAAATCAATGGAGAAAATTGAAACACTAAACAAAACAGTATGGGCTGAGTGTTCCTTATCCAAATGTTTGGACACAGAGATGTCTCAGGTTTCAAAGGTTTTCAGAGCTTGAAACATCTGCATAGACAATGGATTAAGTAATAACCCTAATCTGAACATCTGAGATCCAAAGTGAGCCAAAGTCCCAAACAAAACATTAGAATGGCTTTGGAGTTCGTCTTTTCAGATAGGGGTGCCTAGCCAGGGCATAAGCTTAAAGAGACCACAGAAGGGCTGGCTATTGCCTCCCCCCACCCCCTCCACCTGTTTTTGTCTACCTCATTTTCTTTGTTTATGTTCACTGTACATGGTATTAGGTTACAGAGGATTTTTATACAATTGCATTTCTATGTTAGAACTACTCTTGATAATGTGTGTGTGGCAATAGTTTGCATGTGCTGTAACAAAGCTTGCCAGAAGATCAGAATGTGAAGCTAGCCACACTAGGTAGTCATAGAGGGCAGGCAGCGATGGCACACACTTTAATTCCAGCACTTGGGAGACAGAGGCAGACAGATCTCTGTGAGTTCAAGGTTACCCTTGTATAGCCCTTTAATCACGCTAAAAGAGAAACGGAGCCAAATGGTGGTAGAGTTGGAGACAGAAATGATGTGGCTGAGCGAAGAGAGGAATATAAGGCGGGAGAAGACAGATTCAGGATTCAATCTGAGGACTTGTTGAGACATTTGGTCTAAGGATTTCGTAGAGGTAAGAACTAGAGGCTGGCTGCACTGCTTCTCTGATCTTTCAGCTTTCACCCCCTAATATCTGACTCCGGGTTTTTATTATTAAGATCAATTAGAATTCACGCTATAAATGTGTTTTATTTGAAAGCAAGATGTCATCAGCAGCATGCCCCTGTGGGCATATCCGGTAGCAGGCGGGGTCCACAGCTGGGTAAGGAAGGCTGTTGAGGGTTTTACTCCAAGAGCGCTATGAAACCAGGAAGAAGGCATCCTCTTCACTTCCGGCTTGATTTCTGTGTTCTATATCCAAAGCGTGTGTTTGATATCTTCAGACACTTTGGAGTCTCCAAGAGTAGGGTCTTACCATCCAGGGGCACTGAGGGGGCCAGCCCTGATAAGCTAAGTCTGAGCAGGTCACCCAAAGGAAGTTCTTTACTTCCAACCGTTATCACCTGCCAGAGTAGAACTCGGCCCTCCATAAATTTAATAAGAGGCCCGAGTCTCAGTAGTTTACCCTGAAGCAATACCTGGTTGCAGGAAGAACCACAAGCTGAGATTACCCAACCACCACCCAAGAACAGACCATTCAAAGGAAATGCCTAACATTCCAACGGTTGTAGATAGGAACACCTGCCAGCACACCTCACCAGGACACCCCTAGACAAATGTCAGCCAATCAGGGGTCCTGAACCTCAGAGACCCCTCAACCCCTCCCTCCTTTACTACTATAAAAACCCAATTCTAACTGAGCTCGGGCTCTCCATTTATTCCAATATGTTGGACATGCGGAGAGACCGAGTTTGCAAACTTGATTAAAATAAAGACTCTTTGCTTGTACACGTGAGACTCGGTTTCCTGGTTGGCCTTGAGGGGACTTTGTGGATTTGGGCATAACAGGCACCACGCACAATGGCCAGAGCCTTTGTTGTCTGGGGACCTTTTGGGTCTCCCTGACTTTACTTTTGAGCACCTCCCCCTCTCCTGGGCATTAATTACTTTTCTGTTGCTGTCATAAAACATCCTGATCAGAGCAGCTTAGAGGAGAAAAGGTTTTATTAGGTTCTGGAGGGATAGGATCCACCATGATGGCAAGAGCAGGAAGCTGTTCACATACAGGAAGCAGAGTGAGAACAGGAAGTGGGACCAGTTATAACCTCCACAGCACCACTAACCCCTTGCGCCTTTTCTCCCTCTCCCTCTCGCCTCTCCCCCTCCCCCTCCCCCTACTTCACTTCGGCTGCGTGTATCGACCTCATTTTCGGGAGCCAGCCCTCCAGTGCTGGATACCTAGGCTGGCTTCACGTCACCGTTATTGGAAGCAGGGCTGACGATGGGCAAGAGCTTGGGGGTTTTGAATGAACACTCAGGGCTGGTAGCTGGGTCACATGGGAGGTCTAATTTCCATGGTTTCCACAGTGGTTGGGCCACTTCACACTCTTACCAGCAGCGCACCAGCCTCTTTCCCCGCATGCATCCCCACCAGTATCCGCCATTCTGACAGGGGTGGGACTCTCACTATGAAGTTCTCATCTGCATTTCTCCGTGGCTGGTGAGACCAAACATTGTCTCATATGTTTATTGGCTATTTCTATTTTATCTTTGAGAACTGTGGTTTCACCCTGCTTATTTATTGGGTTGTTGCATTTTAAATATAAAACACTGCAGAAGGAAAATAGGTTCGTGTTCAAAACTTAAAATAGAGTCAGGCGTGGTGGCACAAGCTTGTCATCCCAGCGCTCAGAGACAGGAGGCTGAGACTGGAGGCTGAGACAGGAGGCTCTTGAAAGCGAAGCCGGCTTGGGCTAACATTGTTTTCTGAAGGGAAGAAGGGGGCTGGAGAGCCAGCTTCACGGGTAAGAGGACCGGCTGCTCTTCCAGAGGATCTGGTTCAATTCCCAGCACCTACACAGTAGCTCAAAACTGCAACTTCAATTCTAAGGGATTTGACACATTCCTCTAACTTCTAAGGCACCAGGCGCGTATGCACACATACACATACATGCATGCAGACAAATGCACATAGAATAAATTTAATTTTAAAAAGTAGAAATAGATGTTTTCAGACAAAGCAACCCAAAAGGCAGACTTTACTGCCAGTGGATATAATCTCAAGAAACGTTAAGAGCTCTTAGAATAATGAAAATTACCTCACACGTGAAGCAATGATGAAAGGGATAAAGATTAGCTAAAATGTTTAAAATACAGCTAAATATAAGGAAATATTGATTCTCTACAGATTTAATTATGGGCTGGGATGTAGCCCAGCTGTAGAGAGCTTTCAATGCCCTGAATCCCATCCCCAACACCACCCAAAAAAAAAAATAAAACAAAGAACAGCCATCTGAGCCACCTGTAACAAAAGGAGGAGCAAGTGGACATGGGAACTGCACCTTCTGGGAGGAGGAAAAACAGGAATTAAGGTAGGCTAAAATGTATCAAAGATTCACATTGTAATCTTATTAAAACAATCTAAAAATAAAATTAATAGAGAAAATGAAATAATTTAAATTATCTATTCTAAAGTAGGATTTTCTTCCTTTTAAGGCTGAATATATTCCTCTACAATATATCCTTGTATAATATATTCCTCTATAATAAAATCACCTCTGAGTGTGGCTGTAACACACAGCCTGAGTCATTCCAACCTCTGGTTTTCAGGTAACATAGTTAACAATATGGAGTGGAGAACAGGGAGTTAGGCAGATCTGATCTGCGGCCGACTGGCTCTGCCCCTTAGCAACTCAGTGCTTGGACACAAAGGGCAAAGCAGGCTCCCACTGTGGCCTCATGTGACTCTCACACATGCTCTACCTGGCATTCAGAGCTTTGGTGCAGAAGTCACCCAAGGCTTCTGCTCTCAGGACTATTCACGTCTACCGAGCAAACAGGAAGACAAACTGAAAACCCCAGCATCCACCAATCACACACGTAGCCATAGCCAAAGGACGGTAACTGGCTGGAGAGCATTTCACATTCCACTCAACCAGTCTCTACCTGACACTAAAGCCCTGGGGCAAGTGGTTGGGAATGATTCGTGCCTAGAAGCAATGGCTAATGAAGGCCCAGAGAGGATTCAGTGCAAAGCATTACTGTCGATTTAGAGTACAGAGTGTCAGCTGACAAACTCAGTTCCTTCCACACAGTACTGAAGCTGGCAAGCTCAGCACTGCTGCCCTTACCAGTTTCCCCACCTGAGCTGCTTCTCCACCAGCTGCTTCCCTGCCAGCTGCTTCCCCGCCAGCTGCTTCTCTGCCAGCTGCTTCCCTGCCAGCTGCTTCCTCACCAGCTGCTTCTCCACCAGCTGCTTCTCCACCAGCTGTTTCCTCACCAGCTGCTTCCTCACCAGCTGCTTCCCCACCAGCTGCTTCTTATGGAAAACGGTGGCTTAAGCCTTCATGCAGTTCAATAGTCACCATTTTGCTGTTTTCATAAATGCTTATCAATTTTTAAAGAACATCATTCTGAATTTGCTTCTAAATGTTGGTGATATCCATGTATTTACCCCACTGGTTTAGAGTCAGGGAGGAGAGCAAGCGGGTTCTTAATCAAAGCATTTACTAAGACTCCTCACATGTCCACGGGTGGAGTTCCCTGTCCTTCCAACCGTCCTAGCCAAGGCTCCCAGCCATTCTGCAGCCAACTGTTCATTATCCACACAGAATGAGGGTTCACTGTGTTTCTCAAGACTGCGGCCCTGGCATCATAGAGACCAGATGGAACACAACCTGGCCCCTGGCTGTCAAGTTCTTGCCTCTGGAGATGAACAGCATATAAAACAGGGACTCCTTACTGGCAATGGACACTTAAAAACTTATGAAGAGGGTTGTCAGAAATCTCAGAGCAATAACAATTTAAAAATTTGGGGGTGAGCAGGCAGAAGTGTGGCCCTCCCTGCTGAAGCCCTAAAGTTAAAACAAATAAACAAAAAAGCTTATCAAGGGGCTGGAGCAGGTAAGGCCACTGGTGGCTCTTCTATTACCTACATGGTGACTCACAACCATGTGAAATTCCAGTACCAGGGGATCCAATGCCTTCTGGCCGCCGTGGCCCCCAGGCATGCCCACACATATAAAAATTATCCCTTCACCATATTTGCCACACTCAGCAAATTTCCACGCCTCAAGAAAGTTTTTTCAACTTAGGAAGTATGCCCATGTATACCTCTCTCCTCTCTCTCTCTCTCTCTCAAGATGAAATTGGTTTTACCTCTCTAAGGCTGCATTTTGAATCTAGCTCACAGTGCTGCTGAAAAGCTGCCTGAAAGCTCCAGGCACACATTTATGAGAGCAAGAAAACACACTTAAATGTATGCATACAGAGATGCATTCAGATATACACGAATGCACACATAAATGCATATATACACATGCATGCATATATACTATAGAACACAGAGATTCATATATATATATATATACACATGCACCTACACATACATGCAAATGCACACATACCCCCACATTGAGTTTTCTGGAATTCTTGAGGCCAATGTGGAGCCACCGGCTTTGTCTTCTTGCCTGTCTCCCTCAAGGCTGCCTTAGAGAATGTGTATGTGAACTGACATGCATCCAAATCTCTGTATGTCATGTACACTATAGTTTCAACTTGTCAAACTTCTCCCAGAAATTCTCTGGCTCTCAAATGCAAGTCAGCAGCGACACCATGTATCGTGTAGGGCTGCCTAGCTGAAGCCTTTCTCACACCTGGGCATGCCTGTCAATGAAGGAACTTGAGAAGGCACAAGAATAAGCACATGTGTCTTCTACTACCTACAGCCCAAAGTCACCATCCAACCATTACCTGCCCCCTCCCCTTTCTTTCCATAGCCCATCACTTTGCTGCCTGGACACGAGTCCCTTGCTTTCCCCCAGATACTGGCCATGAGAAGGTGCCACACAGCAGCATGAGACCCCATCCCTCGATCCCCAACAGCACAGCACGAAACAGAGACACTATCTAAATGGGAGGCACCACTGCAACCATCCATAGAGAGCATCCAGCCTGCCCCAGGCTCTAGGGCAGAACGCAAGCCACTGGTGCTGCGGTCCCTAAAGACTGCACCAGGTCTCTCTCAGCTAAGCCACTCCCTTCCCTAGGGCCTTATGGAGTCAGCAGGATGGGCAAATGCTTGCTTGATGCTGACCAGTCCAGCAGTTCTTGGCTCGCCCGGGGCTCTTTGGGTCTTTGGTTCCTATGAGCTCTGCACATTGCCTTTTTTTCCTGCCAGTGTCTGGGCCGAGTGGGCAGGGCTGCTGGTGCTGAGAAGAGCTCACTTGCTTGTTTTAGCAACTGGCACCTGGAAAAGGCGGAAGAGATGCGGGTCTCGTGGGGAGGTGGCACTGAAAGCAGGCACAATGCGGTCTCCTCCTTGGCTCCTTTTCTCCTGTCAGGGTGGAGCTTTCTCTCCTCACCCCCAGGATCCATTTCCAAGATGACCCAGTGATTCCCCCAGAAGCCCCCTCTGCTTCAAGTGAGCTGATGCAGAGATCAGCTGCTCTCCCGTCCACAGAGGGCTCTGGGACAGCCAACAGGTTAGTCGGGGCACACTGCGCATGGGCTAATGCGCAGCAATTTTGTGCCCATTTGCTCTGACTCATGTAGATCAGTTCCAAAGCTATTAAAAAATAAATGATCGGCCTTCGGTGAAGCCCAGAAGCCAACACAATTTATTAATTAACACAGCTGCTGGCTCTCGAGACTCATCACGCCAAAGCTCCGGTGATAATCTGATTTCCCGTGTAATTGCTACAGCTCTGCAAGTCTGTGCCACGGCGAAATCATCAGACTGAATCGCACCAAAGGCCTTGGCTGGTTTGCAGTCTACCCCACTAACTCAAGGTCCCAGTGAAAGGAGAGTTTAAGCAAGCCGCTTGCCGCCAGCGACCCCTGGTGGTCGGGCTGTATTTCTCGATGTGGCCTCTCAGGGATGCCAAGGGGTTAACATGGCCCAGGGGAAAGGGCCAGATTCAGTGTGGTGGAAGTTACACAGGGAGACTGAATTAGGGGAATTGCTCCTGTCCAGGATTCTGAGGCCAGCCTGTATTAACATAAATAATAACATTTTCCCTTTTATGTACATGGTGTTCTGCCTGCATATATTTCTGGGCACCACATGCATGCAGCACCTGTGGAGGCCAGAAGGCATCAGATCCCCTGGAACTCAAGTTATAGCTGAGCAGGTGTGGGGAAGAGAACCTGGGTCCTCTGAAGAGCAGCAAGTGCTCTTAACTGTGGAGCCCTCTCTCCAGCCCCAATAATAACAGTTTTAAAAGCGATACCATCACCCCTTACCGCCCTCTTTCCTGTGCAGCGGAGAGGATGCTTCACAGCTGCCCCACCAAGGCCACCATCACTGTCATTTGTTGTGGACACTGTAGTAGGCTGGGCATGGTGCTGACACCTTACACATTGTACAACAACCCAACTCTTCCAATACAGAACTAAGACAGCTGAGCATGAGGCGGGGGTCAGACTCTCCTTCCAGGCCACACGACTACAAAGTGACACAGCTAAGAGCTGCAGGAATTCACTTGGGCTCTGGTACCACGGACCCACAAGGAACAAATTAGACATGGAGCTTGGGTCTGCTCCCTGAAGCTGTCCCTCTCTAGTGTCTTGATGCACTGATACCGCTATCCAACATCAGGACCGGCAGGCCCCTTCACCACCAGCAGCCTGCTTAGGTCTGATCACCTCTCCACCTGCAATCAGAGAAACAAAGCCAAGCCTGAAGCTGTCGCTAGGGCCTTGGCGGGAGCAGGATTGGGCTGCTCCTGCCTCCCTTGTTTGTCCCTAACTCTCTAGACAGCCAAGCTGGCCCCTCACTACTGTCCCCAGTCCACCTCTTCCAGGATACTTTCTCCTTGCCCTTCAACCCTTGGGTTACATATCACTTCCTCCAAGCAGGCTTGCCTGCTCCCAGCTGTTGCTGAAGTACCTACCCTGGGGCACCCTTTACTAGCACAAAGCACCAAGCACACTTCCAGTGGCCTGTCTGCCTCCTCACGGTTGGAGGGAAGTCCCTGAGAGCTGGCCTCGGACCTGTTTCCCTTTGACTCTCGGCTTTTATCATTATCTGGCCCAGAGAGAGGAGCAGTAAACATCGATGATATTAATTGCTGGTGGTAGAACACTTGCCTACTGTGCTTTGAATGAGAAGACTGTCCCCCAAAGGCTAAGGTGTCTGATCCCCTGTTGGTGGCACTGTTTGGGGACGTTTAAGAGGTGCTGTCTTGCTTCAGGAAGTACATCACTGGGGAGAGCTTTGAGGATTCATAGCCTCAGCCACCCTCCGATTTGCTCTCTGCATGGTGCTTGCAGTCGAGGATACGGTCTCTCAGCTTCCCACTCCTGTCATTTGCTGCCCTGTCTCCCTGCCACGATGGTCTCCCTTGCCTCTGGAACCATAAACCAACATCAGCTCTCTCATCCACAAGTTGCTGTTGGCCATGATGCTGTATCATAGCAACAGAACACTGACTGACACTCAGCGTGTGCAAGGCCCTGAGTTCAATCCCCACTACCACCTCCAAATGTAAGCCGTAGTATATACATATGAACTCATTTCAAACATATGAAAGTCTATAAAATTTAGCAGGAAAGCAAGTTTTCCTGATCAGGAACACTGAACACTGATGTGAGCAAGTTACAGATTGCTCAAAGCACAGCGCACCCTACAGGGCTCCAGAGGAAATGCGAATGTGCTCAAGCACAGCGCACCCTACAGGGCTCCAGAGGAAATATGAATGTGCAGTAGAAAGTGCAAAGTCAAAAAGAACCCCTGAACACTGCTCACTCAAACTTGGGTGGATTCTGGATGGAGCTAGAAAAGATCATCCTGAGTGAGGTAACCCAGATCCAGAAAGACAAACATAGTATGTACTCACTTGCAGGTGGGTGTTAGCTATAAAGTAAAGGATAATCCTGCTACAATCCATAGACTCAAAGAAGCTAAGTAAGGAGGGTTCAAGATGGACACATGAATCTCACTATGCAGCGGGGAGAGGCTGAATGGGGATGAGTGGGCATGGGAACAGGAGGGATCAGGTCGGGGGAGGAGGGAGGGAGGGAGTACTGGGAAAGACAACTGGAATCCGAGCACAATGGAAACTCTCAGGTGTGATACAAGCTGAGACTCCTAGAAATGAGAGACAAAACCTACACCAGACATCTCTAGTAACCAGACATCAGGCAACTTCCAGTGGAGATATGGAACCCCAACCATATCACCTCTGTTCTCACCTGCAATTTGCCCTGCCTACAAGGTATGCTGGGACAAAAGTGTCGCAGAAGTTATGGGAGTGGCCAACCAATGACTGGTCCAGCTTGAGACCGGCACCATGAGAGGGGGTCCACCCTTGACACTGCCTGGAGGGCTAGGACCCAGAGGCTGGACAGCCCAGAGGCCTGGGAGAGAACCAAACATGACTGGCAAAAAAGAAAAAAGTCGGTGAAATAACTCCTAATGATATTCTGCTATGCTCACTTGTCATCAGAGAGGCTGTACCTAGCAACGAACGGAAACAGATGCAGAGACCCATAGCCAAACATTAGGGGGACCTCGGGGAATCCTGTGGAAGAGGGGGAGGAAGGACTATGGGAGCCAGAGGGGCCAAGGACACCACAAGAAAACCCACAGAACCAACTAACCTGGACTCACAGGGGCTCACAGAGGCTCACAGTCTCTGCATGGGACTGACATAGGACCTCTACACATATGTTATAGTTGTGTAGTTTGGTCTTTCCTCCTACTGGGATGATGGGGGAGGTTGGAAGGAAGGACTGGGAGAAGAGGAAGGAAGGAGGGGGAAATGACCAGGCTGAGGAAAAATAATTAATAAAAAACTGAAGTCAATGTCAATGCCCATGGAATTGAAGAACAATATGAGAGCTTAGCAGCCATTAAAATAGATCAGACATGGGAATCGATGCAGAGATCAATGGAGAAGAGTGTTAGAAACAGAGCAGAGGCTGTAGGGGAAATCAGATATACTTTCGTAGGCCATAAAGATGATATGGTCTCCTCATAGCTATTAAAAATATCAATTTCTGGAGAACATAATTAAAAACACATTTGCTGAATGGTTTCTTCTTTCCCAAGAGAGTTGGATGCTACCCTTCTCACTAGCTAGCCTCGTGCATGGAAATCTGGCTTTAGAAATGCCATCTGGTGCTAAGGATGAAAGCTTAGGATTTTTGCCTGCAGCATCTTATTCTACATTTTATATATTTTCAGTTGTGGGGATTGAACCTAGGGCCTCACACTAGGCAAGCACTCCACCACACAATCTTGGTAAGTTCCCAGACTGGCCTTGAACTCACCATGTTCCTGCCTCAGGCTCCCAGGAGCTGGGATTACAGACCAGCACCCCTTGCGCCCACAGTGCCCACAGTATTTCGATGATGACCCACTTGCAACTTTCTGTGGAGCTATGTGGATACTGGGACAGCACCCACGCTTCTGGCACTTGTCAGGAAGTTCTACAAACACTCACGTACTGAGGGCAGTTTCCAGTTAACATGACCAAAAACGGTGAGTGGCAATTTAGCCCCGGCTCTGGCCCACACCTGCCGGGCTGCTTCACCCCGCTGGCTCTGGGGCACTTCTGGGACAACCAGCACCACGCTGGGCAAGTGCACATTTCACATTTAAAATCCTCTTTCTAACAAGTCTTCACAGGTTGGATTTCTTTTTCTTTCTTTTTTCTATGATTTGGTTTATTTTTAAAATTAGAAAAGTAATGGGTTTATTATGACATTTTCACATGTATATGACAATGTCAATATATACTGCTAGTCTTCTCTGCCCCCGTGGCCCTCCTTTGTTTCCTCTGCCCTCTCTGGTCCCCTCCCTCCTAATAGTGCCCTGTTCTATAATGGTTTCCTTACAACTTGAGATATTCCATCCATGAGGGTAGCTTGTTAAGATACAGGGTGCAAAGGGGGAGTGAAGTAACAGAGTTAGTTTAAGATAGGATGTTCATATGGAGATAAAACAACAGGATGTTCTAAATGGGTGAAAAGGTACACCCTGCAGGGAAGCTCCTCAAAGGCTTCAGGAAGTCCCTGAAACTGACTAGATTCACTAGCCCCACTCCCAAGCAGTAAGATCTGCTGCTGACAACTACTCTCAGGCAAACTAGCTACCAGGAAGAGAAAAATCAGTCACACAGCCTGGAAGAAGCCGATATCAGCCAGTCTGCCTGGAAGAGGCTCAGACCAGCTAAGTTACCTGGAAAGGACGCTTCTCAACCTTTTGAGCCTCCTGCAGGCTATGCAGGGAGCCCCAAGTTTCCAGCTTTGGTGAGCTGTCACACATGCTGGAGTGGGCTTTGGCAATGCAGCTGACTTGGAATTATTTCAGATCCTGTAAGCTACCCTTCACCCATACTCTTGTAACCCCATAAAAGTCATTGGTTCATCAAGGTGGACTTTTGTGGTATTTGTACTTTGGTTGTTTGCATCTTCCCAGAGTCACACAATATACTTCATTCTGTTCTCATATCACATGGAGTTCATTACATTCCTGTCTTCCCCTCCTCACCCTTCTCCTGGTCCCCTGTTTTCATCACACACACACACACACACACACACACACACACACCGGGGGAGGGGTATGAGAGCTCATGACATACATACAGTTCACACATACAGAGTTTATGATAAGCACACAGTTCACAGAGTTCATGCTGCACACACACAGAGCTGGAGACACATACATATATTTAAATCTGGATCCACATATAGACTCTGAGCCAAGCTTATGTTGTATAACATGATTTCCAGATCAATCATCAGTTTTCCTTAAAATATTACAATGTTATTATTCTTTAGAGATAAATAAAAGAAACACCTTTACGTATATGCATCACATTTTCCTTGTCTGTCTCTGTGCTGATAGACATCTAAGTTGGTTCCACTTTCTCACTGTTTGAATAGAGCAATAGGAAAGACGGATGGATAATCAAGTGTCTGTGGGAGGACCTACCATATTCTGGGTTTATACCCGGGCTTGGTGCAGCTGGGCCATGCGGTATCTGTTTGTAGTTTCCTGAGGAACCACCCCACTGATCTCCATGATAACAATCACACTTCCTCTTTCCGCAGGTCCCCAGCAGCATGTTGTCATTTGTTTCCCTCTGACTGGGATGATGTGGAATCATTTCCCTGGTGACTAAAGACGCTGATTACTTTTTCAAGAATTTACTGGACATATGTTTTCTTCTTTTAAGATTTTTAAATGTTATTTTTGTATGAGGATATGTGTTTTACTTTACGAGGGGGAGCGTGCAGAAAGCGAGAGCAAAGATAACTTTGTGAGACTGGTTCTTCCTTCCATCCTCCTATGGGCCCCTTGTTGTCCTCTTCTGGGAACCGTCTGGCTAGCTCACTAGTCCATCTGGTGATGGAATGGTTTGTTTTGGGCACTTACTTTTTCAGTTCTTTGCTCCTTCTAAATGTTAACCCCTGTCATGTGTGGGCAAAGTTTCCCCTGTGCCATGGCTTTTATTTTGAAGGAACATCTCAGAGTCCTGGAATCCCATCTGTCAATTACTGGGATTCTTTTTTTCTTATTCTGCGGGAGTCGCTTCTAGAAAACCCCTCTCCCATGCCTACATCTTCAAGTGTTTATCTACTTTCTTCCAGCAGTTCAAAGTTTCAGGTATTACCCTGTCTCGAAAAACCAAAAAAAAAAAAAAGTTTCAGGTATTATATTAAGGTTCTTGCTCCATTTGGAAGTTTGGGATGAGACAGGAATCTAGTTTCACTCATCCCCAGGTGGATACCCTCTTCTCGGAGTGGTTTGTTTCTTCAGTGGATTCGTAGATAGCTTTAGCTTTGTGAGTTTGTTTCTGAATCCTCTATTCCTTTCTGTTGGTCTCCATGTCTGCTTTGGTTCTGATACCATGTGGTCATTGTTACTATGGCTCTAAGGTATAATCTGAGGTCAGGCATTGTGATATCTCCCTCACTGCTCTTCTCGTATAGGATTGTCTTCAGGTTAAAGAACACGGGAAGATTCATCCTCTCAGCCATCAAGGTGTATTGTAGCAGCTTTGACTATTTGGGGACTTTTTAATCTTTCTGTGAGTTTTAAGATATTTTTTCTAGTTCTGTGGAAAATGTCATTGGAATTTTAGTGGTGAGTAAATTGAATCTTTAGGTTGATAATATGACCATTTGTGCAATATTAATTCTGCTAACCCATCAACATGGATCATCCTTCCATGTTCTAGTCTTCTTTATCTTTTTTGGTGTTTTAAAGCTTTTGTGTAGTGACCTTTCTCCCCGCCCCCACAGCGTGGTTAAGTCTATTCCTAGGAATTTCTACTGCGCCATCACCAATAGGCTCTTTCCTTGATTTCTTTTTCAGAAAATTCACTTTTTTAAGTTATTCATTTTTATTTATTTTTTTTTCTTTTTTCTTTTTTGGATCTTCGAGACAGGGTTTCTCTGTAGCTTTTTGGTTCCTGTCCTGGAACTAACTCTTGTAGACCAGGCTGGCCTTGAACTCACAGAGATCCGCCTGCCTCTGCCTCCCGAGTGCTGGGATTAAAGGCCTGCATCACCACCACCCGGCTTTCATTTTTATTTTTATGTATGTGTCTTTTCTTCATATATGTCTGTGCACTACATGCATTCAGTGCCCACAGAAGCCAGAAGAGGGTATTGGGTCCTCTTGAACTGAAGTTACAGATGGCTCTGAGCTTCCATGTGAGTGCTGGGTATCGAACCCAGGTCCTGTGGAAGAGCAGCCACTGCTCTTAACTGCTGAACCATTGTTCCTGCCCAGCAAATTAATTCTGGTTACACAGAAAGGTTACTGGGCTTTTTCACAGTGCTTTTGCATATGGCTAGTTTGCAGAAAGTGTTCATCAGGCCTAAGACTTTTCTGGTGAATTTTTTGAGGGCCTTTCAAACATAGGATTATGTAATCTGCAAAAAGGGCTAATTTGACCTCTTTTCACATTTGCATCTGTTTTCTTTCTCTTGTCTTATTGCTCTGGCTGAGACTCAGAGTGCTATATCTCAATGTTGAGTAAGAAAGAGTACAAGGAGTATGCTCTTGTCTCAGTCCCAAGTTTAGAGCAAACAAGAGGTCTTTCTCCACTAGCGGTACTGGCTAGCCGTGTGTCATATGTAGCCTCTTTATGTCAAGCTGCATTCCTCTCATCCCTAGTTCCTTCTGGGATTCTGTCATGAGCTGTTAGACTTTTTCTGCAGTTATGGAGATGATCATGTGATTTCCGTTCTTAGGTTTTTGTTTTGCTTTGTGCTTTTGTTTTGGAGACAGGTCTTTCTAAATAGCCCAACTGGTATTGAATTTGTTCCTACCACAGCCAGTGATGGGATGACAATGGTCTGCCTCTTGGCTGGCTCCTAAGTTGCCTTCTTTGCAGACACTCCTAATGGCAAGATTTGACATGACCAGTCAGATCTGGGAGCAAACAGCTTTTCAGCACATCAGTCATTCCCCTTTAGACAAAATGTGCTCTCTGAATGTGGCCAGAAACCTAAGGTCCTGGAGGCCTCAGGAGTCCTAGCAGGCTATGCTCGACTGCCTGTCCCAGCATGCTAGCTAAAGCAAGAGCAGAGAAAGAAGAGCAAACCAACACAGCCATGCTGGGAAGTACCAATGAAGGGGGGTTCAGTGACCACGAGTCTGTATTCTGGGCAGACATGATCTCTAGGTTAGATGCAAGAATCAGGACGGGGCAGGAGCTACGCTTACAGGAGCCCTGGCAGTGTGCTCTGGCTGATCATTACTCAGTCCCAGGAGTACAAAGAGTTTCAGGGATGTCCTTATTGGTTGAGGGACATTTCAGTTCCCATATGTTATCCTTTTGGGGTGGTTTCATGAGGGTGTGATCTGTCTGAAAGGCTCTGCTGTTCCCAGGTCTAAGGTAACTGCAAGGTTTAGAACAATGAAGATATCCCAGTACCTTCGGGGCTGGGCAGTGTGCAGCAGGGGCATCTAAAGTCTGAGAGTCAGATCATAAAAAGCTGTGCCTTTGGGGCTGAATGGATGAGACAGTTGGGTACCAACAGTTTTCAGACAGGGGCTCCATTGAGTGATCATGTTCCTGTGTGTGGGGTTAAGACAGTGATCGATCCAAAGCGAAGGAGAAAGAACTGAAGACAGTGATGCCAGGCTTCAGTCCTAGTTTTAGTTACCTTCTAGGCCCAAGTGGGGAGCCAGTGCTTTTCAGCTAAAGTGCTTCAAAGAACATGTTGTGTGAGCAAGGCTCTCTGCCTCTAAGATGGACTATTTTATGATCCAGAAGACATGAGAGGCAATGACCCGTCTGTAGTGACCTGCCTTTACTGAATTCTACAGGGGAGCCAATGAGGCTGAATGCACGCAGGTTCCCCACTCTGTGAAGCAAAAAGGACATTATCACTTGAGAGAACATAGTCATTCAAAAGGCTAAATGAGGGCTGAGGATAAAAAACATTCTTTGTAAGCTTGAAGACTTGAGACTGAATGCTCAGAACCCACATAAAAGCCAGGTACAGCGGCAGGCACGCACGCGCGCGCGCGCGCGCGCGCACACACACACGCACAAAACCAGGGCATGGCACACGCATATACACACCAGGGTATGGCATGCACACACATACACACCGCAACAAAATGCTAATTTTGACCTTTGGGAAAGCCTGCATTCAACATTTCCTTGAGTTGGTGTGACATGGTTGACTCTGTCTACCCAATCCCCTCCCCACCCGGATTCTGGCATGGCCAAGAGGTATTTAAAAATCTACAACCACTCTGGCAGACGGATCAGCAGTTTTTGAAAAAGTTGAAACGTGTATCTATTCTGTGATCCGGTCATCTCACTCCTAGGTACTTACCCCAAAGAAAAGACAGTATGTACTCCCACAATAAACTGACCATGAGTGTTCATATCAGCCTCTTCATCCTGGGCAAACACGGGAACCACTCAGTGTCCATCAACAAACAATGGTTATCTTGTGACACTTAGCAATGGAACCAACAAACAGACACGAAGACAAAAATAAATGTCAAGACAGCTATGCTGGGTGAAAGAAGCTGTGGCGGTTTGAATGGAATAGTCCCCATAGGCTTAGAGGGAGAGCAGCACTCTTAGGTGTAGTCTTGTCGAAGGAAGTATGTCACTGGGAGTGGGCTTTGAGGTTTCAAATGTTCAAGCCTGACCCAGCATCACTCTCTTCCCGCTGCCTGCCGATCTAGATGTAGGACTCTCTCGCTGCCTCTCCAACACCATGTCTGCCCGCATGCTGCCGTCACAGCAGCAGAAGCCCTAAGACAGAAGCCAATCACAGAGTGCATACTCCACACTCCCGTTTGTAGTAACTTCTACGGAGAAAAGATGGCTCAGCAGGTAAGGCACTTCCTCCCAAACATGACAGCCTGAATTTGATCCCCAGGACCCACATGATAGAAGGAGAGAATGAAAAAAGTTGTCCTCTGTCCTTTATGGGTGCACCATGGCACCCATAAACACAAAATAAGCAAAACCAGCAAAATCAAAGAAAGTAAGTTCTAGAAAGTGCAAGCTCACCTATTGTGCCAGAAGACAGGTTTATGAGTGTCTGAGGCAAGGGGGTGGGGAATAGAGATTTTGAGAATGAGAAACTTGTACATTATCAAGAGACTGTGGTTATTTGACATATGTTGGTCAAAACTTACTAAGCTGCCCTCTTTAAATATAAGCATTTTGTTGCAAGTCAATCATATCTCAATCAAGGTTTTTAAGACTTGTATTGAAGACAAAGAGAAGAGTGGGGGAAATGCATGCTCATCACGATTCTGTGGGGACCCATCTTCCAGCTGAGGCAATCACTATCTGTCCCTTAAGACCAAAAGGTCCAGAAATTTCCTGGGCTCCGACTTCTCCCTCGTCCTGCTACAGCCTAGCTCCCCACTTCAGCAGACACCTCCCCAGCTCACTCCCCTGGAGCAGGTGCACAGTGCACAGCGCAGCACTCCCTGAGAGCATCAGCCTGGCTAGCTGATGCCTGCAGAGGCGGAGGCAGAGGCGCTCTGACAGGATTCCGTTAATGAGTGCAGAACACCTTCTCCTGCTGCTTGCCAGCAGGATGCCCGCTCGATAGCTCATTAAATTCCAGCACATGCTCTGCTCCCTTCTCCTTGAGGTTCTGTGCAACAAAACCGCTCCCGACTAAGAGCATAGGGAGGCACGGGGCTCAGGCTGCGTTGTAATCAGTTGTGGTCTGAAGAGCTCCACGACCCACTGGCTGCTCAACTGGGATGTCCTCCACCAAATAACAAACCAAGCAACCCTTTCTGAGTCCTACCTATCCCCCCATATCCTCGTCTAGGGGGAGGCAGGCATAGCTCTCAAAGCCTGTGTGCAAAGGCTGAATCCTGCTGTATTTCCTGGGCACCTGCTAAGCCTCAGGCCCTGCATTCACACTGAGCTGCACACGATGACCACAGAGAGTCGCTGTCTTCCTGAACACAAGCTGGGTCTGGAGGACAGATGTTAGCCATGCACCACTACCTCCTAAGGTAATCAACGTACAGACTTTCTTCCTACCTGAGCAGGGCTGCCCTTCTTTGGATGACCTGGACCTATGACCACTGAAGCAATATCCCAGTGCTGACTGACATGGACATAGAGAGCCCAGCACCATCTATGGTCAGTCTCACACTTGGACACAGGGAAAATAATTAGGGTGACTGTAGGCCCAGCCATGACAAGCTCAATAAAGACCCAAGTCTCAGTAGTTTACCCTGGTTCCAAGAAAGACCACAAACTGAGACTACCCAGGCACCACCCAAGATCAGACCATTCAAAGGAAATGCCTAACATTCCAACCACTGTAGACAGGATCACCTGTCAGCACACCCATCACTTTTCACCAGGACACCCCTAGACAAATGTCAGCCATTCAGGGGTCCTGAATCTTAGAACTCCCTCACCCCCACCCTTGCATCTATAAAAATCCAACCCCAACTGAGCTCAGGGCTCTCTGATCACTCCAATACGTTGGGCACACAGAGAGACCAAGTTTGCAAAGTTGTGTAAGAATAAAGGACTCAGTCTCCTAGTTGGTTTAGGGGGGACTCCGTGATCTGGGCATAACAGTGACATCTTTCTGAGTCCTCTTCCCCAACAAACAGCTGAGCTCTGAGTGCTTCAAATCACTTAAAGGGCAGGTGTATGTGCAGAAGCCAAGTCAGTAGACTTTAGAAAGCGATGGAGAGTTGGAGCACCATCCTGGGCTGGCTTGCTGCGATGGAGAGGTCTGTGTGTGTGTATGCAAGTGAGTGTGCCTATGTGTACATATCCCTGTGTGATGTGGGATTCCCCTCTGTATGCTGTGAATACCATTGGTTAATAAACTGTCTTGGGCAACTACACTGAATGCTGGGGAAAAGGAAGAATCAGAGAGAAGCCATGGAGCCCTGCCAGAGACAGATGCCAGAACTTTACCTGGTAAGCCACAGCCACATAGCCTTACACAGATTACTAGGAATGGGTTAAATTAAGATGTAAGAGTTAGCCAATAAGAGGTTAGAGCTAATGGGTGGTTTAAATAATACAGTTTCTATGTGATTATTTCCGGGCTGAACATCCGGGAATAAACAAGCGGCCTCCTACAACACCTGTGCCTATGTGCAAGTGCACACACATCTATTTGTAGGACAACATCAGGTGTGATTCCTCAGAGCCATTCACCTTGTCTTTGACAGGCTCTGCCATTGGCCTGGAACTCTCTGAGGAAGCCAGGCTGGCTGGCCAGAGAGCCCCAGGAGTGAGTCTGTCTCTCTGCCTGAAAGATTACAGAGATTACAAAAATAGATTATAAAGACATTCTACCATATCTGTCTTTAAAAAACAAAAAGAGTTCTGGGGACCATGCTTAGGTACTTATAAAGCAAGCACTTACTAACCGAGCTAGCTCCCCAGACTGGGTTAAATAATTACAAATTAAGATTAATACCCGGTGTTTACTTTAGTGGCATTTGATGGAATCCTGTCAGGACATAAGGCACCAGAAATTAGATCCACAAATGCCAAAGGGATTCAATTTAGGAAGTAAAGGATTAAGTGGGTTAGCACGTACAATGTAGACAATGACAGAGTCCTCTGACCCCATCTCAGCTGGGATAGCTGTTGCCCACAGTACTCCCTGTGGCTCCTATAACAGCTTTGCCCTGGATACTGAGTGTTTCCACAGGACCACAGGGGTATTGGGAAGAGGCCTTAGTGCGTGAAATGTATACCTTGTGCATGCAGGCTTTGACACTGAGCTGTATCCCCAGACCTGGAGACAAGCTACTTGCTGGAGCCCACAAGACTATGCAGTAAATGCACAGCTGATGGATTCACAAAGGCAGACCCACAAGTGGACAACTTATGGGGTAACCCATTTTGCAGAGCTGCGGGAACACTTGTCTTGTGGAAAAATCACTGTCATAGCTGTAAAAACCTTGTGAAGCCATGATTCTTCCCTTCAAAATAGGAGTCATTTCCAAAACACTTCAGCAGTGTGACTCTGCATGGGCAACAGAGAGACCTTGCTCCATTCCTCCATATCACGAGGCCTTGGAGCGATGGCATTTACTCTTAGTTCTAAGCAGTCAAATTTACATAGAGTCAATCCCACAAAATTACCTGCTAACAGACCACATAGAAATGTCTATAGAAGACAGGCACCGAGCTGGAAGGCAGCAAGCCCCACCTTTGCTAACAATCAAATCTGGGGGTCCCCAAAGCTGGTTATCACCAAAAGGATTAGACGAGGAGAATGGGTGGATCCAGGACTCAGGGATGTTTAGTAACTTTCCCATCCAAATTCAGTCTCTGATGTGAACTATTGAGAGAGCAGAAACGTTATCTTCCTGGATTTGGAAGTGTTTGAGAGGCGATTAAATTAAACAAGGACAGGAGGGTGGGACAGTCCAATTCCTTTACGTGTGACTTACTTTTCATTCGTTGTTGCTGTTTTGCTTTTTTGAGATAGAAACCTTGCTATGAGCCGGGCGGTGGTGGCGCACGCCTTTAATCCCAGCACTCGGGAGGCAGAGGCAGGCGGATCTCTGGGAGTTCGAGGCCAGACTGGTCTACAAGAGCTAGTTCCGGGACAGGCACCAAAGCTACAGAGAAACCCTGTCTCGAAAAACCAAAAAAAAAAAAAAAAAAAAACTTGCTATGTAGTCCAGCCTAACCTCAGTCGTACATCAATTCCCCTGCCTCAGCATCTTGAATACTGGAACTAAAGGTGCAGCCTTATGAGAGGTCTTGGGGTTCGTTTTGGCACACACAGTCACACAGGGATAGATGGCCGCTCCCCTTCTTCCACGATGTGTTGGGCATGTTGGGGTGCAGTTCCCCCACTCCCCGTGACCCAAGTCCCAGGAGTTTGTGGAGATGAAGCCACAGAATCAGTGTTTCCAGCAGCTGATTTACCAGACAATAGACCTGGGTGGGAGACACACATGGATAAACCTGGCCAAAGGTGAATAAATTCATACATACAGAAATTTACCTGGATGGTCTTACTCTTTGATCACACAACTCAGTTCCAGAATCAGTATTATGCCAAAAAAGTAGTGATATTTCATTTGAATTTTAATAAATAAAGCTTGCCTGAAGTTTAAAACAGCTGCTGATCAGCCTTACAGACCAGGCAGTGGTGACACACACCTTTAACCACAGAAGCTACATTAGTTTGCCATAGAAACCAGGCAGTAGTGGTGCACGCCTGTTATGATCTGCTCGCCTGGTCACCTGGGTATACGTGGTACACTGTCCCTTTAAGAGATAAGCCCCACCCTCTCCCAACTCTTCCCCTTCCACCAAGGGAAGTGGCTATCCCACCTCCTCCAGCCTGAGCTCTCTTTTTTCATCTCTCTCCCTAAGAGGTAACTTCTGCCTCTCTCACTTCTCCCCCATATTTTCCTTCCCCTTTTCCCTTTCTCCCATTGCTGCCCAGCCCTGCTCTGTCTCCTGGGCTCTACTCCAGTTCCCAGCTTGGTGGCATAGCAGGCATTCTGCCCCGCCAGCACTCCGTCCCCCCACACCTGCACCCCCACCCCCCACACCCGTTCTACCTCCCAGGGCAGCAGCAGATTCTGTCTCTCCATTCATGGAGTCCTGTTTCTACCACTGCTGTGTTGCAGGCAAAAATCCTAAACATGGACCTTCTACCAGATCACTTTCCAACTTCCTGTCAGTTCGCTGGGACAGTTAGTAAGACTGCTCCCTTTGGGATGTTTTTCTGACTCACGGCTTTTCATAGATGAAAACGTGAACGGACCACTCAAAGTGGCCCTTGTGCTGTTCTTGCCCTGGTTCCTGAGCTGACAGTCTGGGAATCTTCTTGGCTTTATTATCAACCCCCGCCCTGGAGACATCCAGCTAGTTGCTCTGGGGTTTGAGTCTTTCTCACCGGTCTCATGTTTTCAGCTATAGAAAACCAACCACATTTCTAACTTCCACCAGCGGACAGCTAAATTTAAATAGTCACACCACGTGGACAACCATGGATGCCACCATTTGGCTTAACAAAGGGAGGAGCCAGAGGTTCTGCCCTAGCCACAGAGCAGGCAGTAGGCTCTCCACATGAGGTCCCACCCAGCCAGCTTCCTTTCGCTCACTTTTCATTTAACTCTATGTGTATAAGACTTAATTAAATTCAACTGGATGTAAATGCACTGTTATAATTGTCCACTGTATCTCATTCCAGACTTCAAAAACAGTACCTCATGTTTTAAATTGGTATGTACTTTTAAGTCTCTTACCAAAAAAAAAAAAAAAAAAAAAAAAAATGCTGTCTATGTAATCCAACCCTGCTTTAAAATATATTAAGCTGTTCTCCATTATTGTCAGTTCCACCGTTTAGCTTTATTGCAAACAGTTTTTTCTTCTTTGTCTTTCACAAGTACAAATATCCCGTTAAGTGGAGAGCCAGTACAGTCAAGCTAGGACTCAGTTCTCCAGGAAGACTCTGTACTGTAGTTACACCCATAAACAGCCCTCAACTGCTCAGAGATCTGGGGAATATGGCATTTAAATGTTTAATTACTAAAAGACTTTTCATAACAGAGACAGGTTGGCTCCTAGCAGCCCTCTATTTCCTCCAAAGAAGACAAAAGACAGGTGGGCACAGAACAATGTCCATCTGCAATTCGTTTCAACTACCAAGCACTGACCACTGGGCAAAACTGCCTTTCATCTAAACTGAAGATCTCCAGACATGGATAGAATCACTGGAATCGATAGCCTAGCTCTAGGTGGACAACTGAGTAAGTTCCCTTTCATTTTTTTAATCAGTAACTCAAGTAAAATTTTATCCTTCTCAAAGATCTCTGATACAGTTTGACACCTGAGAGATTTTGTTGGTGTAAAAGGACAGCTTCACCAAGCAAATTTCAGTAATATACAAATACAAGTTATTAAGGTGTGAGGACAAATACAAGTTATCAAATTTCTCTCTCCCACTGCCTTTCATAGTCTTGAAAATATTTTCATTGTGCAAAACTACCCATCACAGTGATTCTGACATAAATATGCTGTTTATACAATATATATGTCTAAAACTTATGTTTTCACAAACCCAAAGAATTGTTGTGAGTTCCAGGGAGCCCAGATGGAAGGATCTGCCTTAAACAGATCAGCTACACCCCTCTCAATTCCCTGGTCCTGAAATTTTTTTCTTCCTAAACTCAACTTTGTCCTCTGCCAACACCTTGCCAGGTTCAAGAGACACTGGACAGGAGTAAAGTAATCAACTACCCCAGGATGTGACCAGCACCCAGCTTTCTCAGGTTCCTCCCAAGGCAACACCCACAAATAAGCAGGAAGCAGTCTTGAGGATCTGCCGTCCCAATTCCTTTAATCTGTTGTGTCTAACTTCCCGCCTTTTTATTATAGGAAAGAGTTGGGAATGTAATGATCTGTTGGCCTGGCCTGTCACCTGGGTACACTGTCCCTTTAAGAGACAAGCCCCACCCTCTCCCAACCCCTCCCTTTCCACTGAGGGAAGCAGATATCCTGCCTCCTCCAGCCTGTGCTCTCTCTACTAAATAAATACCCACTTTCTCTGCCTGTTGTCTATCTGTCTCTCACTCGCCAATGCTCCTCACCTGCCACCTCCCACCTGCCTGGGATCCTGCTGGCCCTAGGGGAACACAGCATTTTATTTAAACCATTACAGGGAGGAGACAGTTCTCACACGCAGTCATTCTGAGACTCTTGGTGGCAGGGTCATCATTTATGTCTGAGGTTGAGATTAAGAGCCAGTGTTTTGTTTTTCTGACCTTCAGGTTGAACCCCAAAATCTGTCTCTAGGTTTTTATTAATCATGTTTTAAAAAAAAAAATCCATGTGTTACTCCACTATGGCTTTCAAGGTTATCTCTCTCCTCTATCCTATGATTTTTATTTTAAAATATGTTCTTAAGGCAGCTTAAGACTCTAGTTAGAAAAGAATCTAGGGCCTGGCTGCCACAAGAAGTTAATTTACTCTGTGCATCAGAGTACAGAATGTTCACAGATAACTGTGGGCGGCACCATCCCTAGGCAGCTAGACCTGGACTAGATAAGCAAGCACAGGCTTCTAAGCTAAGCACATGCTTACAACAGAGCTGAAAAGCATCATTCCTCCCCTTGACTTCCTTCAATGGCGGACTGTAACCCAGAAGTACCAGCCAGATGAGCCTCTCCTTCCTAAAGCTGTTTTTGCTCTGAGTGTTTTATCACAGCAACAGAAAGTGAACGAGCAAAATATCCATCACCCAAGACCACAAACATGGAATAAAGGCTGGTGGAGTGAGGAGGTGAAGGCGTCTGTCCGAAGGAGGGCAGCAGCTCGCTCCAGCCTGCCGCCTGTCCCGGCCAATGTGGCTAAGTACACAGCTACTGCACCACACACAAGGCCTAGGAGCAGCCTTGGGTGTCCTTGAACATCCTGCCCACGCCTCCAAACAGTTGCTTCCCAGGAGCCATAGGTCTATGGTCAGAGGAGGGGCCGAGGGCAGTGGGGACAATGACGGAATTTCCAGCTGCTCTCGGCTCCTCTCACCTCTTGTTTTGTGTGGTTCTGTTTTACTGTCTTTGTTGCTGCTACATTCCCCCTCATAATCATCTTGAGATGCCAATGTCTGTCTTACCTTTGGTGGGAAGTCTGACAGAGACTCAAGGTCAAAGTCAGAATCCCAACTTTTATGCTTTTTAGTCAGCCACACCTGTTCGTGTCAAGGGCAACTGAGATTCCATACCCAGCTTCTTACCCTGGTGTAGACTAGTAGTGACCTTGACCTTTGAGGGTGAAGACAAAGTGGAGTGGGGAAGGCACCCAGGAAAATGCTACGACCCTTGTCACACTTGCCTCAGGTTAAGGTCATGTGTGCCAGTCTGACGTCTGCATGACAACAGTGTACCAGTCTGTCCAGCCTGGTAATTACAAAGGCCTGTGTTTGTATGCTTCTGTGCGGTACACTAGTAAGTAACTAGTGATCAAGTAATCAATGCCTGGCAGGAAAGCTATGCTCATGTCTCTGGTGAGGCTGAGGCGGTCTCGGCCGTGGCAGTGGCTTTTGCTACACTCAGCCTTTTTGACTAACATCACCAATTTTAAAACTCCCACAATGCCTGTTTCTACCCTGATGGGCTTGGCTGTGGCTCTAAGTTGAGGGCCCAGGTCAGGACGTCTGCTTCCCTCTCAGCCACAGCCATCTGTGTGGGTCACAGGGTGGCATCCAAAGCCAAGCCTGCAGATGGTGGGTGTTCTGTGCCGCCCTGGCTCAGCAGCTCCCCACTTAGCCCCACACCCCCCCATCATCTCTACTGCCAAGGCCAAGCCCTCAGAAGACTGTCCTGAGGCCCACCTCCTTTCCCAGGGAAGAGCCAAAATATCTCAAGCAAGGTTCCTTAACTTCCTTTATGATGCCCTGGGACTGCTCAGAAGCCAGTGTCTCAGCCGGAAGCCAACGCTGGGTCCTTTCTCAGCCCCTGAATCCCCTTTCTTCCTCCCTCACACTCTGCCAGGTACAAAGGAAAGAACACATCTCCTTTAAGCAAACCTCAATCCAGTGTAGACTTTACAGGTTTGGGTGTTGTACTTTTGTAGGAACTCAGACCCAGAGGCCTGAGTCTTAGTCGTTTACCCTGAGGCAATACCTGGTTCCAAGACAGACCACAAACTATAACTACCAAGGCACCACTCAGGAACAGACTGGCCAAAGGAAATTCCTAACATTCCAACCATTGTAGATAGGATCACCTGCCAGCACACACCCATCGCTTTTCACCAGGACACCCCTAGACAAATGTCAGTCAACCTCTCACCCCAACCTCTGCTATTATAAAAATCCCACCTGGACACATGGAGAGTCCAAGTTCAAACTTGAACAAGAATAAAGGCTCTTTGCTTTTACAGACAGGACTTGGTCTCGCAGTTGTTTTTTGGGGGACTCCATAATCTGGGCATAACAATTTTGATAAAAACAAAACCCCTATTTTAAAGATATATAGATGAGTTGGGCCTAGTGGCACAGGCCCACGACCCTGACCACTTGAGGGGCGAACTGAAAGGACGACAAAGTTCAAGGTCACCTGGGCTACAGAACAAGTTCAAAGCCAGCCTGGACAATGTAGCAAAACCTTGTCTCAAAATTTAAAGAAAAAGGGGGGGGGGCTCACACTAGGTACAATGTCTGGTACAGAGGGGTCGGGGAAACAGTGATGGTTGTGTGTCCTGAACCAGCAGGGGCTTCCAGACAAGACTGGCTGTGACTGGTAACAGCGTGATAAGAACACACAGGAGCCTCGGGCCCTTGACTTTCCCACAACAATTAAACAAAAGGTTTTTAAAACCCCATCCCCAAGGTTTTAAGGTACCTTTCTACTTTTCAAATTAGCGACATGCACGATGCTGCTGAAGGTCCTACCTGCTAGGAGCTCTCCAGAAGTGTGTCTGTCCTCAGCCCATCCTGTCCTGGCTTTAATAAAACCCAGAAACCCTCATTTCTCCAACTATAGAATTGCCCCTTTCTCGGCACACACAACTCCCAACACTCAGGAAGCTGAGGTAGAAGGATTCTCAGGCCAGTCTAACTAAGCTAACACACATGGCAAGTTCCAGGCCAGCGTGTGCTACACAACTGTCCCTGTCTCCAAAGAGATGGAAGGGGCTGGAGATCTGACTTAGCAGTTACGGGTACCGGTTGCTCTTTTGAAGACCCCAGGTTCTGGATCCCAGGCTCATAACCATCTGTAACTCCATCCCCAGGGGATCTGATGCCATCTTCCAGCCTCTGGGGGGCACGGCATGCACGTGATACACATACATGTAGTCAAAACACCGTACACATAAAAATAAATGGATGGAGGGAGGGAAAGCCATTCCTTCATGTAAGAAGGGAGAACCATTGAGTGTTCAAGCCGATTGTGTCCTAGGGACACAAGCAGAAAGTTCCAGAGAGGTGTTTACCAAGCCGTGCCAACCCCACACTCCCCAGGAACTTTGGGTGCCAGAGCCAACAGGAGGGACGCTCGCAAGCCTTACCTTTTAGAGGATCTCCATCTTGGGGTGATAGACTGATGGGCTGCCCAGATGTTCTGTAGGGTAGGCCCTCAGGGCCACCAGCCACCCACACTCAGCCCTGCTCAGCTGCCTGTCTTGTCTCTCTAAGAGTAGAATCTGGCTGGTGAGAAGATTCTGACACTGGGTTATGATGTCAGAATAGGCTGTGACATCAAAGTGGTGACAGGGAAGGGGAGGGTACAGGGCTAGAGATGGGAGCCCTTGAGCCTGACCGGCCTACGGAAGTGAATCCCCAGATAACAAGATGGCTGGCTCGTGCCCAGCTCCTACAGCTTTCCAGACCTACCCTCACCCTGTGAGGCGGACAGAAAAATCTTCTAACAGTGATTCACATGCCATGAGCCTTATGTTGGGCATCTGTATAGAAGCAGGGCACACGCAGGAGCCATTCTCTAGCGCCCTCTTGTGTTCACTTAAAGGATATTTTTATTTGCTTATAAATAAAGGTGGTTTGCCTGCAGACCAAGAGGAGGTCTGTAGGGTCAAAGGGGCCAGCCAAAGTAGCACAAGAAACCAGAGCCAAAGAAACACACCTTGACCTGAAACCAGAGCCAAACACTTGGCCCTGAAACCGGAGACAAAAAGCACACCCTGACCTTGAGAACAGAGCCAATTCACTACCCTGAAACCAGAGCCAAAGAAACACACTTTGCCCCTGACCAATTCAGCACCCAAACCAACCAGCCCCCTGAGCACGGAATCCAGCAATCTCTGAGTTTATCCAAACTCAAGGATTAAAATCTGACCAATTCCCACCATGAAAATCTTCACTCTGAAAAAACTCGGCCCCCGAGAAGCCCTGTATAATAAGCCCGGCACCTGTTAAGTGGGGAGCTGCCTTTTTCACCCCAGCAGAGGCAGTCGCCCCCCGGGGATTCTTCCCTCCCAATAAATCCCTTGAATGAGGTTTGGGTGACGACCTTTAGCTGGAGTGTAGCAGAGCAGAGAAGTAACAATTTTCTCCGGGCCCGAGCGGAGCAGAATTGTAACACTTTCATTGGGCAAACCTTCCCCAAGCAGAGCAGAGTTGTTCTCAGGTCCGGGAACCTGAGCAGAGTTATTACACTGGGAAAACCTTTCCCTGGAGCAGGGCTGTAAACTGTTATACTTATGATGACGTTGTGGTATTCCTTAGCCCCCGACTGCCAGGATCTATTTCCATCCAAGCTGCAATATTTACGAGGTCCACAGCAGAGGCCCCAAGGAAACCAGGTATCACAGTTTCCCACGACAGGACAAAGTGTGGGCTGATAAAATGTAAGGTGGCCATCATGTTTGAATTCTAGACACACAACACACAATAAATAAAATTTGTCAAACGGGACAGTGTGAGTGGCTTGAATTGGGTTGTTTTTGTTTGTTTGTTTGTTTTGTTGTGTTTTTTTTTTTTTTGTAAACAATCCTGCCATCCCACTCAGGGAGGCTTGGTAAGATGGATTCCCACACTGGCCTGCATCTCAGTAAGGATTCCCTGCTGGTCTCCAATTCTCTCCTCCTGCCTCCAGTCCCCCTAGCTGGGATTAGAGGTATGTGCCCCCACGGCCACTGTAACAACTGACAAATCAAACAAGCAAAGAAACAACCCAGGGTGACATGCTGCTGATATTTAAGGATTTTTCTACAGCTCTCTTGGGTCGTTTGCAAGCAAGGACAGTCTGTTTCTCCCGTTCTGATCTGGGTGACCTTGCTGCCCTTCTCTGCTTGACCTGCTGACCGCGAGATGGCATGGGTCTGGGGACAAGAGTGGGAATCTCTGTCCATCTCCAAGAAGCACCCGGCATGCACAGGGTGATACTGGCTTTGTTCCTGCTCCTTAGACTGATCATCAAATGCTGACTTTGTTAGGCTCCTGGCCTCAATCCATCTTGATCATGTGAACTACTTATGTCTTTCTGGATTCCAAATGCTAATGTTTTGAAGATTTTACAAACCATGTTCACGACAGACATTGAGTTGGGGCTCTCCTGTACCATATTTGTCTAATTTTGTTTCAAGACAACAGCATCGTCATGCAATGGCCTGGGAATCTCTCTCTGATATCTAAGAAGACTGTTATTTCTTTTACAAACGTTTTATGGAGTTCACTAATGAAGTCACCTAGGTATGAGACAGCCAGACATGATCCCAGGACTTTATAAACAATTTAAGATTTTTCTGAAGCATTTCTTACCATTTAGTCCATGCTGGTCCCAATTTTCAATCCTCCTGCCTCAACCTCCTGAGTGCTGAGATTATAGGCATGCACTACCATGCTTGGTTCCATAAACTACTTTATGGGGTAAGTTTACCAAACATGCATGTGTTCTCTCTCTCTCTTTCCCTTTCTCTCTTCCCCTCCCTCCCTCTTTCTCATCTGGTATTTTCTAGCTTCACAGAGATCCCTTTTCCGGTCTTTTGGGCCAAGACCAAAGCTTTATACACTGTCTACCACCTATGGCTAAGTGTGGTGACGGGAGAAATGCAGTGGGGGCTGCAGTGGGGGTGTGCACCATGGTACTTCCTACTACAGATTTCTGAGTTTGGGGCTCCCCTGCTGCCTGCACTGTCACATCCTGAAGATTTCCTGCTCTGCGGGCCTGATCTGGCACTGTCTCCGCTCTCATGTACACCTCTCCAGACTCCACAAGATCCCGGAAGGAAAAACTCTCAGTCACCGCCTGTTTGATGCTGCCTCAAATGGCCTTGTGGCTGTTTAACTCTCAGAGAACACACGGGGCCATGGTACTCTGTGCAACACAATTCTGTCTACTCTTTTAGACAACCTCCAGCTCTACGGGTGGAAACAGGGGAACAGTGACCCAGCTAATGCAAGCCAGAGTCGGGATGTGAGCCTAGGTCTTTCTGGTGCCTGACTGCCCATGGTTAGGAAATGAACAAGCAGGGGCGAGGAAAGCTAAACAGCTGGGCAAGCAAACAAGAACACCCTCCACACACACATCAAGCAGGAGCTGAGGGAGCAGCCAAGGCCAGGTGGCAGGGCACACTGCTTTAAACCCAGCACTCAAAGGCAGGCAAGTGGATCTTTGTGCATTCAAGACTAGCCTGTTCTACAAACTGGGTTCTAGGCAGCCAGGACTACACACACTGAGACCCTGTCTCAAAACAAACAAACAAATAAAAGAAATCAAAGAAAGGAGTTCACTAGAGTCAAGGGTACAAGAAAGGTGACTGCCACAGGCCATTGCTGACACTGAAGTAACTAAATTGGTGTCACAGAGCCCGCAGGTAGGGTTAGGTCAGGGGTTCTATGCTGCTGCACGGCTGAAGATGCCAGGGGCATGTTGACAAAGGGACAGCATTGGGTTTGAGGACCTGAGGGCTGGGGAGTGGGAGGGAAGCCTAGCAGAGGCAGCGAGATGCTGGAATCTGGAAGAATGAGCAGCAGGACAGGAAGAACAGGCAGTGCATGTAGCCGACCCTTCTCTGGTCTGGTTAGCCTTCCCAGAGGAAAGGTGCTACCTGGAGGGATTCCATCTTCTGACTGGGCTCTTCTCCCGCACCCCCAATGACCCCAGAGGACCTTAAAAGGGCAGCTGAGTGAGCACAGCTGTGCCAGGTCCAAAAGTCCATCCAGCCACCAGATGGCAGCTGTGGACACCAGATAAAGCTTTTTTTTCCACGTGGTGGAGGGCTACCTGGTGAGCAAGCCTAGGGTTGCCCCTTTCTCATCACTGAAATGCCAGGAGATGCTGTACCCTTTCAGATGCTGTTTTCCTGTCAGACAAAGGAAGGGTCTGAGAATAAAAGAGACTGCCTTGGCAAGACCTAGATGTGAGCTCTGGTCTCTCGTGACAGATGGCCTCGTCCATCACCAGCTGCCACTGGAGGCCTCCACCGTCAGCTAGCTGCTCCCAGACCCTGTGAGTCTGGTAGGATGGAAGTGAGAATGTTTAGGTCCGGGCATTGTAACCTGTGGCCTGAGAACCACACACATCTCAGCCTGACTCGTTTCTAGATGACAACATCATGTCACAGTTTGAAAAAGTTGGACATCCCAGGCTAGGTCAAGAGCTACCTGCTGAGGTACAGATGCTTAGCCGGCAGAGGAGTAGACCTCCATAGGAGGTCCTAAGGGGGCTGCTCCCCGAGTGGGAATCTGGCCAGTGGATGAGCTGAGAAGTTAGGAAATGTGTGGCTAGATAACCATGTACCACAGGCTGAGGCAGCCTAAGTAGCATTTATCATCCAGTAAAGAAGGCAAAGAGATCGGAATTTAAAACCAACAAAAACATGGTAAGTGTAAGTCAGGAGTCATGGCAAACACATGTAATTCCAGCACTTGGGAAGAAGGCAGAGGGACAGGGGACACAAGTCTCCATGAACCTGAAGGCAGAGGAGGGGAGCAGGTGTCACCGTGATGTCTGGAGGACGCGGGCAGAAAATGGCTGACTCTCAAAGGGAGCCTCAGTAGGGAGCAGGACTGGAGCTGCTCCAACAAGATGCCTTAGGTGGCAGCCAGGAACTGCCCCTCAGCCTGAGCATGACACAGGGCTGCTCAGGCAGAGGAAGAGCCCTTGGGGGATGGTCACAGAGCAGAGCAGGGCGGCTACGTAACCTCAGACAGGGTGGAAGGACACAAGGGTGGCTCAGCACTGTGAACAGTGTGGAAGGATAACGGGTTGGACCATTTCTTCCTTAGAAGCAGTATTTATCATAAAAAAAAAAAGACAAAGAAAACCCAGTGTCAAACCAACAAAAACATAGTTACTGCTACAGGCCAGGCAGGATGACAAACACCTGTAATCCTAGCACTCAAGAGTTGGAGGCAAGAGGATCATGGGTTCAAGGCTAGCCTGGACTACATAGTGAAACCCTGTCCCAAAAACAAACAAACAAACAAACAAACAAAAAAAGCATGATCAGCCAAGGACAGGCACAGCATCGATGAAGACAGGCCCCAGCAGGAGGACAGAGGTAGGAGAGAATGTGGCCATTTTTCCTGGGTTCAGTGAGGCGCAGGGCAGGTGGACTAAGGTCGGTGCCAGGAAGCAGAACAATGGCACGACCTGGCACAAGGGGTTCGTCTGGGTTTCCTGCAGGTAGGCAAGCCCAGCAGGCCTCACCTGTGTAGGCAGGTTGGCTTGTTAAAGGGCTTCTAGATTTTGTGTGCTCAATACAGCATATGATCACCTCCAAATCCCTCGGCGGCATCGGGGAGAAAACAGCAGCTTCACAGCAGGTACCAAGAGAACAGACCTTTGCCCTCTTGGCCTGGGGTTTAAGAAGAATGAGCAGAGTGTAAAGACTGTCTCCCCAAAGATAACCTGGAGGCGGAGCCAAAAAGCACAGGGTCAGTTGTGTTCTAGGGCCAAGAGGAGGGGAATGAGTGGGCCCAGTGCCATGAGTCCCTTTCCCAGAGGCCACAACTGTGAGGAAGAAGTTTGGTCTCCAGAGAAGCCCAGAACAAACACAGTATGACCATCCCCTGTGTGGTCCCATACCACACTCTGTCATGGTTATTATCTGAACTGTAATGGTCCCCAGAGGTTCATGTTTTGGATGCTCAGATGAGAGCTTTTAGGAGACAAAACCTGGATAGCTGAAGTAGGTCACTAGGAAAGAGACTTGGGAGGGTCTACCCGCCCACAGGGCCAGTCTTCCTCTCTGTCTCCTGGATAACCGCATGTGAAGATCGCCTGCTACGTGCTGCAATAGACTGAGCCAGCTCACTGGACTCCTTCCCTGCCACCGTGAACAGAAACCTCTGTGAAGTCATGAGTCAGGCATTCTGTCAGGTAAC
The DNA here is from genome assembly GCF_014885135.2 of Alexandromys fortis. Lineage (NCBI taxonomy): Eukaryota > Metazoa > Chordata > Mammalia > Rodentia > Cricetidae > Alexandromys > Alexandromys fortis. The sequence continues at coordinate 6,455,842 of NW_026067920.1, forward strand.
ATGCCACAGAGACAAGTACTCTCAGTAGCAACAACACACAGGCAGGGTTCCACTCCCCGAGGAGTCCAGACTTGGACACACTGGGCGCTCTGCTAAAACAGACCCCAAATGAATTGCCAAACTTTTATTCCTCCATCAGAATCAAGTGGAATACACACTATCATTTTGTGACTGAAAAAGATTAACACCACAATCTATAAGAAGGCCCTAGTTTTGCAGTAAAGGAGGCAGAATTCCCTCAGATGCGATATTTGAGGTTTCAGAAAAACCACTGCCTTAGATGGAGTGGGCCATGCTGTTTGTAGCCTGACATATAGCTCTTCCCTTGTGGAAGGCCCCTCACCCTGTCTTATTCACACTCACCCTACTGCAGCGCCCAGTCATCCAATTCCCCTCAACACTCTATCTTCCTCAGGGAAGGGACTGCCTGAGCCTCTTTGCTCAGGCCATGGCTAGCTCTCTCCCAAGAGTTCTTCTGGAACAGGGGGTTTGCAATTTCCTCCCAGAAAAAACCTTCCACCCTGCAGAAAAGATCCTTAAACTCAGGAGGTACACAACTCAAAAGTTTCAGACTGTGCCTGAAACAGAGCAGATACACTAGGCCCCTCTCCTTTCAGGTATATGCTGGAGGGACAGCTGAGAGCTGTCTCAGACCAACTGGGGGCTGCCTAGAAGAGGCTCAGAACAGACCAGCCAACTAGCAGAAACAGAGACCAGCCCAGCTTCCTGGAAGAGGCTCAGGCCAGACCAGACAACTGACAGAAGCAGAGACCAGCTCTGCTTCCCGGACCTGCAAAGGACACTCTTATCTGTGGAGCCTCCTGCAGCTGAGCAGTGTGCTCAGGTTCCAGCTCTGTGAGCTCTCACTCACGCTGGATGGGCTTTGGTGATGCAGCTGCCTTTGAGCCATTTCTGCTCCTGTAAGTAGCCCCTCATCCATACTGTAAGGAACCCCAATCAATAACACCCATAGGTCCATCCAGGTGGACTTGAGCAGTATCCGTCCTTTGGTCTGTCATGGCTTCCATATCTGAAGCCAGAAGATGTCTGCTTGTGTCTTCCCTCAAACAGTGCCACACACCAGGGTCCCCGTTCCCCTGGCTTCTTACTCCACCCGAAGCACAACTCTCTTCTTCCTTTACGGGGCTCACTGGAGTCCATCTGCAAACCTCTCCCTAGACAGGGATTTCCTGACCTCAGTCTTCACTTCAGGCTAAGCACCCCCCCCCCCGAACACAAAAGGACAAGGAGGGAGGTTGTCTGAATGATGTGTGAACATGGGCGCATGTGGAACATTTTGGCTCTGAGCGACTCCATGTGAATGTGGAGAGAAAGTGCTTCCCACACGTGCCACAGGGCTGTCGGGAGGGAAAGGGAATGCCAAGAGCGCCCAGAGTCCTGGCCTCTCAGAGTCTGTGCCGTGACTGGCTTACTTCAACATTCTCTGTGAATTCGCAAACACATTGAAAGAAAATTCACTCACTTTCCCTTGTGTAGCAGGATTGGTTAAATTTTGCTTTGCGAGCACTGTGAGCTTCTGATTTCTTGGAGCTTAGTAATCGTGACATGGTATTTATGAACAAATGAGAACCAGCTCTACATCAGGGAAAGTATTCCCTGCACCCCCAAATACACAGACGAAAGGGGCCATCAGAGCCACCATCAACAACAGGGGAAGAGATCATCAGAGCCACCATCAGCAACAGGGGAAGAGATCATCAGAGCCACCATCAGCAACAGGGGAAGGGGCCATCAGAGCCACCATCAGCAACAAGGGGAAGGAGCCATCAGAGCCGCCATCAAGCAAAGTGGAAGGAATAGACACAGGAGGAAGGACCATTGGGTCATGAGCTGTTCTGGTACCAGCGGCCCCACTGCTTCCAAAGCCTGATGTAACAAGTCTGCACGCAGGCTACAGGCATATCCGCCTTTCCCAGTACAGCCCAGGGGTAGCCATTATCCAAACCCACCTTTCAACCTGTACTCAAACAATCAGATGTAAGAGTCCAGGAAAAAGAGGTCACCTGGTAGGGGTTTTGGAAGAGGGAATGCCCACTGAAAACAGAGCTGCCTGGGATGGACAGTGACTTCTGGGCTCTCACCACTGAACTCGGCCAACTGTTCTGCCCGTCATTCTCCTAGCCAAAGGTCGGAGTCCTAGATTCTGGTCACGCTGGTGTCTCTCAACGGCCCTTGATGCCCCTGGTTCCTGATCAGATCTAGAGCCCTTTGCTCCCACCCCTGCCATGATCCCCAGGGGAGCACCACACCTCCACTGTGCCAGGTAGCTCGGGGTGGGTCTGTGCTCATTCCTGCTGAGACCGTGGTTAAAGTGTGAGAGCGCTGAGCAGCTGGTCAGCTGGGACTTCGCACATCATCAGATGACCGCAGAGCAGAGACTGGGTCTGCCTCCAACCTATGTGCAGTTGGAGTCAGGGCACAATCACAAAATGGAGAAGTCCACAGGGGTAAATTTTGGGTGCCCAAGTGGGCAGTTGCTTCCAGAGTATGCAGAGGTGTCTGGGTGTCATGGCAGTGTGGGTTTCCAGGCCAGCCCTACTCCAACAGCTGGTCCTGACTGGAGAAGACCCACAGATGGACAGAGCCGGGAGAGAAAACCCACTCTCCCCGTCAGCCAGCTGCTCCCTGCCTGACACTCGCATTTCCTCAAGAAGTGTGCCATGCCTGCCAGGACAGCCCTGGCTGAGTCCCTGCACCAGTGATATGTCTGTATTAGCTGCTTTTCTTTCAGTTGGCCATGGCTGCTTGGTCTCCTGAACTTAGACAGCATCATAGTGATGAGGGCTTGAGGCAGAGGGGTTTCGTCAACTCACGGCCGATCGGAAGCAAGGAAAGGAACAGGAAGGTGCCAGACACAGGGTTCCCCCAAGTGCTCACTGCCAGTGACTTCCTCCCCCCAGAAAATTCCCACCTCCTGAAGTTTCCAGACCCTCGCTAAATAGGACCACCAACTGGGGAACCCAATTCATGAGCCTTTGGGAGGGAGACCCTTCATATCCCAATATGACAATCTCCTTGGGAGATGTGATCACGGAGGTCATCTAGGGCTGGTGCCGTGATTCAGGGGGACAGGCAGCAGGTAGATGGGACAGGCACCGGAACCTGCTCTCCAGTGGAGCGGCTCTGCCACACTACCTGCCGCTGGCATGTGAAGGGTAGGGCACACATCAACAGCACAGCTCCCAGGAATGAATCTTGTTGTACCCACAGTGTGCCACTTTCTGCATATTGTCAAATAATCCTTCCAGAAGCTGAGCAAGACAAGGGAACTAGATGCCAGAAATACCTGGTTTAACCAGGGCCCTATGGCTGTGGGTAGGGACTGGGGGTTAACCCTGACCGACTGCCTATTTCAAAGATAAGGAAACAGGCACTGAGAGACCAAGGCGCTTAGCCAGTGTTGGGCACGCCCCAACCCGAGGGATCTGCCTGTGCTACCAATAGCATGCCACCTAACATGGAAAGTGGGAAGTTGAAGAAGAAAAAAGCTAGCCAGAAGGACAGTATCAAGCCTGACAAGGCCACTGGGCCACCACAAGACTCAGCTCTCAGCTGTAACCTCTCTGTGTCCCGGCTCACACATCTCAGGTGCTCTGCTTTGTCTCTCAAGCTAAGCCGAAACCAGCTTCACTGCCCTCAGCCCTGATTCCCTCTGTACCATAGAAATGGGTCTGTGCCCTCATCCACACATCCTGACTTCTGTTTTCCTTCATCGGTTTGTAAGAGACTGTGTGTCACTATGTAGTCCAAACTGGCCCAGAACTCAGTGGTACCAGGCAGAGAGAAACCTCGCCTCAGCGCTTCCCCACAAGGAGGTTAGCAGATCTGCTGAGGGTGCCATGGAACACAGGCCGACAATAGACCCGTGGTTGAGCTCTAACCCCTCTGCTATGCTCAGTGCTAGGTCCCAAGCTCACCATGTATACTAAGTGCACAGGCTCTCTGTGCCCTGGAGTATGTGTGTGCACCACATACGTGCCTGGTGTATGGAGGCCAGAGAAAGGCATTAGAATCCATGGAACTGGCGTTACCGATGGCTGTGAGCCACCATGCGGGTGCTGCGCATCAAACCCGGGTCCTCTAGAAGAGCAGTCAGGGCTTTAACCACCGAGCCCTCTCTCCAGGCCTTACTGAGTTTGTACGGCGGAAGAGTGGTGGGTATCCGTCGACTCCTTTCCTTGCGTTGCTTGAGATGACTGTGCAGCCCTCGTCAATCAAATTGGTATATTACATGGACTGCTTTTCTTTTGAACCTCCTTGAATTTGTGGAATAAATCCTACTTGATTATGGAGCACAATCCTTAACAAGTCACTGTTGAATGTTGTTTACATCCGTGCTCGTATAGGATGACGAGCCAAGTTTTCTTTTCTTGTGGAGTTTGGTGGACTTCGGTGTCAGGGCTGGCTTTGCACAATAAGAATTATTTATTCTTTCTTTTTTCTTTTTTTTTGATAGGACTGGTGTGCATGCTTCCTTAAGTTCTTGGTAGAATTCCCCAGCTCTGCCATCTGGTCTTGGGTTTTCTTTACTGTGAGGTCTGATTCCCATGCCACACTTCTTTGCAAATGTTAAGATTTTTGCAGTTAGTCACAGTGATCTTGCTCAGACATTTCCCCATTTCATCCCGTCTAGGTTATCCAACTATATATAGTTCTCTTTATTCCTGCAAGGTCAGTAGCAATAACTGTTAGAAATAAGACAAGGGCCAACGTTGGTATGGAAGAGGAGCTGACGCAAAATTAATCTCCAGGAAAGAGAGCAGAGGGGTGTGGCCTGATTCCTTCCTGTGATGGGGTCTGACCAGCACTCTAAGGGGCAGGCTGAGCTAACAATATGGCTCCATTTTTGTCTGGCTTTAGTGACTGTGGTCTGTTCTTCCTGTTTGTTGAGTCTCCTTTTCACAGCCAGCTGTCCAATGTGTGTTTCTACAGCAGAAACTTCTGAGAGCTGCTCTTGCTGTACCCCGCGAGTGTTCTTATGCTGTGTTCCCATCTCCATCGTCTCAAAGTTTGTTCCAGTTTCCCGTTGCGGTGGTCTGAAGGAGACTGCCCCCCCCCCCAGGCTCATATATTTGAATGCTTGGTCCCCAGCTGTTGGACCGGGGAAGGACTGGCAGGTGTGTCACTGTGGGAGTGGCTTTGAGGTTTCCTAAGCCCACCTCATTCCCAGTCTGCTTTCTCCCTGTCTGTCTTGTGCCTGTGGATCAGATGTGAGCTGTCAGCCGCGGCTCCAGCACCATGCGTGCCTGCTGCTGCCATGTTCCCTGCCACGGTGGTCATGGACTCACGCTCTGAACCCATGAGCTCCCAGTAAACCGTTTCTTCTATAGGCTGCCTTGGTCGTGGTGTCTTTCTAGAGCAATAGAAAAATAACCAAGGGAGAAGTTGTGTGAGGGAGTGGGGTTTTGCATGACAGGCCTGGCCATGCTGTTTTTGGAGAATAGGGAGACCTTGGGACTTTCGACTAGGAAAGCAGTTGAACACTGTAAGCAGGGAGTTAATGGGCCAGTAGTAGGGGCTTGGAAGATGGCAGTGCTGGGAGTAAGGTGGACAAGAGGCCCCTCAGGAGGCTTCAGAGAGGAGCAATAGTCGCTGCTGGGCTAAAGTCCGTTCTCACGAGATTTTGGCAGAGGCTGTGACTGCTTTTTGCCTTTGTTTTAGGAATCTGCCTGAGGCTAAGCTGGCGAGTTCGGGACAGATTATGTCGACAGTGAAGGTGTCAAGACAACCTAAAACTGGCTCGGTCACGTGATTATTAGTGATAACTCTTAAGCAAACCTAAAATGATAACGGGCCAAAACAAAAACAAAGTGTAGTTTGAGGAGAAAAGGAACCGCAGGAAACTGAATGTTGGAGCCTAGGCTTATGCTGAGGGAGGCGAGGAAAGACCTGACCCACACAAGACGAAGGGCAAAAAACCGTTTCCACAAATCAAAGCTTATTCAAATGTAACTCAAGGAGAAGGGCAGGCTCCTCACCAAGCACACAGCTGGCTTGGCAGCCCTGGCCACGTGAGTCTAGCTTTGGAGTCGTGAAAGATACAGGACTAAGGGTTGTGGGATCTTCCTCTGTGGTTAAGGGAGAGCCATGGAGGGCAGGTGTGCCTCAGGAGTCCATACACGAAAGCCTGGAGGGGCCACCGTGTGAAGCTGTGGAAGTGAGGCCTGGAATGCGGTGGAGACCCCTAGAGGTTAGAGCGCTGCACAGAGGGAGGGGCACCAGCCTGGGAGAGAAGCAATGAATGCTAAAGGGGCAGCGTTAATAACAGCACGAGAGAGGGACCTTTGCAGCTGGGCCCAAACCACAGTGGGTGACAGAATATGACACGCAGAGAGAACTTGAGTGTGGAGTTTATTGAGAGAGTAAGGAGAGGGAGGGAAGGAAGGGGGGGGCAGGTTAGGAAAAAGATAGAGACCTGCCTCTCCAGAAGGACAGCAGGGAAGAGGGGGTGGAGCTTGTCTCTTAAAGGGACCTTTGCGCCTGTGTACAGATTAGGCTGGTCAGTGTACAGCCTGGGTACATCCTGCCAGAGGCCAGGCCAGGCCAGCAGAAAGCCTGGATCCTAACAAGCAGAGCCATCTAAGCCCCTGACATCAGACATGGAGCTACAGGATTTGGAGTTTGCCTTGCTGAGTTTTGGTCTAGTTTGGGTACTGGCTGGTTTTATGTTTCAACTTAATGCAAGCTAGAGTCATCAGAGAGAAAGGAGCTCAGCCGAGGAAAAGCCTCCATGAGATCCAGCTGTAAGGCATTTTCTCAGCAATCAATGTGGGAGGGACCAGCTCATGGTGGGTGGTGCCTTCGCTGGCTGCATATGGTCCTGGGTTCTATAAGAAGGTAGACTGAACAAGCCAAGAGAAGCAAGTCACTGAGCAGCTCCCCTTCGTGGCCTTTGCATCAGCTCCTGGTTCCAGCCCAGCTTGAGTTCCTTTTCTAACTTCCTCTGATGAGGGACTATGATTTGGTAGGGTAAGCCAAGTCAATCCTTTCCTCCCCGACTTGGTTTTGGGTCATAGTGTTTTGTCGCTGCAATAGAAACCCTAACTTTGGCCCGGCATTTCCTCACTCTTCCCCATTCTTCCCGTCTGGAACGATAACGTATATTCTTTGGCACTGCGCGTTGAAAGTGTGTAATGTGTAGTGTGCTTTTTGGATTTCACAGGGAGTTCCAATTGAGAGCTTGCCTTGAGTCTCAGACGAGACTCTGGACTTCAGACTTTTAACAGTGAGGAGACTGTGAAAAACTATGGGGACTTTTGAAGATGGAGTAAGTGAATTTTGCAGTACAATATGGCTACACGTCTATGGGGCCAGGGAGTGGAATGTGCTGGTTTGAATGGGACTGTCCTCTTAGGTTCAGCAGGTAGTGGGACTTTAGCTGAGTTCTTCCATCCTGGGAACCCACAAGATGAACCTCTGTGTTAAGTCGTGAGCGTAGCCCCAGCGCCTGGCTTGGAATTGCATTGGTCTGGACTCCAAATCCCAGAATGCCAGGTCCTCAGCCCTCCCTTGGTGGGGGGGGACCAGGACCACTCCCACAGGGTATTTAAGTGGCTCCCAGAGGAGGAACACGTGGTTCCTGGTTTGCACGTGCTCCCCGCTTTCCTGTCTCCCTGCCGTGCGCTCGGCCACCTGAGAGCGCCATATTTAATAAAACAATGGACATTTTAATTTGGTTTGATCTTACCTAATTGGGTTTTTTTGCGCCGGCAGAGCCACCCATTTTAGGATTTTTTTTTTTTTCTAACACTTTGAACTCCACACTGTAGGAGCCAGCCACGATAAGCTAAGTATGGGCAGGTCACCCAAAGGAAGTTCTTTACTTCCAATTGTTATCACCTGCCAGAGTAGAACTCGGCTATCAATAAATTTAATAAAAGGCCTGAGTCTCAGTAGTTTACCCTGAAGCAATACCTGGCTGCAGGAAGAACCACAAACTTGAGATTATCCAAGCACCACCCAAAAACAGACCATCCAAAGGAAATGCCTAACGTTCCAACCCGATGTAGATAGGACCACCTGGCAGCACACACTCACCACGACACCCTGAGACAACTGTCAGCCAATCAGGGGTCCTGAACCTCAGAGACCCCTCACCCGCACCTTTATAAAAACCCAATTCTAACTGAGCTCGGGTCTCTGTTTATTCCAATACGTTGGACATACGGAGAGACCGAGTTTGCAAACCTACTTAAAATTTTTGCTTTTACATACGGGACTCGGTCTCCTTCTTGGCTTTTGTGGGGACTTTGTGGATTTGGGTATAACACACACAACACAGTGGCACTCATGCACCTACATATACACCATACACACACATATATACACATATACACCATGCACGCATACACACATAAACACACATATACACACATATACACCACACACATTCACACATATACACACTTATGTACCCCCCACACATATACACACATACACACCACACACACATTCACACATATACACACATATACACCACACATACATGATACAGTGGCACTCATGCACCTACATATATGCCACACACACATGCACCACACACAGAAAAACACATACATAAACACACATAAACACCACACAATTCACACAATAAATAAATGTAAATAGTTAATCTAATAAATATTGCCTATCCACCAATTTTAGAAGCTATTGTAGTCACTCATTCAGAAAAGAGGAAACAAGTTCCTCCATGAGTGGCAGGTTTCCTCACTTGAACAACAAGGCTGACCTGAGTGCCCACCCCATTGTCACCACAGTGGCTGTCCACAGGCAATCACAGAGACCATGGGTTCACAGGGCCCAGCACAGCCCAAATGCTCCCTGCTGAAAGACTACACTTCCCAGCTTCCCTCGCAGACTATGGAAGGCATTTCCACCCTGATAAAGGAAAGGCCGCACTCCATCTCCTGGGGGCATTTTGGCTATCTGCTTGCAAGAGTAACAAAGGTGTCCCCTCCCTGTGAGTAAACATGGTTCTGCCTAAGGTCCTACTGAGCCTCTCTTTCTGCCCACCATCTTCTCTACAGCTGCCCTAAGCAATCTAACACAGCCCTTACATTAAATCCACCCCCAGCCTCCTCCACTGCCGTGTCAAATCTGCACACATGCATGCTTGAAATAAGACACCTGCAGGCCACTCCCTGGGCCACTGTGCAGCGCAGAAAAATAAGGAAACAGCTTCAGGTTAGAGAGATGGCTCAGAAGTTAAAAGTAATTGCTGCTCTTTCAGAGGACCTGGGCTCGGTTCCTAGCACCCACATAAAGGCTAACAATTGCCCATCTCCAGTCCTAGAAGATCTGGAGCCCTTTTCTGGATGCCGAGACACCACACACATACACAAACGCACACGCACACACACGATGAGCAGACATGTGTAGGCAAAACACTCATACTCATAAAGTACATAAATCTTAAGAAACAGCCTAATGGCTCATCCCCAGACAACAGGTTAAAGGAACTATGGTACCTCCATACAGTGAAAAACCAAGGCAAGGCTTTTATGTACTAACAGGGACACATTTAGGATAAACAGCTAAACAGGGAAAGGCAGTGGAGTGTTGCATTTTAGACAAGTACCTCCTGGAACACATGTGCACCTCTGGTGGCCTCCAGTCAGAGACCAAGGTAGGCAGCTGGGGGCAGGAGTCCAATATGGGTTTTCCTCAGGGGATTTTAGAGCTATGAGCATATAAATCATATCCGGTAGCGTACATTTAAAATTTAGCTGGGTGGTGGTGGTGTCTTTAATCCCAGCACTCAGGAGACAGGGGCAGGCGGATCTCTGTGAGTTCAAAGCCAACCTGGTCTACAGAGTGAGATAGCCAGGATTGTTTTGTCTCTAAAAACAAAATCAATTTAAGAAGGTAAATAGTTTGGACCGTCAGAGTTGATGTCTTGCCTGGCCAAGCTAGGAGGGGAAACTGTCCTCAGTGCTCACAATGTGGTCACTGGGGAAATCGAGTCTGAGACACAGGTACACCCTCCTGGATCCCCATCCAATACTGGGCCTGGGTTACTACAATATCTGAAACATTTATTAAAGTCCTCAAAATCATTCTTATTCAAAAGAAGGCATACATAGCCCCTGGCACTGGAAACTTGTCTGTGCCCAGGTCAGCCATCCACAAACACCTTGGAAGACCCCTGCCCTCACTGTGGAGGGTACACCCGACCAAGTGGGAAGGGCACACGCAGGCCTTGGACCTTTTGAACTGGACCGGACTCCCTTGAGTTTCCTGGTCACTGCTGTTTCAGTGCTTTTGATCCCCACTTCCTCTGGTGGGACACCGTGGCACCAGTCACACACACCCCGTGCTGAGTGGGCACTACCTGACTGAGTTTTCATCACGCGGATAGCCTTGGCTTTGGCCAGCTCCAGGACGGTAATCCACTGCTGCCGGTCCACCTCGGAGCCGGCCTTGAGGTGGTAGGTCCTTGCCCCGTTGCATAGCAAGATTCCACAGGAGTCCTCAGTGTCGATGTGTGCGGAGGCCAGGTTGATGGTTCCACGGCAGGTGTGGGCCATTTCACCCTGGTTTCTGTGGGATTCAAGAGAAGGTATGAGGTGAGGCTCCCGAACCCAAAACTTCCAGACAGAAGAAACTCGTAAAGAAATCTTCATCTCCACCCAGGAGCTGGGACACGCCCTGGGGTCACCAGCGGAAAAGAATGCCTTATTGGGATGACCTGTTTGGGTGGGTCAAGGAGGACTCTGAGGCCTGTCTGCCCACTGTGCGGAGAGGTGGAAGGGCTGTAAGGTGGCATGCCGACTGTGCTCTGAGCCCTCGAGCTGTGACACTAGGAAATGGAGACCCCAACAAGCAGAACAGGTCTGCGGCTTCAGGCCAGGATCTTCCCACTAAGGCTTGGAAGCAAAGACGGAGATGTTGCTACTAGAGCAGAGACTGGGGGCCCAGAGCTCAAAGGGGAGGACCCGAGGGTACCTTCTGCTTTGAAGGAACCCTGGAATGGTGCTGTCCTCGAGACTGTCATTCTGTTCCACCAAGAAAGCCACAGAGCAAAGACGCTATCACTGTTGCTCAAGGCAATGACAGGGCTAATGGGATGCCACCTCATGTCAGTGACGAGACTTGGGGAGCTCACAGCACCAGAGGAGAAGTAGTGGGGACAAAAGTCTGTATTATCTCCAGCTGGGCCCATGTCTAAAAGCCGAGATCTAACTGTCGTGAATGAATTCACTTTAACTCATTCCCTTAGACACTTGAAGGAAATCCAGAACCCCATGAGAAGCACAGATCTCGGCTGTTACAGAGGGAAGAACAGTTGGCAAGCGTCTACTACTGCCAGGGGGATGAATTCACTTGGCAATTTACTGCTGTGCCCTGTATTCTGGTGGTCTGCCATCTTGACTACATCTGGAGCCAATGGGTACACCTGTGGCTGGGTACACCTGTGACAGATTTTTCTTAACTAAATCATCAGAAGTAGAAAGACCCACACTTAATCCAGATCTTTTGAGGTGAAAAGATCCACCTTTAATCTGGGCCAGACCTTCCAGCGGCCCAGATTCTAGTCCTATATAAAGGACATGGAAGAAGGAAGCTCTTGTTCTTTGCCTGCTTAAGGGAAAGGTTTATTTTGGCTCATAATGTAATCGACAGAGCTCCAGAAGTCTCCGAAGTGCTACCCTTCCAGCTCTGCTGCCCACGACACACATAGATTCTATCAGGGGCCATGGCGGGGTGGGGTGGGGGGTCCAGCCTATGCCAGTAGTTCTCCTTGGCAGATGTCCTACGACCCTCAGGGGCTTTCTGCAAGGCACTAACCCTGCTGCAGAGTCCCTGGCCTCTGCAGCTCTCCACGATCCCCCTCAATCTTGCATCCTCCATGCCTCATAACCAGCAACCGCATGGATGCTGCCGACAAGCTCTCCCACCAGCTCAGGATGTGGCCACTCTGGACCACAACTGTATCAGTCTAAGTGTGTTGACGCTGGGAGACACTTTCTTAGGCAGTTGCTTCCGAGGAGCAGCTTAGGCTGTCTTGATTTAAATGACCTTAGACGCACCTGATGGAGTTTTGCTCCCAGACACCTTCCCTGTCCCCCTCCCCTTGTGCAGCTCAGGAAGGCTCAGCAATTCAGATCTTCAACAGCATGGACGACATCAGCTCCAGCACGAATGCTCTCCTGTCCTAAAGTTTCCTCTGAAATAAACCGGCCCATTGTTTGTTGGTTTACTTCACTTCAGGTTCTCACAACATGACAGAATAAAAGCAGACTCTTGGCAAGAACACGTTGATGGCCCCTAGTTAATTCCCCGAAACCTCCATCCACGTTTCTCTCAGCGCTCTTGTCTTCTAAGCTCCAACAAAACGGTCCATCAAGCTCTGCTGACAGCATTCAGCGCTCTCCTAGACCAAAGGTCCAAGGTCTTCCACATTCCTCCTACAAAACATTCCCACAGGCCCAAAAGCCAGAGGTCAGGTTCATACAGAAACGGCCTCGCTTCCAGTACCAGCTTGCATCCTAGTCTCTTCTGTGTCGCTGATGACAACACCCTGATGAGATAATTTAAGGTTTATTTTGGCTCAGCGTTCAAGGTACCGTCCATCATGGTGGGAAAGTTAGGGCAGCAGGGGTCTGAACCAGCTGGTCACTTCACACCCACATCAGAAAGCGGAAAGCAATAGACAAACAGATGCACGCTACTGAAAGCCCAGCGAACGATGCTGCCTGCTGTAACTAACATAATTATTTTCCACAGCAATTAATGCAATTAAGATAACCTTTCACAGAGCCCTTCTCCAGGTAACCCTACGTTGTGCCAAGTTGACATTAGACCAGCCATCACAACACCCAACAAATCAATCCCCTATCTGAAGACTGCTTTACCTTTCTGACTCGCTCTGCTTTGGCCACGCCCCTTAGAGAACTTGCCTCTGGGAGCTGAAGCCAGGCCCAGCTCCCATGCTGGCACGAGAGGAAAGGTGCTCCGTGTGCAGACTTGGCAGTGCTGGGGGTGTCTGTCGCAAGCCTCACATCATGGATTTAATTTTAGGATGGAGACTGGGTGTTAAATGTTATAGTGACTAACCAACAGCACCATGCTAGGCAGACTGTTTTTGAGTAAGCCAAACTTGGAAGACCAGGAAAATTCACAAGGCTTTCAGAGACCTGGAAAGGCCCCAGCATCACAATGCAGGAGAACAGAAGAGGGGAACAGGGAAGTAGGGGAACAGAGGAGTAAGGGAGCAGGGGAGGAGGGGAGGAGGGGAGTAGGGGAGGAGAGGAGTATGGGAACAGAGGAGTAGGGGAACAGAGGAGTAAGGGAGCAGGGGAGGAGGGGAGGAGGGGAGGAGGGGAGCAGAGGAGTAGGGGAACAGAGGAGTAGGGGAACAGAGGAGTAAGGGAGCAGGGGAGGAGGGGAGCAGAGGAGTAGGGGAACAGAGGAGTAGGGGAGCAGAGGAGTAGTGGAGGAGGGGAGCAGGAGAAGAGGAGAGCTGGGGAGCAGGAGAGCAGGGCAGGCAGAGAAACAGGCAAAGGCCTAATGTAAAACTGGCAGACACAATAAGGAGTTAGACTCCTTATACCCAAAAGTCAAAACAGTGAGTCCAGGACCCAATATCAGAAAAGAGAGAGGATCAACAGCTCCAGAGGTTTCTGTGGAAACACAGCAAACAAAAGTGCCTCATGCATAGTGGAGATGGGAGAAGCCAGGCCAGTTTGTGATATCAGGATTGCACTGTAAGTTATCCACTGGGCAAGTATAGACCACAGCCCAGTGTGTGTGTATACTGTGTATATAATAAATACTCAGCAGTCTGTGCAGGTTCAAGCAAAGGACTGTAGGAATAAATGGGTGAGAGGTAATATATTTATCAGAAGAAGCATAAACACAATTACAGACTGTGATTGTTAAGCTTGCCAAATAGCACACACCTCTGGGTGGGTCTGTGAAGGTATTTCCAGAAAGGATTAATAAGGTTGGCCCCCCCAGAATGAGCAGACCCTTCCCTTAGCAGCCCAGATATAAAAATAGTTGAGGGTAAACCAGAGCTGCCTTTGCCTGCCCTCCTTTACACCCTGCTAGTGAGTGCATCTATGCTGTTGCTGCTACTGCAGCTGCCATTCTCTACTGACATCCACACCCAGCTTCTTCCGCCTTCCAACATTGAATAGATGGCAGCTCTCCAGGGAACCCTCCAGGCCTGCAGCACCAAGTCAGGACTACTGAGACATCTCGTCCTGTGGGGGCCGCAGTCTTTCTGGTATACAGACAGACAATGTTGGACTATGCAAACCAAATTGCATATAAGTCAATCTCATAAATCTCTCCTTTGTATTACATATTCATAGGTTATCAGTCCTGTTCCTCCAGAGAACCCTGACTAATACATGGACATAGAGAATCACTAATACAGTGTAGAATTCGGAATTGCATTACAAAATAGAGGAAAGACAAGACTGGACAGACTGTTGAAGTTCAAATGAAGACAAGACTGGACAGACTGTTGAAGTTCAAATGAAGCCTGGCACTCGGGTGGTAACCTTGTCACAACGCTGTCGTCCTGGGTTTGGTGAGTTACTGACACTCCTAAAAACAACCCCTCATCTCCCATGTGAGCAGCTCTAACAAAACTCCTGGTGCCACCAACACAAACAAAAGCAGACGTGAAAGTAAAAGGGAGTCTGGGTGATAAGCGGAGGGGCATGGGCCAGAGGAGGGGACAGGAGGGGCAACGGAGTGACTATGATCAGATTAAATTACATACATAATGAGAATCCACAATGAAACCCATCATTCTGCATAAATAATTATGCTAGTATAATATTTTTTAAATTTTAAAATATCAAGAACATCTGAAAAAATGAAAATAGACATTAGCTTTTCTAGTTACCGAGCATTCAAATAAACAGAGACTTTACTCATAATAAAAAAAAATTCAAGGTCTTCAATTTTTCAGTTTCTATTTTATTTGTACTATTTGGAAATCATGTAGTGGGCTCTATAAATCTGGGGCTCAGGGCCTCTCAGAGTCTTGCAGCCCAGGGGAATTCCTGGCCTTGGGATCCAGCTCTATTCTTCCTCTTCCCTCTAGATGGATCATGTTCAATCCACTCTGTGCCAGCAGCAAGGGTTTATTTTTACTTTGTTAATTACATTTGTTTTGTTTTCATTTCAGTGGCTTCTAGTGCAGTTCTGCAAGGAGCCTAGAATTCAGGAACACATCCTCAAACTCAGATCGCTGTCTGGAGTGGCACTCCTGCTCATGGTGTTTATAAAATGCTTTGTTTCTTCCTAAAAAGTCTGGTTGAGAGCCGTAAATATGTCTCATGGATGAAGGTTCCTGCTGCTAAGCCTGAAGAGCTGAGTTCAATTTCTAAGACCTACACGATGGAAGGAGAGAAGATGGAAGAAGAGAACCAACTCCCGCAAACTGTCATCTGACCTCCACAAGTTCCACAGAGGACATACACAAAGAAAGAGGAAGACAGAGAGAGAGAGAGAGAGAGAGAAACAGACACATTCACACAGAGAGAAGCACATACAGTAAATAAATGTAACTTTTAAAAATCTAAAGGATTGTGGTTGACAACTGGGTGTGTTGACACATAGCTGTAATCCCAGCATTTGGGAGGCCTGGACAGGAGGTTTGACCATTTCAAAGCACGTCTAGGTTACCCCATGAGTTTGGGACCATCCTGAGCTACATGAGACTCTGCCTCTGACACTTAAACAACAAATACATTTTTGAAAAATCCTGGTTGACAGTAGCATAGATACTGAGAGCAACAATAAATAAACGGGACCTCTTGAAACTGAGAAGCTTCTATAAAGCAAAGGACACAGTCAATAAGACAAAAAAGCAGCCTACTGAACCACCAATGTGGCCAACTAAATCCACATTAAACCTGAGAAAGCTTGGAAAGGAATTCTAGACACTAAAAAACAAAGTTTAGTCACATTTTTTTGCTAGGTGGAATTTGCTTGCTAGTGGCATGCTACAGCCTTCTTTTGGCATTCTGGTGGGATCCTTCATGACCCTGTAAATTCTGTGTACTGCATGCCTATGTAACCAGGATCACGGGGATGACACTAGCCCAAGCAGGTCCCCAAGGACTACAGCAGTCTAAGTCTCCAAGTGCCTATGTTTGATGGAAACAGGAAAATGCCTATGTGTCTATATACAGGGCGCTCTGCGTCTCTCAAAGCAAATGAATTAAAACCTTGATGATGGTGCCGGGCGCTGGTGGCTTCACCTTTAATCCCAGCACTAGGGAGGCAGAGGCAGGCAGATCTTTGTGAGTTCGAAGCCAGCCTGGTCTACAGGAGCTAGTTCCAGGACAGGCTTCAGAGAAACCCTGACTCAAAGAAAACAAAAACAAACAAACAAAACCTTGATGCTCTTAATCCAGCCATAGGTTGGGTCTGGCCAATCACTGAGATACTCTGAGGCCATCTTCTGATTGTCCCCATGCAAAATGCTTTATTTATTTTTTATTTTTTTGGATTTTTTAAGGCTTTTTCAATCCATAATGGGTTTTATTTTTTTAACTTTTCTTTTTAATTAATTTATTTATTTATTAAAGATTTCTGTCTCTTCCCCACCGCCGCCTCCCCTTTCCCTCCCCCAATAAAGTCCCCCTCCCTCGTCAGCCCAAAGAGCAATCAGGGTTCCCTGCCCTGTGGGAAGTCCAAGGACCACCCACCTCCATCCAGGTCTAGTAAGGTGAGCATCCACGAAACTGCCTAGGCTCCCATGAAACCAATAGGTACAGTAGGATCAAAAACCCATTGCCATTGTTCTTGAGGTCTCAGTAGTCCTCACTGTCCACTATGTTCAGCGAGACCGGTTTTAACCCGGGCTATTTTTTTGGATTTTTGAGACAGGGTTTCTCCGTAGCTTTTGGTTCCTGTCCTGGAACTAGCTCTTGTAGACCAGGCTGGTCTCGAACTCACAGAGATCCGCCTGTCTCTGCCTCCTGAGTGCTGGGATTAAAGGCGTGCGCCACCACCGCCCTGCAAATGCTTTATTTCTTTTCAATGACAAGAGCCTCCTGGGCTGGAGAGATGGCTCAGAGGTTAAGAGCATTGCCTGCTCTACCAAAGGTCCTGAGTTCAATTCCCAGCAACCACATGGTGGCTCACAACCATCTGTAATGGGGTCTGGTGCCCTCTTCTGGCCAGCAGGCATATAGAATATTGTATAAATAATAAATAAATAAATAATAAAAAAAAAAAGAGCCTCCTGAACTCCCAAGCCTTCCTTGTCTGAGCTGCCCGTGCTCCTTTTCTGGATGAACTGATTGTTTTCCCCGCATTCCCATTCTGCGTTCTGATCCCGAGTCTCGCTGTGAGCTTGGCTAAAATCAACCGACAATAGCCATGCTATAGACTGAAGGCTATCCTGACTTGGAGTTTTCCTCCATCAAATTAATTAGCCATTATAAATTTAGCTTTACTCAGGTTTCAGGACATGCCAAGACATATGAATGTAAGAATGAAACATGGATGGCTTCAGGTCCCATTTCCAATAAAACTCTCCCTGTCATCTGACACCTCACTCACTTGACCACCACTGTCCCCTTTCTGGTACTCTGGTGCTCTGCGTTCCCACAGTTATCCACTTACAGCATCCTCAGCTTCCTTTAGCTCCTCCACATGGTCAGGGTTAGTCACAAGAGCCCCACTCCCCCACTTCTCTAACACTGGTTTTCTGTTCTCGCTATTTCTACATCTCTATAACTAAACACCTGGCATAAACAAGTTGAAAAGGAATGCCAATGGTTTCAATGTTGGTCCACCATTGTGGTGAGGGTGTGACTGAGTAGCCAGGAAGCAGGGAAAGGGAGGGGACTCGGGGACCCGATAAAGACGTCAAAGTCCCTCTTCCAGTGACCGGCTTCCTCTAGTTAGGTCCCATCTCCAAAATTTTCTATGGTTTCTTAGAAATAGTGCCACTCTCTGGAGTCATCAAGTTCATGTTCAGACATAAGTTTGTGGGATATTTCATGCTCAAAATGTAACACTTAGTGATTTGCCTATGTGCAATGGACACAGACCTTCTGTGCTACCTCAAAGCTTCTTCTGCTCCTTCCTAAGTGTCCCATGTGGGCTGCCATTCTTTGAGTCACATAGTAACTGTGAGGAACTGACTTTGCAAACTCTATATTAAAGAAGGGGCTTCGTTTTAAGCCGTGTAATGAGCGGAGTCGGGGGGGAGGCATCTCAGCTCTGGAAATGTGCTGCGATGGTGGAATTTGAACGGATACCCTGAGAAAAGCCCATTAAGGAGCGGGACTATAAAATTTAACGAGGTCCAGATGTTCCTAGGAGGCATCCTGTCCTGAAGATACCTTGTCAGTTATTAACAGCTCTTTGTTAGGTTTTCATGCCCAAAAACTGACCAATGGTTTCAGAAACTACCTTACCCTATGCCCTCCCTACCCAAACCCAAGACAACAGGACATGACCTCCCCTGATTACAGTGTTTCCCCTTTAAAAGTTCTCCTCTCCCTAGGTTCATTGCCGCACTTTTCTCATCCCCCCCCCACACACACTGGGGTGCTGGAAGAGGTGATCCAAGCTCAAGTTTTCATATCAAAGACCCTCATGTAATTTGTGTCAGAAACTGGGCTCCCTGAATTTATTTGGGGAGTGATGGCATACAATGATTATAAACTTGACAGTATCCAGAGTCAATGCCGACAGCATCCACCTCCCTCTGCTTCCTGGCTACAGATGCCCTGTGACCAGCTGTGTCGCAGCCCGCTGCCCCACTGTCCCAGGGTGAAGACTCCCTCAGACTGAACACCAAATGGAACTCTTCCTCCTTCAAGTTGCCTTCATCTGCTTTTGTCGGGATATCTAGCCACAGTGATAAACAAACAGCCAAAGCACAGGGTTTGCATCCACATCTCCAGATTCTTGCACTCGGGTGGTTAGTGGTTTTATTTCTAAGGTGAGACATCATAGGTGATGACGCCATCAAGGTGAGACCCAGTAAGGCTTCCACTGAGCCGGAGCTGAGCCAGTGCCAGTGACTAGCAAGGCAGTGACTATACTGCCAGGCTATTGCTCATGATCCCTGTGAAGAGTTTTGCTATATGTAATTTTATTATGTTAAAGTTAAAACCTTTTTTTTTAATTAGAAAAAAAGGGGAAATTATGTAGGAAGTCCTTTTGTCTATGTGTTGCTTTTATTGGTTAATGAATAAAGCTGTTTCAGCCAATGGCTTAGCAGAGTAAAACCAGGTGGGAAATCCGAACAGAGATATAGAAAGAGAGTAGGTGGAGTCAAGGAGACGCCATGCAGCTGCCAAAGGAAAAAGATGCCAGAAAACCTTACTGGTCAGTCACAGCCTTGTGATGATACATAGATTAATAGAAATGGGTTGATTTAAGACATAAGAGTTAGCCAGAAATATGCCTAAGCTATTGGCCAAGCAGTGTTGTAATTAATATAGTTTCCATGCGATTATTTGGGTCTAGGCCACCGGGAAACGCACAAGCAGTCTCTAGTACACAGCTCCTCATGCCCTGTTGCTTTTCTCCTTCTTATTCAGGATCCCAGCCGACTGACCGGCACTGCCCACTTTTAGGGTTAGCCTTCCCTTCTCAACTAACCTACTCGTAATAATCTCTCACAGGTGTGCCCAGAGGTTTGTCTCTTGAGAGATCCTCATTCTTGTCCAGTTGACAATATTAACCATCATGCTTCTATCTCATCAACTTGATAACCAAACACACTACTTTTAAACCATAGCATTCCTCCCCGTCTCCCAATAGGCTCACTGCCATCTCATAACACAGAACACATTCAGTCCAAATTCAAAAGTCCTGATGGCCTAGCAATTGCAACATTACTTAAAAGTCCAAGACTCATCTGAGGTTCACAGACTCATCTGAGGTTCATAACCTATAAAAAATCAAATGTAGGTTACATCCCTCCAGTGCCCAATGGTGCAGGACAAGCAGACCTGCTCCCGAAGGGAAGGATGGGAACACAACAGGAACGATCAGGCTAAAGCAAGACTGACACCTTTCATTCTCAGTGTCGTGCCGGGCATCTTAGGCTTGTGGTAGAATCCTCTGGGCTCCCAAGAGCTTGGGTAGCTCTCCCTTTCCTGTGCTGCTGCCTATGGCACACACAGCCTCACTCGGGTCAACTCTACCCCATGTCTGCAGCTTTCCTCGGTAGCCATCCCGTGGTTCTATCATGCTGGGGTTTCCATTGCAACTTAGGCTTCATCTTCACAAGTTGGCAAAAAGTCCTCTCTGTAGCTTGTCCCAAAGAATCAAACCCTGACACACATATTCTGGCCTCCATGGCTCTCTGGAAGCATGGCCTGACACTCTACGACACCCTCAATTTCGCAGCTTTCATGCACACAAAATCGGTGCCATGTGAATAATACTGGCAAGTGTTGAGGCTCTGACCTCTGACCAGGGTGAAAGGTAACTAACAGCACAGAGCCTCAAAAGGCCCAATGCTTGCTGTTCTGGACCCTGGCTGCCTGGCATGCACAGACCAAGACATTTGCAGAGGGGCCTTAATCTCAAACTAGATACAAAACCATCCTGGAGAAACAGAAGCCACCAGCTGAGGAACACGGTTACAATGAGTCTATCCAGCAAAGGACTTGAAGGACTTGAGGGGGGGGAGAAGCAGGAAAGGAGCCCAGATAGAGTAGTGCATGCCTTAACCCAGCAGGGGCAAAAGGGGGTGGAGTGGGGGGGTGGAGTGGGGGTGGAGTGCAAAGTCACAGGAGTTCTGGGCTAGCTTGGGCTACTTGAAGCCTTGTCTCAAAAAACTCACAAAAAGAAAATAAAAGGAATGGAGGGTTAACTAAAATCAGTAAGAGACAAATCTCCCACTTCAAGGTTTGTGTGTGTGTGTCTGTGTGTGTGTGTGTGCCCACAAGTTGCATGAATCTATGTCTGTGTACCATGTGCATGTCTTGTGCCTACAGAGGTCTGAAAAGGGTATGGGAATTATGGTGGCTGTGAACCACATTATGGGCGCTAGCAATTGGACCCATGTACTGTGGGAGAGAGCAGTCTGTGCTCTTGACTTGTGACCCCTCTCTCAAGCCAGGCCCTTCCAGTGTCTAATATGAGAATCTAACGTGGACTCTGTCCTCAGGGAATATTTAGGTGCACAGCACAGCATTTTCACCTCCAGGCTCATTCTTCTCTCAGGCTGAGATCTTACACCTGTTGGTTGATAACTGTCCCCAGCCCCCACCTGTTGGTTGATGGTGGTCCCCAGTCCCCACCTGTTGGTTGATGACTGTCCCCAGTCCCCACCTGTTGGTTAATGGCTGTCCCCAGTCCCCACCTGTTGGTTAATGGCTGTCCCCCAGTCCCTGGCAACCAAAGTTACAATCTTTGCTTCGGCAGGTTTAACTAGTTGAATACCTTTTGTAAAGGGAATGATGCAGTGTGTGTCTTCCGTGCCTGCTTTACCTCACTCCAGGTTTATCTATGGCTGTCGCAAATGGCAGGATTCCCTTCCTCTGTGGGGTAGAATGCTATCCCATCATATGCATGGCCCCTCTTTTTAACTGATGGATAAGGGTTAGTTCCTGGGTTTGGCTGCTGTGAATATTGCTGAACACAAGAGTCCTAACATCATTTTGAGGTCCTAACTTCAATTCTGTTGGATAAACAACATTGTTTTTTTAAT
Source organism: Alexandromys fortis (assembly GCF_014885135.2). Lineage (NCBI taxonomy): Eukaryota > Metazoa > Chordata > Mammalia > Rodentia > Cricetidae > Alexandromys > Alexandromys fortis. The sequence goes on from NW_026067920.1 coordinate 6,477,515, forward strand.
TTTTAAGGAACTTTTGTACTGGAAAGCAACTTTGTTTTTGTTCCAATTTTAAAGTGGACAAAAGGAAGAGGCAGTGAGCCAGCTCAGTGGGTTAAAGGCATTTACCAGCAAACCTGATGGCTGGCACTGGATCCATCAGGGAAGGAGAAAACTGACTCCTGAGAGTCTGTCTTCTGACCTGTGCATACATGTGCCCATCTTGCATGCGCACGCACACACGCGCATGTGCACACACACACACACACACACACACACACACACACACCAAGCAAGCATATTCTTCCCTGTTCCTCACACAGAGGCTGGACAGCTCCATGGAGGACCAACAGGACAGAGCCACTAGTTCGTTAGTTTGGCCCATGGAGATCCACAGATTTGCCTCCCCCCCAGCCTGTAGGTCTATTCCCTAAAGCCATCAGAGCTGTGTGGTCAGCAACTCTAATTGCCACACGGTGCCAGCAAAGAGAAGCCTCCACATATGTTTGCTCTAGAAAGGGGAGTGTCACTGTGAGACCTGACCCAGTTCATTTTGCCTGGCCTCATTTTTGTCACTTAAAGTTTCCCTCAGGAGATGCTAAAAAAGGCCCCACTACAAGGACACTCAATATATGTATATTTTAATGAAAGTGCAAAAGGAGGCTTGCAAGGCAGTCCCCTGCTCCTGAAGCTCACCGACTGAAATTAGCACCCTTGAAGTGGGCAATGCAGACATGGTTAGCATGTATTTGTCATATCCCTCGTGACCTGTTAGAATCAGCCCCACTGTACAGAAAGGGAAGAGCTCAGGGAAAGATAAATCTACTTCTGGCCTGTAGAACTGGTCGACCACAGAGCCAGAGCAAGCATCAGGGAACATGATAACTCATCTTTGCTATCAACGAGCTCAATTTAGAATCACCTGGGAGGCTGGTGAGACACACCTCTTGGTGTGGCCCTGAGGGACGCCCACCCTGAAGGTGCACAGGCTAGGGGCCAAGACAGATTTAAAAGGGGAACACGGAGAAGACTAGCCAAGTGTTGGCATTCCCCTCTCTCCCCTTCCTGGGGAACTTCTCTCCTCTACCACATCCTCACCACTGTGATGCTCTGCCCAAGCAGATGGGACCAAAAGACCAAGGGCTAGACCCTCCAGAACCATGAGCCAAGATAAGGTGTGTTTGTCATAGAGATAAGAAAGCTGAAGAATACACACTTTTTGGTCACTGGGACGTGCCTCTTTTGATGGAGAATACTAAAGTAGGTACTCAGAATAATGTGTTGTTTTATCTGGTGATAATCTGTATCTATTATCTGCAAGCTAATCCCAAGCCCCGTGAGACACAGCCTGTTTGGTCCTCACCTGGCTCGGGGAGAACCTCAGACAGTACGAGGGCTGAGTGAATTGATGCTGGAGCATATACAATCGGTAGACCAGATTCAGGACACCTCACTCCACAGCATCAGCACCAATCACTGAACAACCATCAGACCCACCGTCGTGGTTCCACCAACATGCCGGAACACCACCATGGCCTGGCCATGGCTCAGCACTTCCTGGGTTCAGGTTGAAAGCCTGCTACAGAACATCAGGCAAATGTTTCAGCTGCCCAGTTTTCACTGGGATGTCTTGCCAAGTAGAAAGTTAGCCAGTAGCATGTTGTTGTTGTTTGTTTGTTTGCTTCCCAACACAAAAAGATGAGCCCGCAATCTTTCCACAGCACTATACTCTGGGTTGAGCCTCCGCCCTGGGCTTCAACAGGCGGAACCCGCATGCTGTCACTCAGACCCATTCTCACTGCCTGCGCAGGCCATGGCAACCTCACCGAGAAGCAGCCACAGCTTCTCCATCTATCTGTGTACCAACCCCAGTGCCTGTCCCAGACAATTCCTGTCTGAACCCCGTTCTCTAAATGTTCTAAGCCTAGTGAGCATTCTGCCACTGAGCTACACCCACAGCCCCACCCTACACTACTTCCTGTCTTTCATTAGACCCCACTCCCTGACATCTTGAGTTCTTCTTGAGCTTGCTCTTCCTCCCTGATCGATGCTCCTGCAATCACACAGCCTCCCAGTTTCCTGGCTGTGCCTGTCCTGTGTACATGCTGTTCCTTCTACCTGCATGCTGTTCCCTTTACCTGCATGCTGTTCCCTCTATTTGCATGCTGTTCCCTCTACTTGCATGCTGTTCCCTTCACCTGCATGCTGTTGTTCCTTTACCTGCATGCTCCTCTCACACCCTGTATGTTGTCCCTCTGCCTGTGTATAGTCCTCTACCTAGATGCTTCCCTCCCAATAGTGCAGGCCCCTTTCAGCAGCCCCTGGAACTGTCACGTCACCAAAGCAACTCCCATACCCTGGGCTTCTCCCATCACAGCTGAACCTGGATCACATTCTAATTCTATAAAGTTCTGTGGGAGAGTCAACCATTTGTTTAATTAATGGTGAATAAAGGATCATGTAGGGTCTTTTTTTTTTTTGACGCATTAGCTATACCATTAGGCCAATATACACGGCCAATAAGCGGAAGACAAGTTTACACATTTATCCCGCTAAGCACTGTGGACCTGAGAGATGGCTCAGCAGTGGAGAGGCTGCTCTTCCAGAGCACCTGGGCTCCATTCCCAGCACCACGTGGCAGCTCACAACCACCTGTAACTCCAGCTCCAAGGAATCCGATGCCCTCTCTGGCTTCCAGAGGCACCAGGCACACATGCAGTGCACAGACACACATGCAGGCAAAACATCCATACACATAAAACAGTAATAATAATAACATAAAGATTTAAAGATTCCCTCAAGCAATGCTGAGCATTTGAAGATCAAAATACATTAAAAAAAAAAAAACTTGAACTCTACGGGCTCATACTGATACATATAAATAAATTAACAGATGAATAAATACATAACAAAGGATATAGGACAATGCCTACTAAGAAATGTGGAGATGATAGTGTTAACTGAAAAATCACATATTGGCAGTCATCAAAGCAACAGCTGATGGTGCATAAATCATCAAAGGATCCTAATACCAGTGGATGAAAGTTTGTCAAGGAACAGGAGTTAATGTTCTCCATTAACTCCAGTTAATGTCCAGCACTAGTGTGAATGGTCTTCTGTTAATTCTCCAGTTAAAATCCAGCATCGGTGTGAACTGACTCCTGTTAATCCTCCAGCTAATGTCCAGCATCAGTGTGAATTGACTCCTGTTAATTCTCCAGGTAATGTCCAGCATCGGTGTGAACTGACTTCTGTTAATTCTCCAGGTAATGTCCAGCATCGGTGTGAACTGATTCCTGTTAATTCTCCAGTTAAAGTCCAGCATCAGTGTGAACTGACTCCTGTTAATCCTCCTCCAGATAATGTCCAGCATTGGTGTGAACTGATTCCTGTTAATCCTCCAGGAAATGCCCAGCATCAATGTGTCTTCCTATAAAAACACCTACTGGCTGGAGCAATGGCTCAGCAGTTAAGAGCACATAATGCTCTTTCAGAGGGCCCAAGTTTGACTCCCAGCACCCACAGGGCACACAGCTGCCTATAACTCCAGCTGCACCGCATCTAACACCTCTGGCCTCAGCGGGCACTCATACACATCTGGTGCACACACAGACATATAACATAATTGGTTTAAAAAAATCTTTTAAAAAACACTAATTACTTAGCAATTAAAAAAATCACAAAATTCATTAAGTCTGCAGTGGAGAAATCTGGCAAGCACCACCCTGGCCAAATAATAAAAGCTATGTGCTAATAATAGAACGAGAAACCAGCATCACATGCTTCCTGACAGGGTGTGCTGAGGAGGACCCAGCACTGTTCTGCAGTGCTTCTTCCAAAAACACAGGACCTAACTCTAAATACACAGAAATGGCAAGAGACCCACAGTCAAGCATTCTGCAGCGACTGTCATGTATTTACCACAGATGTCAAAATCATGAATAATGGGGAAACAAAAAATGGATCTGTTTGAAATTAATGTGCATGGCACAGCCCTGCACTGGATTCTGTGCCCCACAGGACCCTGGGGCAGATGGCACATGAAGTCAGCCTGTGGGTTCCTGGCAACATTGTGTCATGGCTTGTGCTGAGGAGCGGGGAGAACGTCCCTGCTTTAAGAAATATTCACGGAAGGAGTTAATGATAACATACAGCCACACGGGCTAGAATCCCAGCCCTCAGGAGGCTGAGGTAGGAGGATCATAAATTCAAGGCCAGTAAGGACTTCACGGTAGGAACTTGTCAAAAAGAAAAAGAAAAAAAAAAGAGGAAAGGATAATGGACCTCATTATAACTATTCTTAAAAGACAATGCATGCAAATATAACATAAATATAAGGCAAACAGCAAGGAGTTTCTCACACTATTTCTGTAACTTTCCTCCAAATTTAAAATTATATCAACATTAAAAGTATCTTCCACTATTCTGGCTTGTTCGTTTTTAGTTAATTTTATTTTATTATGTTTTTAGATGCCTGTTTATATCTTACTGAGAGAGAGAAACGGTGGGTGGGAGGTGGAGAGGATCTGGGAGGAGTCAGGGGAAGGAAAACCATGATCAAGATATATGGTATTAAAAAATCTATTTTCAACTTCAGAAGGTTATCGTTTACAAACCTGAAGATAAGCATCGATGAGTTGCAAGTGTGTGGACCTTATTAGAAATTGTAAAGAACTGGGGGCTTGGGAGGTGGCTCAGCCATTCCACTGCGCTGCAGAGGGATGGGGACTGGAGAGCCGATCCCAGGACTCACACACTTCCAGCTTCACAGAGGCAGGCGGGTCATCTCCTGAGCACACTGGCCGCCAAGGCTGGCTACATCAGAGTAGAAGAGTGATCAAGGCTGACTCCTGACATCAGCTATCGCATGCATGTGCACACATATGCACACCCCCCACAAATTACATGTGTGTGCACACACATGCAAACGTGCATATACCCATACACGCACCCCCACCACATACACATGTGCACACATAAAAATGGAAAAAAGTAAAAAAAAATTAAAATCCATAGTGAAATGTTGGTATTAACGGGATATGTGCTAACATTATAGAATTACTGTTTTGTGTTAGACATAAAGTGCACACATACACCATGCACACATGGGGCTGGTGAGGATGGCTCAGTAGGGAAAAACACTTGCCACGGAGCCTGCCGACCTGAGTTCAGTGTCTGGAGCAAAGGTGGAGGAGAGAACCCACACTCCCAAAAGTTGTCCTCTGATGTCTAAGTGTCCCCCACCCCCACAAACAAAGAATATAATTTAAAATCAAAAATAAGTAAAGAGATACATATGGAACTCTCTATCAACAAAAGTTAAAGCTGTCTGAGATTTGCTTCAAAACACACGGGGCATGGATGTCACAGCTTGGGACCACAGGTGGGACCTGCTGGCGGTGGGTAATGGGAACAGGGACTCATTGTATAATATACCCACGTTTATATACAGAATCAAAAGTGAGAATCATATTTTAAATCTTCCCTACAGGAAGAACTGTGGTGCCAAGTGACTCTGGTGACAACGGGGCCTCCTGAGTCCCAGGGCGGGAACGAGGCTGCGCACTAAGCATCTAAGGACGAGAAATAAGGTGACAGCGAGGTCCCCAGGGCACGGGGCTGGCTCTATTTCGAGAGCAGCCGTGGGGCTCTGACTCTGGGCTCTCCTACACAGAACATTTCAGGATACTTGAGCAGATTTTCTTTTTTTAAGTTATCACATAACCCTGGCGGCAGCTGCCACCGCCTCCAGGGTGCCCTGAAGCTCTGCTCCTTCTCATGTCCTTTCTGTAAGACTCGAGCAGCGTGAAAACAGACCAGAGAAGAAACACACTAAGCAAAGAAAGTGAAAAAAAATCAGTTACCCAGCCATAGAAGGGTGGAAATACCACAAATCAGAGATCAATCAAGGCCGGGCAGTGGTGGCGCACACCTTTAATCCCAGCACTCAGGAGGCAGAAGCAGGTGGATCTCTGAGTTTGAGGCCAGCCTGGTCTTACAGAGTGAGTTCCAGGACAATCAGAGCTACACAGAGAAACCCTGTCTTGGGGAGGGGAAGAGGAGGACGGATACACAGAGATCAAGCGAGGAAATGTCTAATTCCAAATTTAACACACCAAGCCAATCACATTTAAATGTACAAATTACAGCATGAATTATGGATAATTTATTCAGGAATTTGCACACGTGCACATACACACACATACCTGCGGCCTATAGTACCACAGGCACTGACATTAATATTAGGTACAGTAATCTAATGTGACTCCCACAGGGCTTTAATAAACACAAATGAAAACTGAAAACACGGGAGCAGCTGTAGAAGCATAGGCCCCACAAGGGAGAGCAGGTACAGCGTGCATTTGAAACCATCCACACCCAGTCAGCATGGCATTTCTGGAGGGCTGCACAGACCCAGGATAGGCCCTGCGCTGGAGCGGTCACTGTCTCGGGCTCCCATGACACTGAACACCTGTGGGTAAATGCCCACCTCTCTCTCCACGGCGTGGACGGAAGAGGGGAGAACAGGAAAGCCTGCCGGAGAGAAGGGCCTCCCCATGACAGGGTCCCTCAACTCCAATAGGACAGTGTACCGTCCAGCCACTCCCCAGAGAAGCCTGCCTGTGCCTGCCTCACCCTTCAACGCTCTTCCAGACTGTGGCAGAAGGTGGTGGCGGGGCGCTCTCCAGACAGGTGTTCATTTCTAGCAACACCCCGGGTATTCTGAAGCACCCCTCATTTCTAACAACACCCCAGCTCTCCAAAGCACCCTTTCAGTCAGAAACAGTTCACCAAACACAAATTCCTAGTTCTGGGGCGGGGTGCTTTTGTCTTTCCAATCTACAAAGTAGGGTTGTTCACACACGAGAGGAGGCTACGGAGGTTTGGGGTCGTCCTTTCTCCCTGAGCCTTGAAGGCCCCTGGAGTGACCAGGAGGGTACTCACACACTGGGTAAGCACCTCATGGACACTCGAGCAGTCCTTTGGCGACCACAGGACAAGACCGGAGGCCTCCTGTCAGTCATCCACACGCTCAGCCAGTCGCGTAAGTCACTGCCTTTAGAAGTGGGGCCTCTTCCAAGGGCCAGGCTTCAGCGGGGCCATGCAGATCTGAGTGGCCTGTTCTGCTACCTGATGCCATAGTGACATCTGGGTCAAAGCTACACCTGAGGGCCAAGCCTGGGTCCATGGCCCGACTGCAACCAAGGTCTGTATTGCTGTTCAAGGTTTATGTTACCATTGATGACCATGCTGGTGCCCGAGGGCCACGCTGATGTCCAAGGGCCATGCTTTGCGACAGGGACTCTGCTTACCCCAGTGGCCGGCACTGCCACCTGGGGCAATGGTGACATCTAGACCCAGTTGCCGCTGAAGAGTATTATCTGGGACTGTGGTCCTACCACACCCAGGGGCTGTGTTGAAGTCTGAGGCCTGTGTTGCCAACAAAGGTTACCCAGAAGCCTGAGGTCGGGGCCCAAACCTGTGGTCTTATTGGTGTCCAGGGCCTGTGCCGCCATCAGAGCCATCCTGATCTGAGTGGCCTGGGCTTCCACCCATAGCCAGGACATTGACTAGGCCCCAAGCCTCTGCCCAAAGGTCATGTCTGGGTATGTGGTCCTGATTCAACTGGGGTCTATGTTGATATCTGTGGCCTGCTTCACCTCAGGGGGCCATAGGAACCATGAGTGATCAAATCAGAGAGCCATGCTGAGCTGCTCCTGCCCTCCGCTGGCCTCGGGATAGCTGGCCCTGACCCTCGATGGATATTAGAGCAGGAGAGCTGGCCCCAACCCTCAGTGCCAGGTGTAGCGTATTTCCTGTGAGCTATGGGGGGAGGAGCCCGAACAGCACAGGATGCTGCCACTGCTCTTGGTTTCCCACCATAACTGGACGGTAAGACTGTTGCCAAAGACGCCACACATGTTGCTTTCAGAGCAAAGAGAAATCACCAGGAACAAGTCTGGACACTTCCTTCCTGTTGGCTAGCCTTCGCAGTGCACAGGCTGCCATGGGAAGCCATCCATGACCTTATCAGCAGTGGACCCTGCATGTTACACTGGTGACCTGCCAGGCAAGGTGTGCCCACAGTACAAAAATAGCATGGCTGTTATGGGTGTTAGCGCTTGCTTCATGTTTGGATCTGAGGCATACTCCACAGGAAGGAACTCCCACCTACTACTATAAACCCGGGCCAAAGCCCATAGCTGAGGTCATAGGCCCAGGGCGCAAGCACTACTACTATGACCCTAAACTTACACGCTGTCAGGCTGTCTTCTAAATATTTATGTTGATACTCACAGATGGGTCAGAGTGGGCCGCAGTCAGTGCAGATGCATACATAACTGGCCCAAGTGCTGAGAATGAGTGACCATTAGGATCTACTCTTAAAGGACACCTACATCATACACACTGCGAGACTCAGGAGACACCATCAAAGACGGGGTGGGGAGAAGAGCTGTGCCATGCTCTCTTCTGGACGTGACAGGGCTATTGCAATCATGAGCACACACAGAAGCTAGGATCACCTTCACAAGACCTACACAAGATCAAGCCAGTCAATAATTCTAGTATGGCTGGGGGAGGGGCTCATGAGGCTCCACCCTGAACTGAGGGCTACTAGGGGAGGATAACTCCTCCCAGGGGTGTAGCTGCTGGTGGGTTTGCCCAATGTATGCAAGCAGTACAAACTGGACCTAAGCATTTTGTTTAAAAAACAAAGAATGGTGCATGAAGAAAGAAGGGTATATGTTGGGGTGCTTGTGCCTGCTGGAGTTGGGGTAGATATCATTAAGATACATTGTACATGTGTGTGAAACTGTCAAGGAATAAATCTCTTCAAGAGACTAAAGCATACGGTCCCTGGAAGGGAGAGGAGAACCTGTAGGCATTCTTGCAACTCTTAATGCCCTCTGTGATGTACAGCCCACAGTTAGGGACCTGCTGCTGGCTTCACAGGGTTCATGTCCAGAGCAGAGAGCAGGCATCTTCCCTCCTCGCTGACAAAGGATGGGGCCATCTGCTGTGATTCATGAGGGCTTCATTCTGATGGCACACTTGGCCTCCACTCTCCCTTCTGTCCTCTGCCATTATGGTGGGATGATACACCCCACTAGCCCACTCCTGTCTCAGTCGCCTGCAGGCCCTCAAGCAAGACGAACCCATAAACGCGAGTTTAAGCCATCCCCAGCGGTCTGTGGGGGTAACGCTGTCTGTTCGAGGGGCACGGCAAGCTGAGGATTCTTTCTCTTTTGTCTACTGTGTCGGGGTGGAGGGAGAAGAGGTCCCCAGAACATGATGCTGGAGGGACAGACATGAGGCTTATGGCGAGCCACGGTTATATACGCACAGATGAACAGGAGACGAAATGCTGAACTCCACAAAGTGCTGGCTTCTCAGAGATCTTCCAAGGGCTCGGGAGTCTGCCCCTGCCATCACTGTCGGAATGCAGGTCTCAGGAGGGGTAAAGATATGATGGACTCAGAGAACTTGCCCATCAAATGCATGGCCCTGGATTTGGTACCCAGCACTTCAAAAATGGGGGCAGGGCGTAAATCTCCTGAAGAGAGCTTTTCAGGGGCAAAGTTCCTGCTGCACAGTGTTAGGCCAGCATTCACTTACATGTAGGGTGGGCATGGTGGCCCAGCGTGGACACGGGGGCTCCCTAGAGTACACAAGCTGACTTGTTAGATTGGATATGTGAGTTCTGAGCTCAGTGACACCTGAAGTCAACCTCAGGCCTCCGCACACCCACACTGCAAACACATGCCTGAGATAGATAGATAGATAGAGAGAGAGAGAGAGAGAGAGAGAGAGAGAGAGAGAGAGAGAGAGAGATTTAAGAAGAGACCTTAGAAATCTGTCTCCTTGGGTATACCATCACCACCACCTCCACAGTCTCGGATGCCGAAGGCACAGCTGGGCCTTGACAGTTCTAACAGTGTGGTGCTTTTCAGGAGGGTTGTCTTTCTACCCCATGTGTATGGTCAAAGGGCCTCCAATGTGAGAGTGTCAGGAACACTAAATAGGGAAAGAGGCCAACATGGCGCCAATGTGGTGGACTAAATCCACGTAAAACCTGAGAGGGCTTGAAAAGGAATTCTAGACACAAAAATACAGAGTTTAACACAGCTTCTTGCTGTTTGCTGGCAGTATGTGGCAGCTCCTTTAAGAGAGGTCTTACTGATTCAGCAGTAGCAGCCATGTGGCTTCAAAATGGCAACTTCCCAGCCATGGGCCATGCTGTTAGTACGAACTCTGGCTCTTTTGGATGGGGTTTGTGAGCAGTGCGCTGTGGCTTGCTTCATGGCAATGTGGACTGGCTGTGTACCTGGAAATGGGGTGGTGTTTGTGGCTCTCAGGAGCAGTGAGCAGCTCCACCATGTTGGAATGGGCATGGCAAGTAGGAAGTATCATATGTACCCTAATAATGTCACAGCTTAGATTCTTAAGAGCTTAGCATTTTAAGAAGCACTTCTGGTCAGAAAAGAATTATAGATTTCAATAAATACAAATCCAGACACATCCAAAAAACTCTAAACAAGTCACAATATTGGATAAATGTACATAGGCTTGGGAGAAAGAAGAAAAAGAGTACAGAGCATTGGAAACGAAGTGAATGGTTAAAAAAAAAAGGGTAAAGTTTTTAAAGAGACAGAGTACAGACAGTCATAGATTAAAAGAGTAAAGATAATAAAATAAATATTTAAAAGTAGTAGAGTAAAAACAAGCCACATAAAGATGGAAAATTCACAGAGCGTCTGGATTATTATATTATTGCATTATTGTGTTATCTTTGAGTTTTTTGACTGTGAAGGAACTAAGTACAGAGAGACATTTCACTGTATGACCTGCTAAGTTAAACCAACATAAAGGTATCTTCATCCCAAAATTTGAGTCTAAGGATATGCTGCTTTGGAAAAGAGGTTCTTCTTTTGTTTTCACAGAAGATGAGAACCTGTGGATTGCTTCCACAGTTTGATGGACCAAGACCTCCTGAAAGGTTGCTATAAACACCCTCACAAAGAAAATACTTCACCCAATAAACAATATGAACTGCGCCTATATTCCCAAATATTGTTTATAAGTGTTTATTTATATTTAAAGGGGGACATGCTATAGAGATTTGCTTTGGTATGGATTTTAGTTTACTGATACAAATTTAAGGTCAATTTTGTTATACTGTGCACATATATTTCTGCTCTTGATTAAGGTATTGTGATTGTGTAGTTCATTTAAAAATGTAATGTATAATTAAGAAATATAGGTTAATAGATAATTGTCTATAATAGTCAAGCTTGTAGTCATGTTAGTTAGGTTTTCTAGATATATAGAGATATATTTCAGTAAGATAGATATTCTTCAAATCTTTCAGAGACCTTCAGAATATGGCATTTGAAATGTTTTATAACTTAGGACTTTTCAAGGCAATGAGACACATCTGTTCCTGGCAGCACAAGCTATTTTAAGAGGAAGATGGGCATTGAAGAGGCTCCTTATGGCGTTGGTTGAAACTGGACATGCAGGATCCACAGAGAAATGACTGCTGAACTTGCCTAAAGGTGAGACCATCCTTCACGGTTCCTGCTTCATGAAAGAATCTGCTAGACAATCTGCAGGACACAGAAGAAAGTGACTGACCAACTGCCAATATAGGCAAAACTGTCTTTAAAATTTCCTGCTTCATGGAAAAGTCTGCTGGATACTATGGGTCTGTAGGCTGAGGATGGATGGCACAATGATACAGAAGAACTTTGGGTGATTTTCCAGGCAGCAAGATGTCTCTACCATTTCTAGAGTTTTGGAAACTGCTTACAATGCACTTCCTGTTTACTTAGGTAATATTATATCCTTCTGGAGTCTTTGATGGAGTTGAAGAATCTATAGTTATAATTATGATAAAAAAATAAAGTAGATATAAATATTGTAACTGTAATTCTCATTTGATACCTATTTTGTTATATGTAATTTTACTATGTTAAATTTAAAGCCTTCCTTTTTACTTAAACAGAAAAGGGGAGGTGATGTGGGAGTCCCTTCTGTGTGCTGTGATCATCATTAATGAATAAAGAAACTGCTTTGAACCTATGGCAAGGCAGAACTTAGGTAGGAAGGGAAAGCTGGACTGAATGCTGGGAGAAAGAAGGGCAGAGTCAGGGAACCGCCATGGAGCAGTCACTGGAGAGAGACATGCTGAAACTTTGCTGGGAGGCCACAACCTCATAGTGATGCACAGATTACTATAAATGGGTTAAATTAAGATGTAAGCATTAGCCAATAAGAAGTTAAAGCTAATGGGCTGAGTGGTGTTTTAATTAATACAGTTTCTGTGTGATTATTCGGGACTAAACTAGCCAGGCAGCCAGGAACAAACAAGCAGGCCCTCCTCCCACAACAGGCCTCCAATGTGAGAGTGTCAGAACACTATACAGGGAAAGAGAGGCATTGTCAACAAACAGTACTGGGACTCCATGTCAACAAACAGTACTGGGACCGCCATGGTGGGATGGGTCTGTAGTTACCTGATCATTAGCAGAGTGTGGTTCAGGGGGACAGCATAAGCTTGGCCCTGCATTCCAGTCCTAAGGCTTCCAAAACTTCTGTAAACTCCAAATGGCGAAAAAAAAACCCACTAAATTTAAGATCTAAAACTAAAATTCTTAGAAGAAAATGAAGGGGAAAGTGCTGGCTTGACACTTGGCTTTTCCAGGCCGTAACACAGAAGCCACAAAGGGAGCAACCAGATAGACCACAGCGCACACAAACTGTGGAGCTCTCTACCAAAGCAGAAAGGAAACATCTTCAGACCACACATCCAGCAGATGCTGCCATCCTACACGCCAACAATAACAAACAACCGATCTTAAGAGTGAACAAAAAGGTTGAGCCCGATGGCACAGGCTTGTAATCCCAGCTGCTCAGGAGGCCAAGACAGAGCGTCATCCTAAGTCAAGATCTACCTGTCTACACAGCAAGTACAAGGTCAGGCCCGGCAACTTAGTAAGACTCTATCCCTGAACTTAAAAACGTGTGTGTGTGTGTGTGTGTGTGTGTGTGTGTGTGTGTGTGTGTGTAAGAGGCTAAGGAGGTATGTCCATGGTACAACATTGCCCTGAGTTCAAGTGCCACTCACAAATAAAAAGGGTATAAGATATATATTTCTCTAAAATCATACAGAAATTATCAGTAAGTGTATAAAAAGGTCCTCAGAGTGTCACTAATCACCAGAGAATGTGAATTAAAACCACAGTGACATATCACCCCACAGTGGCATCAGAAACAGACAGCTGGGGCTGGAGAGGTGACTCAGCAGTTATGAGCACTCACAGAGTTCAGTTCCCAGCACCAGCATCAAGCAGCTCACACCACTCTAGCTCCAGGGGCTCCACCGCCCTATCCTAGTCTACGGGCACCTGCACACATGTGCACATACCCACACAAAGGGATCTATAAAGACAAATAATTAAAATTAAATCATCAGAGAGAGAGATCGAGGAGGAGGAGGAAAAGGAGGAGGAGGAGGAGGAGGAGGAGGAGGAGGAGGAGGAGGAGGAGGAGGAGGAGGAGGAAAAAAGCTAAGAAACAAAGAAGGAAAGAAAAGAAAAATCCTGCTTCTGGTGCATGTACAAGAACTAACGGGCTTGAACACTGGTCTTGGCTATTGTGACAGCTGCCCAGTGCATGGCTTCCACAGTACACAAGAGAGGAAAGCAGCCCATGGGTCCTCATCAGGGTCCTAGTGCCGTGGTAAAGACCATGACTAGAGCAACTTGGCCAGAAAAAGGCTTATTTCAGCTTGCAGTTCACCACGAAAGAAGTCAGCACAGGGACCCGGAAGCAGGAACCACGGAGGAACACTGCTTACCAGCCTGTTCACCATGGCTCACTTTGTCAGATTTCTTATTAACCCATGACCACAGTGGGCTGGGCCCTTCCAAAAGAACCACACTTACTCCTACAGGTCAATCTGATGGGAGCATTTTCTCAATGAAGTTGCCTCTTCCCAGATGACCCTAGCGTGAATCAATCAGGTTGACCAAACAAACAAACACACACACACACACACTATCAGCACACCACACGTCCACGACCAAAGCATAAACAAAGTGTGGCGTGCTCTTACAATGGAGTATTTATTACTCAGCCTTAAAAAGAAGAGCTCAAGCTTGTCCTATGCTATGAGGATGAACTTCAAAGCTGTGCTGAGTAAAAAAAGCCAGAAAAAGACAAATGCTTTATGATTCCACTTTTACAAAACAGCCAAAGTAGTTGGGTCTGTGAAACCTGCAAGGCCTGAGGACAGGGGAAAGAGGAGAAGCTGCTCCAGGAGCATAGATAAGAAAGCTCTGGCGGTCAAGTCACAGTGGTGTGACCTTAGTCAACACCACTGCTAGGCACGCTTTACTGTAATAATCGAGATAAGGCCCAAAACACAGGCATATACTTGCAGTCGTAGTCTCTCTGGAGTCTGAGGCAGGAGGATTGCTTGCACCCTGGCATACAAGGCCAGCTTTGATAACATGGCAAGACCTCTTCTTTTTAAAGTAAGATTAAAATAGAATGAATTGAGATAGTTAGCCTTAGGTTGTAGTGCTGAAGACTGGGCCCAGGGAAGCACCTTGCTGGTGAGTTTTTTGAGGTAAACTCATGGTCCCACTCCCTCTGCCTTCAAGTGCTAAGATTCCAGGCATGCTCCCCTGTGCCAACTGCTGTTCTAGACGACGGACGGCAGACAGACGAGCCTGCCCTTGCAGACCACAGCAGTGCCTGGCGAGTGTCTGACCACAGAGGAGCAAGTCTCCCGTGAGGCCTCCAGAACCAGCACATTCCCACTTGCAGTGACACAGGGCCAGCCCTGAACGAACCAGTGAAGCGGGGGTTGAAGGCTCCTGAATAAAGGGGACACGCAGGAGCAGAGAAAGGAGGGTCCCCAAGGCTCCTTGACCACCTTGCGGCTGTGTGCACAGATCTCCAAGGCAAACAGGGCAGTACCTAAACCACGGGAGGTCTGGGGCGCTCAGGCTTGGCCATAGATGGAAACTCTAAGGGGAGGCTCCAAGCAGGGGTGGGCACCACACAGCCCTGGATCAGAGCTCAGCTCAGACACCTACTTACAGGGCTGCTGCACCGGGACCTGAGCCAGCTTTCCCATCTCTACCACAGAGTACACCTCCTTTCTCTCTGGGTTGTCATCAAATGGGAGTAACGCGTATGTAAGCACCATGGCCACCATTAAGACGGCTGCTCAAACGTGGTCCTTACTGAAATCTAATGTAGTACAGGGAGGGAAGTACAGGAGGCTGTTTCATCCAGAGTTTTGTGTAATGCTCTGAAGTTTTCTCCAAAAAGCCAAAGGCCTCAAGTTCGGGCAGGACAGTTTTTACCCAACCTGTAGAGAAAGAGGGAAGATTTGGAGTCTCTGCTCCTCCACTTCTCAAAGGTTCTTCTAAGTCACAAAATACAAAATTCAAAGCAGAATCCCACTCCACAGGCTCCACCTTAATACCGAAAGTAACCATGCAGCCTTGCGTGCAGTCCCACAATGCATCATAACGTGGCTTTGCTGGGCTGTGAGAGAACTGAAACCTGCAGTGGAGGGAAGGTCACCTGGGGAGCCCTCTTCTCTACTTCCTGTCTGCCCTGATGTGAGCAGTTCTTCTTGCCCTATGAGCCACTGACAAACAAACCTTGAGCAAAAGACCCTTCCTCCTCCTCTCTGTCGAAGAGTTTCCTTAGTGATGAGGGAGACGGAGGGCTCAGGTATCCTTCCATAAAACAAACACACCCTGGACCCTTCTCCTCCATTCCTGCTGGATCCCGTCACTCTACCCAGGACTCAGCCCCCTCCATCCTGGACCCTTCCCCCTCCATCCTGGACCCTTCCCCCTCCATCCTGGACCCCTTCACTCCTTCCTGGAACCCTCCACTCCTTCCTGGACCCCTCTCATATCCTGGACCCTTCTTTATTCTGGATCTGTCCTCTCCCAGATGATGTACCTTACTCCCCCAGAAACTCCATAACACCCCGGGGCAACTGCAATGATCCCCCTGGGCTACTGAAATTATTCCCTCACCCCCACCCCTGGGCCACAGCAATGGTCCCCCTGGGTCACATCAATGGCCCTTCTGGGCTACTGCAATGGTCCAGGATGAATGTTGAGTCCTTTTCTCTCTTTCCTTCTCCTCCTTCCTCCTGGCCACGTTTGTATGGGTGCACACATGTGCAGATGCATGTATGTGCACACACGTAAAGGCCAAGAGGTCAACTTTAGATGCCATTCCTCAGGTGCTGTCATCTAATCTTGGTTGACTTGGAGTTCATCAAACAGCCTAGGCAATCTGGCTAGAGAGCCTGAGGACTTGCCTGTCTCTACCCCCTAGTGCTGGATCACAAGCCTGTGTCACCATGACCAGATTTTCTTAAGTGGGATTCTGGGGACTCAAACTCAGGTCCTCATGCTTACAAAAAAAACACTTTACTGACGGAGCCACCTCCCTATCTCCTCACCCCCTGCACATTGGGTCCTTATAGCATAAAAGGAAACCAAACCCAGGGCATCACACATGCTAAGCACACACTCTATTGTTAGGTGGTCTTCCAGCCCATGAAGTGTGTTCTCTATAAAACACTTTTCTGACATTCGAGAGTCTACTAAGTACAATGCATCCCAGCGGACCCTACACAGCCTTGGCTCTGGTGGGGAGGAGAAAGCCCACACCTAGCTAACAGTGTGCATGGCCAAATGCCACTACATGGAAGGGCACCCAGAGCATGGTTCCTCTAGATCACTGCTGAGGAACTGGGTAGATCCAACCCAGGACATCCAGATGATCCTAGTATTATTGTCAGGTCAATAGTTTGTCATCGATGGCTGGGCACCCTCCAGCTTAGGCAATTGCCCTGTGATGTTCTGAGAACAATAAAAGGCATGTGGTTGTGGAGGAGATAGTCAGACCAGGCAGACCCCAGGAGGAGGGGGGGGCGCTGACAAGGACAGTGGGTGCTGAGTTCACCTGGTGAACTCAGGGAAGCCGTACCCCACATCAGAGCGGCTCCCATAGCTCCCTCCAGCAGTCAAATGGTAGGCGTCTAATCGGTTTGGAATGTGCGGGGCTGTGGTCCAGGAGGAACCAGGGGCAGACCATTGCCAAGGGATCAAATTCACAGAGCTGTTTTGTTTTGTTTTTATTTTTTAATGGGGACATGGGAGGCACTGCATATAAAGCAAAGGAGTCAGTGTGGCTCTGAGACTCCTGAAGCCACATCTTTCCCTCCCTCCTTATCTTTCCTTGCTTTTTTTTATAGGGGAAAGGGGCTAGACCATGTACGAAATCTGTAAGATTGGTGTGAGGGATGAGAAGTGCCCCCCATAGACTCATGTATCTGAACGCAACGGGCCCCCAGTTGGTGATACTGCTTGGGGGAAGCTATGAAATTTTTAGGACATGGAGCCTTGCTGAAGGAGTACATCACTTGAAAGTTTGTAGCTTCAACCCGCTTCCACTTTGCTCTTTCCACTCCTGTGTGTAGGTAAAGATGTGACAAGCCAGCACCCCCACTCCTGCTGCCGTGTGGTCCCCATGGACACAGTATGGACTCTCCTTCTGGAACCATGAGCCAAAATGAACTCTCCCTTCTATAATATTTTGGTCACATCCACAGAAGAGTCACAAATACAGCAGGAATATGGCTTGGTCTGATCAGAAATAAGAGCACATCCCATCACTCAGAGCCAAGAGGGAGCACTCACTGTCCCTGAAACAGAGTGAGGATTATTAGTACTCCCATGACCAGCATCACTGGGGCCTGCAAGAAGGAGGACAAACTTGAGGCCATTCATCCTTCCAAGGACCTTCTAAGAAAAGCCCTGGACTGGAGTCTGGGAGCTTTAGATTTTTGGTACTTCCTTGCCATTCCTTGGTTGACAATGATGCTCAGGCTGTCTACACAATGTGGTGTGTGTTGACAATGATGCTCAGGCTGTCTACACAATGTGGTGTGTGTTGACAATGATGCTCAGACTGTCTACACAATGTGGTGTGTGTTGACAAGGATGCTCACACTGTCTGCACAATTGTTGGAGATCTGCTCTCCTTCCAGGAATCTGGAATTTAGGCACATGCTGGACAGGGGGCTTCCATACGATCAGTCCACAGCAAAACTGTGGGCTAGGAAATGAGCCTCTTGTGGTGGCAACATTTCATACATGTTGGCGAGTATTACCAGAGAATTTCATGTGTCTTGTGTGACTCCACCATGTCCCTAGAAGCCTGCACCACAGCTGTGCTTTCCCTGGACTTCACCCCATGTGTCCTTCCCCCTTTTCTCCTGATATGCATCCTCACGGTGCATGGTTTTATTACAAGGCTAACGGTATGCTGCATCTTACTGACTCCGCCTAATGATTCATCAAACCTGGGGTTAGACTATCCCAAGAGCCCAGTGAGGATGGGAGTCAGGGAGACATCTGTAGGGTTGGAGACATCCTGGTGCTCCTCCTGAGCTGCGCAGTGAAAGGCAAAGTCATGCCCCCTTCCTGGAGAAGACCTCACAGATGAAAAGGAAGGCCCGGTTATCCAGGAGCAATGGAGGAGAATGGCCTCATCTCTGCCCACGGTCTACTCACATAGGGTTTCTCATATGTAACACATGGAAAGCAAACAAGCCCACACGGCTAGTTTAAAGAGCTATAAGCTCTTATATGAAAAACATTCCATAAAAAACTTAGTTTTGCTTTTCATTCCTTTATCCATGGCCAACATCACAAAGTGACAAGTCACCCTTGTGCATACAGACTACATACATATATCCTTGTGCATACAAACTACATACACACACCCTTGTGCATACAGACTACACACACGCACCCTTGTGCACACAGACTACACACATGCACCCTTGTGCATACAGGCTACACACACGCACCCATGTGCACACAGACTACACACACGCACCCTTGTGCATACAGACTACACACATGCACCCTTGTGCATACAGGCTACACACACACACCCTTGTGCATACAGAATACATACACACACCCTTGTGCATACAGACTACATACACGCACCCTTGTGCATACAGACAACATGAACACACCCTTGTGCATACACACCACACACACGCACCCTTGT